>NC_061801.1:29519022-29856879 GCF_021462225.1 Girardinichthys multiradiatus
TCATGTATTACGGTGTGAACATTGAGTGACTAGGTCATTTCAGAAAACAGAAAATTCATTAATCAAACCTCCAACATCTTATTCTCTTTTTAGTCTCTTGTTAAGCTTACAAGAGACTAAAAATAAAAGCCTTTCTTGTGGTGTTAATTAGGAAATCGCCCCCTCCCACTCTACTCACTATATTGCGCATTGTTCCGTAAGTTTTACATTTAGTAGGCATTTAAATCAGACATGGCCAAAATTATTTATTTTTTAGTTTTAATTTTTATTACTTTCTTCAAATGCAGAAGAAAGTAAAGGGTTATTTGCTGTTATTTCAGCTTTTAGCCTTGTTCTCTCTATTCTCTTCCTAGAAGCTACACCTGGCCTGGCTCTGTGTCTACCTGTGACACCTTTCTGGAGAGGGGAATCATCCGAGCTTCTGCTGGCAACAACTTAATGCTCACCCTCTACCGATGATCCACATGGCCCTGTCTTTTAGTGTTCAACCCTTTCTCTCTCCTAGACATGGAAATTGACTGATCTTTTACTGTAACTAATTATATGTGCTCTCTTTCAGACTCTAACCTTGAAAACTGGCTCAGAGTTTATCTGTTATTTCTTTCTAGGTGAAACAACTAAAAGAGCTACATCCATTAACATTTACTTTTCCTTCCCATAGAAAGTACTTCTGGATCAGTGCTTCTGTGTTCTTTTTGTGTCTCTGCTCTGTTCTCTCAAACCCCCAGTCGGTCGTGGCAGATGGCCGCTCACACTGAGCCTGGTTCTGCTGGAGGTTTCTTCCTGTTAAAAGGGAGTTTTTCCTCTCCACTGTCGCTACATGCATGCTCAGTATGAGGGATTGCTGCAAAGTCAAAGCCAGTGACTGTCCACTGTCTCTACATGCTCATCCGGGAGGAGTGAATGCTGCAAGTCACTGACTGGATGCAATCTGCTGGGTTTCCTTAGATAGAAAAACTTTTTATCCAATTTGAATAAAAAGCTAACTCCGACTGCACTGTTCAATGATTAGGATTAATTGGAATGTATGTACCTGACTGTTGTGAAATGCCTTGAGACAACATGTGTTGTGAATTGGCGCTATATAAATAAAACTGAATTGAATGGAATTGAATTACATATACAAAGATTATTATGCCTTTAAATAATTTGGAAACCTCAAATACACTGGTACCTTGTGGGATCAAAAATCAAAAGAATTCAGCCAAGATATCAAGGAGAAAATTGTGGACCTTCACTAGTCTGAATCATCCCTAATTGCAGTTTTTACATGCCTGAAGGTGTCACCTTTATATGTTCACTAATTGTATCTAAATATAATGCAACAGGAATGTGCAGCCGTATTCCAAAAAAATGGGTTCTATATACCAGAGGTGAACATAAAAAGCATGATTATAGTTTGCAGATGCACAAAGGGACAAAGACCTGTCCTGTGGTCAGATGAGACTAAAATTTATATGTCTTAATGACCACTGTGACATCTGAATGAAAGAGGGGGAAGCTTCCAAGTCTGTGAACACCATCTCAACTGTGAAGTACAGACCTGAATCCTCAGAGGCACATAAAGAGAATCACTAAGTCAGCCTTCTATTGCCTGAAGAACATTTTCAGAATTAAAGGACTAATATCCCGGAAGGATCTTGGAAATCTCATCTATGTGTTTATCTTTAGTTGAATTGATTATTGAAACAGTGTCTTCACAGATCTGCCTAATAAGTCAATCAGACAGCTGCAGCTAATCCAGAAAGCTGCTGCCCGCATCCTTACTAAAACTAAGAAAATAGATCACCCCAGTTCTAAAGTCCTTACACTGGCTCCCTGTATCTCAGAGAATAGACTTTAAAATACTTCTGTTGGTTTATAAATTACTGAATGGCGTAGCACCAAGACACATTGAAGATTTGTTGTTTTTGTATCAACCTTTGAACACCCAGGTCTTCTGGCTCAAGTCTACTCTGCATCCCCAGAATCAGAACCAATAATGGAGAAGCTCCACTGATCCGAAACACACTTCTAGAAAATTGAAAAAATGCTGAATACCAGAGATCTTTTAAATCAAAGTTAAAACCCCATTTGTTTGCTTTCTGTTACTTCTGGAATTTATTTTACTTTTCTAAATTACTTTTTTTTTTTTATTTTGTGGCAGAAGTGGCTTTGTTTTGCAAGTTGACCAACAGGAAATGGGGTGGAGAGTGAAAGTGGAAGACATGCAACAAAGACCAAGGGCCAGGGGCTCAAACCCATGACAGCTGCATCATGGGTTGAACACTTTACTCCTACACCACTTTCACAGAAACATTAGAGCCAGGTTGTTGGCGACAAATGGGTCAAACAGATGGACAATGATCCTAATCATACTGCCAAATAAATAAATAAGTCAGTATTTTGTAGTCTCATAGAAAATCTGAAGGCAAAGCTTGAAGGAAGGCAGCCTATAAGCCTGGCTCAGTTACACCAGTTCTGTCTGGAAGAATGGGCCGAAATTCCAAAAATACTATAAGAAGCTTGTGGAAGGATATCAAAAAATGTTGGAACCTAATTTATACAGTTGAAAGGGGTATTCTACCAAATTCAAAGAAAAGTAATTAACTTTAAGACCGTGAAGGAAGTGAAAAAAATATTACAGAATTCTGTCTCCCATTGTTATTGTATTTTACATTAAGCAACAATAATTTTGGTAATCTTAAATTACGTAAAATAGGAAGAGTTTAGTTTGATTTTCTCCCTCTATGATCTCAGACTTGACAAATGTGGGTGTAATTTTAATGAGCACACCAAGGTCAGTCAGTCAGTCATTTTCTACTGCTTATTCCATAGTGGGTCATGAGGGAGCTGGTGCCTATCTCCAGCAGTCTATGGGTGAGAGGTGGGGTACACCCTGGACAGGTTGCCAGTCCATCACAGGGCAACACACAAACAACCATGCATACACCTAAGGGAAATTTAGAGTGACCAAATAACCTAACAGGCATGTCTTTGGACTGTGGGAGGAAGCTGGAGTACCTGGTGAGAACCCATGCATGCATGGGGAGAACATGCAAACTCCATGCAGAAAGACCCCTGGCAGGGAATTGAACCCAGGACCTTCTTGCTGCAAGGCAACAGTGCTACCAACTGCACCACCGTGCAGCCCCTGCACCCCAAGGTATGACTATGAATTATTTTTTGTTTCAGTGCATACCACGTGTTATGCAGGTCACCTGAGACGAACTTGGCCAGCATTTAATATAATATGTAACATGCATTTTTCATTTGAGTGGATCAGCTACAATGAAACATAACATTTTCAATACCCTTTAAGACCTTATGTTTTCCTTGCAATCAGTCCCACATATTTCAGCCTGTTCATTTCATACAACAAAGTTTAAGCTAACGCAGCCAGATGTTCTGAATAATAGAGTAAGAGGTGAAAACTAAAGGGCTACACTAGCACAATCTGTCTTCTTTGTTTAAAAGTACTCTAACACCTCTGTTGTGGACTTCATTAGTCTTTCCTAGCTCCTTGCATTTTTAGGGATTAATTATTCAAAGACTGCTTGTGGGCATAGACGAAAGGCCTTAATATAATATAGTAGTACAGTGATTTTTTTTTATACATGGTCATTCAATCTCCTTTTAGGAATTTTACATTCATCAACCGTATTTTTTCAACAGAGCAATGTGAAAGTGTTGAACTGATTATTTGTAGAAAAAAAAAACACACACTTGCACAGAAGGATTATTAAAATACATTTAAAGCACATCTTCACAATATATAGGATATACAGCAATTTTGTTTTTTTTTATAGAACATTGATGTCTTCAGTGATTATGCATTGCTTCAAGTTTTGGTATATGTACTTATGTAGGGACATCTCATGGTTACTTTGGCAAAAAGGATTCACTCAATTTGCCAAGCTCTCCTATTACTCTCCGGTAATACATCATCTGAAGATATTGCTATCATTATGGTAATTCTGTTGATTCTGTTTTCTATCTTTGTAGAAGTTACAGCAGGCAGGGTGTTACATTTACCAGTGACACCTTACCTGGAAGGGGCCATTGGCTGAGCTATTGCAGCCAATACCTTCATGTTTTCTTTCTATAGATCATATACTTGACCCTGTGTTACTTTGCTCAATCATGTCTCTGTCGTTCCTAGATAAAGCAACTAAAGGAGCTATTGCTAACTCTTTTATGTACTTTGTTTTTTATGGAAAAAATGTTCCTAAAGGCTCAAAGCTTATTTGTTTAGCTGTCTTTCTCTCCAAAATAAAGTCACAAAAGGTACTGCTGCTGCCATAAAAAGTAGTTGTGGACCAGAACCAGAACCATGTTTTTTGTTTGTGTGTATCCTCTGTCTTCTCCACCCCCCAGTCAGATGGTCCCTCACATTTGTCCCTTTTTCTCTGGCTCTATTTAGGCGGTGTGGTGCAGGCCTAAAGAAAAAGATGTTATGTCAAAAGTTATGCTAATAGTGTGGTAGAGGAGGTGACAGACAAGACAATACCGTTCAATGCCAGGTTTTTGTCAACAATGTCCCTAAAATCTTAAAATAGCTTAAAATCAACATTTAAAAGATGGCTCACATTTACTTAATGTCTATTAACTGAAATATGTTTTGCTGTTAAAACGTGCATGTTCTGTTAAAATAAAAAAGAACTGCAGCACAAATTGTTCAAAACATGAGAATTTAAATTCAATTGCCCTGACATTACAGACCAATGACTAGAAAAGGCAAGTAAGGCTAACATGCCTTATAAACTTCCTGTCAAAATGTCGCGTAAATCTGGGATGTCTTGACCAGACTGAATTTATTATTGGGATGTCTTGACCAGATGGAATTATTCAACTTATCAGTAATACCAATCTGACTAAGCGGCGGAAATTAACTTCCTCCGTAGGGTGGTCGGGTGAGGAGCTCGGCCATCCGGGAGGGGCTCGGAGTAGAGCCGCTACTCCTCCACATCGAGAGGAGCCAGTTGAGGTGGCTCGGGCATCTTGTTGGATGGGTGCAAAAACTTGTAATCACTCATGTTGTTGGATGGGTGCAAAAACTTGTAATCACTCATGTTGTTGGATGGGTGCAAAAACTTGTAATCACTCATGTAAAAACTTTGTGTTGCAAGGCACCTGCACTATGCCTTCCTCCCTGTGTGTGTGAGATCATTGTTATCTCTGTGTGAACCAGCCTCCTTTCTTTCTCACACACACACACCCTGTCTGAACTGTCTGTTGAACTGTGCATATAAATAAAGAGATAGGGTGTCAAAAACTTTGTAGTTTCACTGCAAAGTGGGCTACCCTTGCTGCAAGTAACTCTGACTGTATCGTTCTTACCTCTGAGTTGACTAAATAATACCCAACATTTATTGGTCCTTCGAGCCGGATTCATTCAATAACCTTATTTCTCTTTGCTTTAACAGTGACTCTGGGATCCGTGGGGGAAGCCTGACGTCGAGTGAAGCACCGCTGCACAGCCTCCATTAGCCGGAGTGGCTGAAAGTCCCGGTGTGTGTGAATTCACACCTGGCCAGTGGGTTATCGCCTTCCTCGGCGCGGGGTGACTCTCACAGGGTCCAGAGAGTCACCAAGAAGTCAACTCCGAGGTGAGACAGTTTTAAAATACAGTTCATAGGAAAAGTACTTAACAGTCGTTGTACTTAACAGTACTTAACATAAGATGAAATGAACCTTAACAGAATTACTGAACTGGACTGAAATAGATAAAACTTGAGTTAATTGAAACAAACTTTAGTTACTTGAACTAAATACAAAGCTGACTGAAACTGTATGTTGTATCTATAAAACTGGGTAAGATAAACTAAGATTATAAGATATAATATGCCCTTCATTTTTTGTGTTCATTAGTGAGTGAGTTTTTATTTTTAATAAGAACTAAACCAAGCATTATTTATAATAATAGCAACTACCAAAAATATTGATCTCATTTTTAAATGTAATAAGGACATATGATAAAAAAGAATAATAAGAATTTGGAAAAACAGAGGCTTTAAACCTCTGCAGGAACAGCACTGACACTGTCAAAGGTAGATCCTCATACAGGAATCTGGAAGCTCATTCTGGCGTGGACAGTCAAAGTCCATCCAAGGACACATTTAGATGAGGCAGAGGGACAAATACAGGGCTTAGCTGAGAGTAAAGAGAGCAACATGCATCCTGCCCTAGCTGCTGTCCTACCTGAACTGTGGTCCCAATCATCAACTGATGTAGGGCTTATAAAGGGGTTCCCACCATACAAGGTTAAACTAATATCTGAAAAAAGGCCATTAGTCCGCCAATACCCCTTCAAGCCAGAAGCTGAAGAAGGTATTAAGTCAGTAATACAAGATATGTTGAAGTCAGGAATATTAAGAGAAGCACCTGACGCTACATGCAAGGCATATCACACTGACATCGCTATTATTATCACAGCCAAACATAACTCTAAAAAGATGTGCCCTTTAAATCCAAGTACTCTAATACCTACTGCAGAAGATGGAAAACCACATTCTTATAAAGCAAAAGTTGAAGAAGACACCAAACCCAGACAAGACATTTCTCAAACCCTTATACCAGATTCATGTGTTGTGTTTGTAGATGGCTCAGCATCTAAAGATGAATATGGAAAGAATAGAGTTGGTTATGCAGTAACAACCATCGATAGGATAATAGAAGCTAAATCTCTACCCAATACATGCTCAGCCCAAACAGCAGAATTATATGCTGTAGTAAGAGCATGTGAATTACATGAGGGACAAATACTTACTATATACACAGACAGCCAATACGTTTTCGGATCAGTACATCACCATGCTAAGATTTGGCAAAATAGAGGTTTTAAAACATCATCAGGGACAGAACTAACTCATTTCAACCTATTAAAGAGAAAATGTCAGATCTGCTATTTATAGACACAGATGTGCTGAAAGACGCCCAACAGTCAGCACCCAAGACAGAAATAAAGGCCTGGCTAAAGAGAGGAGCACAGAAAAAAGATGACATCTATCAGATAGAAGATAAACCAATCCTCTCAAAAAATGAATACAACACAGCGGCTACAGTGACACATTGGGAAGACCCACGTGTCAAGGGGGGAATATGTCACATCTGGTAAAGCATTAATGCTACACTATAAATTTTTCTGACTATGCAAAGAATTTTTGCAGATCGTGCATAATTTGTTGCAAACTCGGGGGAAGAAATATTGCCTAGTTGTAATAAATGAACCTCGTGTCACATTTCTTCCCCACATATGGTATCCCACAGACTATAAGGTCAGATAATGGAACTCATTTTGTAAATAAATTAATAGAACTAAGTTCTAGAGCATTAGGGTTTCAGTTAAAGATTAAGGAAAACAATGGAAGAAACAGGGAGGCCATGGCCCGAATGCCTATCCCTGGTTAAATTATGGATGAGAATAACTCCAAATCAAACTGGTCTTACTCCATTTGCCACCTACTGTACATCATTGTATGGCTCCACCCACTATATTCTGAGTCTGAGATCACGTGGCACCAAGTTGCTGATGTGAATTTGTATTCTCAAAGAAATAGTACATGGCAGACCGTTTTCTCTGCCTTCTGACATGAATGAAATAGAGAAAGCACAACAGGAAACTTCATTAGCTGAGTGGATGCATAAAATGTTGCAGACAAAAGAAAAACAAATGTCTAGTGGTCTGCCGATAATCTCTGCTCCTATCCCACAGAATGACCTGAGGCCTGGAGACCTGGTCCTGATTAAGACACTCCACCGGAAGGATTGGAGCACTCCTCGGTGGAAAGGGCCGTTTCAAGTACTCCTGACAACGCCCACAGCTCTGAAAATAGCAGAGAGGCCTTCCTGGATCCATAAAAGCCACTGTAAGCCAGTTTTGCCGTTACAGGAGCCAAACCAACCGACGGGGTAGCAGAGGAAGTCCGGGTTCAAAGGAGTTGGAGGACCCATATGGCCCAGCGTCTCAAACCGGTGAAGAAAACAGCTGATCTGCGCCCAATTATAAAATGGCTCTCTGTAACATGTGGACAGGACTGATAAGCCTGAGCTTAATTCTGGTAGCAGGACTCTTTCTCTATCTAAAGCAGGAGGTGATACCGCACCAGAAGAGATGGACATCTAATGGGACCCATCTCAGACCACTGACGGAAGAACATGACGCACATCCATTCCTACAGAATTTCTGGTACTGTTCATGGTGGCATATGCAACACTGAACTAGGTAGAAATGCACGAAAATGAAGGGAACGATTATGATGACATGTTGTAAATAAATCACATCAAAAGCCTGAGTGTACTCATACATTGTATTTCATAAAATGACCTTACAGCAGAAAATCGAAAGAAGTTGTTGCTTAAGTGAAATGAGAAAAAGTACAATGATGACATAAACAGGGCATATTTTTAAATTCCTTTATTATGTTTTACTGTTTTCATTAAGTATTATTATTTTATTTTTATGATTTCAAGTATTAATCAACATTTAACTTTTAATGGTTGCCGAGGGCGGCGGGACCGTATGAGTATGAGAATATCTCAATATTTTTTAGAGATGTCTTAAAAGAAATTTTGACTAGTCAAAAATACAGTTCTAGATATCTTGACTAATTAGGTCATTTAAGATATCTTTAATTGGAGTTATGACTAGTCAAAACAAAAAGTAAGATATCTTAAATTCACTTTATGCCTAGTCATAATTAAATTGTTGGGGCCTCCATACAACTTAATTATAAATCTGATGTAATTTACACTAGTCAGAATGTAATTAGAGAATTCTCAAATTTGTATTTTCCCTAGTCAAAATATGATTAGAGATATCTTAAGTAACTAATATGCCTAGTCATTAATCAATTTCAGAATCTGGAGTGAAGCCAATTTTATGTTGAAACGGCCTCTCATAAAAGTATGTAATTGACTGCATCTGCCTGTATAGCATTAAACTGACCAAAAAAGTATTTGCTTGAAATATATCACTCTCTGTGTATTGAAACAATGAGTTTTATTTTTTAAATTGTTTTAGCCTACTGAAATAAATAAACTTTTTAACTTATTCCAATCTATTAAAAATGCCCCTATACATGTACATATGCGACATCTATGTCTAAACCTGGTTTAGTTATGAAATGAAAGTGGTGTGAAGTGAAGAACCGTTTGAGGGCCAGAGGTTTGTTGTGAGAATAAAAATGATTCGAATCTCGGGAAACAACCGGACTTCCCATTCCCAGTTCAGTTCAGCTGGAAGAGCTCATCGAGGACAATTATTTAGGGCAGATTCGACACTTAAAAGAGACAGCAAACACAAAAGTTGCAGAAATTAACCCACTTCAGTTAAGATAATACTACTGAAAAAAAAAAAAAAAAAATTACATGCATATTGCTGTATATCAGTAACTTTAAAAATTGCACTTTGTGTGGAGTTTTACACCGAAAGTGCCGACGAGATTTGGGAAGTTACTATACTTTCTCTCCAACATGGCGACACGCTGAGTAGAGTTTTTGCAAAACGTTGCTAGTTGCTAAATCATATCAACTACATGAGAGCTATTTAGTGTCTCGGAAGTCATTACCGTATGACTATTGTTATTGTGTCACATATAGCAAAACTATTTCTTGAGTGACATCGAGATGTATCGTCGCGGAGCCGCAAAAAGGGACCCCAACAACAAACCTGTGAAGAAGGACGTGAGTGACAGCGATAAATACGCCGACCTCTTGGTTTTCGGTTATGCCTGCAAACTGTTCCGAGACGACGAAAAGGCTCTTTACCACGAGCATGGAAAACATCTAATCCCATGGATGGGGGACAAGAGCATCATGATTGATAGGTCGGTTGAAAAACGTAGACTGAAACATTATGCTAACCATCTCTCCTAATCGTTAGCCTGTTTCACATTTCAAGGGACTGCTTCAGAGTTCATGTTGCAGAAACTCGACAAGAACCGAAAAAAACGCCGAATGCTTTATTTCTGCCTGCTAACTTGTCTTTAGATGTCTTACACTGACATATTTATATGGAGTTCCTACAGTAACATGCTAACATGCAAATGCCTACAGTTCTTGCTAACGTTAGCCACACCAGGCTTACTACACGACTGTCAGCGTATTTGGGTTATCACTACTGCTGTAGTACGAAAGTTAAACGATGTCAAAAATAGATTAAGTTTTCTTCAATGTTGTTGTTTGCTAGCTTGAGTCAAAAGCAACATTACAACATCGTTAAATGTATGACTTCGCATTTATATTAGAGCTTTTGTATGTTAGAAATATACTTTTCGTATTTAAGACAAAACATGTCATATTATTATTATTAATATTAATTATGTAGAACTAGACTGAAGATGCACCTATCAGAGATATGTGGTTTATCACTGAACACCGATTATGTAAAGCCATGACTGGGGGATTCTGATTTAAACCAGTTTTATTTTGTTTAGAACTGTAAATAACAACATACTTTTCCCCCCTACTTTTTGGGTTATTTGCCCACTGAAGTTTTCGTGTTGCACACCTTAAAATGTAGAAGTCCACTATATCCCAAGATATATATATTTTTCTTGAAGATCCATTCAAAATACATAACAGTTGAGTTGAGATTAATATTTTAGATGAACAAACTCTGATTACAGACATGTTTGCTGTAATTCAGGGGTGTCAAACTCCAGTCTTCGAGGGACGGTACCCTGCAACTTGTAATGTGTTCCTGGTCCAACACGCCTGAATCAAATGGCTGAAATATCCCCTCAGTATGGAGTCCACTTCTCCAGAGTCCTGGAAATGACGTAATTATTTGAATCAGGTGTGTTGAAGCAGAGACGTATCTAAAAGTTACAGGACACCAGCCCGCAAGGACTGAAGTTAGACACCTGTGTGTCATATGCTGGGATCAAATTCCTGGTTGCGAAAACCTGAATAACCACACGTCCTTAGATAATACAGTACTTCCTCTGGTGTCAGATTTTTAATATCTGACTGGCTGATGATCAGAGCTAGTCCAGCATAAAATCTGGCAATCTCTGTCACCTTGGTGTGGTTTCTCAGTGCATCTCTATCTAGAACAATTTGGAGAATTTCTGTCTGCTTTGCATACTGGCATGTTATGAGCATGTTATCAGATTGCTAATTAAATATCATAATATTACCTCTGTCAAACTGTTTTTCTCCTTTTAAAATTGTCTTTAATTTGAAATGATCAATTTGAAAGTTTAGTTGTTTATTTGTTGATGGTGATCATCCCAGAGAAAATCCTAACACAGATTAATGTCCCTTTGGTCAAGGTGATTCAACGTTTATGGTGTTAAAAGAAGCGCCTAGCAACATCGTAGCTTTCTTGTTAAATTATGCATCTTACTGCTATTAGCATGTAATTACATGAATCATCTTGGTCTGCAGTGGTCCAGCCTATGTTTTATTTGTACACAATTTGTATGTGTGTCTTTATCACATAACCCAGTTTTTCCCCAGCAAGTTAGGCTTAGGGGGGGTCCTTCCAAACCCTGAATGTCAACAACAGCAACCCATTTCTTTGTCTTCATGAAGAAACTACAGCAGAGAGATGCCATAGAGGGACGAACCCTGGAATATATCGTCCATTTGGGTTCTTACGGATAGGTATTTATGTACTCGGGTTTGTGTGAATGTAACTTTCTTTGCAGATTTAGAAGTAATGATGAGTGTTACAGGGGGGAAATTAACCCTGTAAGGTAAGAGGCGAGTTGCTTTGTTTGTCTTCTTTTTTCTTTCTTTTTTATTTTGAATCTAGGTTTGCTTGTAAAACGAAAAATGAAATGTAAGCATCATTCTTAATATTAGGTATTTTAAGACAAAACAAATAATGTAGTTTTTTTTTTAATCATCACCCTGGTAAGTAGGTCTAGGTTTTTGTAATAAATGTTTATTTTTGGACTTCTTTCTCTCTAATCCTGTTTATCATCCGACAGATACGATGGGCGGGGTCACTTACATGACCTTTCAGAGTATGACAGTGGGTCATGGAATACATCTTACCAGCTGTCTGAGGAAGAGGCCAGGATTGAGACGCTGTGCGATGAAGAGCGGTACCTGGCTCTGCACACAGACCTGTTGGAAGAAGAGGCAAGACAAGGTAAGCAAGATGGTTTTTCTGGCATTCAGCAATAATTTCAAATATGCAACATGAAAGAGTTGAATATAATGGGTAGGATTTTGAGTGTTTGTTTTATGGCATGCCTATAACAGGGGTGGGGAGTAGTGCAAATATATGAACACTAAACTATATTAGAACACACATGTAAAGTGCACTCTTGCTATATAAAAGTTGTTTTATGAGCTTAAAGAAATATAAGCAAAATAAAATTGATGCATTTGCACAAGAGCATAGAACAGCAATAGACCGAATCTGTCTTATGGTCCTGTGAAACATTTTTTTTTTCCCAATGTCCCTTTTTTTTTTTGTGTTTTTCTGAATCACGTTTCACAAAGTAAACACATTCCATATTATAGAAAGTACCTAATCATATTAGTGATGTGTAAAATTTCAAGAGCTCAGTGAAAACATGGCCTAAATGTAATTATATCAATTTTATTAATTTTTAAGTCTGATAGAGCCTTGCCCACATTTAACAGATCACATTTCACAGACAGAGAAGAAGCTGCAGGGCCCAATTTTGTCTCTCTTTCATGATTATCAGGATTTGGAACTGTTTCCATCAGCCACTGGTTGGTTTGTTTAACACACTATAGTTAGCTTGTTTTGAAAACACTGCATCACCCGACTGACTTACAGGCTTTATAGTCAAGGTGCAGATATGCTGGCGTATATTGTCAGACATCTGGGATATGACAATCCTAAGTGCTTAAGTAGAAGGCAATTGGATTTTTCTCTTGGTTTTTCAGGGCGTTTCACTTCTCATCCAAAAGGCATCTTAATTTCTGAGCATGGTTGGAAGTAACAGGCTTATAAATTGTAGTCAGAGCAGGTACACTAATGGGCCACCTAAGTCACAAATAGAGCAATTAGGACACGTGACTTGCTTGCTATATCCTCTATTAAGCATAATGTTTAGCTCTTTTTTGCTTGATGATCCAAACATGTCTCTATGATGTCATGTGAGACGTTTTGGTCACATGTCCAAAGGTGCGCATTGCTGATAAACTGCCTGGGGGGCAAAAGAGAGGGCTGCAGAGCAGTTTTTAGAAAGATTAAATCTGAGGCCATCTCCTCTGTTTAGTTTTGGTTTTACCAGTAATTATTTTCATGTTTTTCATACAGCCAGGTGTAACACAAAGTGCTTTTCAGAGGCTAAAATTTAGGCACACTAACTCTTTGTATTGCCACCACATATATGCACAAAGGAAAGACTAATGTGCAGATTTCCACAGCAATAAACAGCCAACTTCGATTTATCTAATGAGTTGTGACCAGTTTCTTCTCAGGAACATTGCAGAGTCAAAGATTTACACAAACAGTTGCCTTCAGTTAGGAGTGGACGGGGTGTATTTCATACTAAATTATTTACAACAAACCCTAGCTTTTGCATTTACTTGTCATTACTCTGCCTCAACAGTGCCAATACTGTATGTCATTTTGCACGGAAAATGGGACACGTAAAGTTGGTCCAGCCAGACTTGCTTTTTGTCTTTACTTATAATGCTGCTATTATTGTCTCAGAATAAAACTAGCATTTGCTTTTCCTTTCCTGTTTTTTTCACAATGGCCATTCAGGTTAAAGCAGTAGTTATAATACATAACTGAAGTCTTTAAATCATCACTGTGGGTTCATCTTTTCAAGAGCTTCATTAAAAGTAAATCCATACTTCTTTCTCTAGTATTCAGGAATTTTGGGGGCTATTAAATTTACTCATTTCATTACACAGTGTGCATGGATACTTTCCAACTATAATGTTCTTTAATGAATATATATCAGGCTGAATACTGATTAAACTGGCACCCATTTCTTTCAACAACCCTTTTTCTATGCACTTTCATTCTTCTGTCTTTAAAGTGGAACACCTCTGTCTCCACCTTAATAGCTATTGCTTAAATCCGTTTTGACTTTAGGATGTCTAGGACACTTGCATCTCAGATGCTTTACATCATAGTTACACTGGCTATTTTGGTGACAAGGTAACTTTGTGAATGACAGACTTAATAACTGCCATTGAATTAATACATGGGTGTTTTAAATGAAATATGGTGTCCTATGCCCAAACTGACAGCAAAGAATGGGTCAGCTAATGGTTTGAGTTATACACACTCCTTGCAGAAGGTTCATCCTGCCGATTGTTCTGCCCTTGAATTTGGAGGCTTGACCCCATTCGCCCAGTCTGTTACCCACCTGACCAGTGAAAGGACAGTAGAAGGAGTATTGATTGTCATGAATTTTAATAGAAAATGTTTATATTTTTAAGGTTTCAAAGAGCCTCGTCTATGATTTATATGTTGAAACAAGTAAATACATTTGTGATTGTTATTCTAAATGACCTTATGGAAATCACAAAAAGTTTTAAATATTTTCATATATATTTCAAAAGAGAGCAATTATTGAGTCTCACTCCCCACATAAAGCAAGAATTTTACTTTAACGAAAAATTATTCATCAGACGAATATCTGCGGGGAAACCCTAAAAAATGTCCCCTTGATCAAACAAGCTACCTTTGTTCAAATAGAATAGTGGGTGTAATTGTACCATTAAATAGCACACACGAACTGCATTTAGTCGTATTTTTAAATGGACTATTATTAATCTCATGGAACCAAGAGTGGAACAAAGTTGTGCACTCGTGAAAAGGTTGACCCTAGATAAAAGCTAAAGTCCTTCTGGAATTGCAGTCACATCATTCATTTTATCAAAACAAGACAAAATAGAATAACAATGATCAGTTTGTGCTTGGGTTACATTGAATGTGTTACAAGGTCTAAATAAGTCTGATTTATTTTAGGGAAAACACAATGCTCTGTGAAAAATGCTTATTTTCTGCATGTATGTCTCCCCTCACAGAGGAAGAGTACAAACGTTTAAGCGAGGCTCTGGCTGACGAAGGAACTTATACTGCAGTGGCCTTCAAATACAGCGCTGACTACTATGATCCCTCACAGCCCACAGAGGAAGAGGACGCTAACAAGGAGCATGGTGAGAAATCGTCACCGGTCCAAGGTTCTGAGGAGCAATACGCCCATCTGCTTTTTACTGGCAGATACTGATTACTTTCAAATCTAACCAGTTGATTCCTATTTTCTTTCTAAAACTATAAAACATACAAACTATTGAGTACATGTGATCGTTTTATTCTGCATATGGATCAAACATGGGCCATTAAAATGTGCTGCAGGTTCCTTAGGAGAGGTAGTTGTTTTAAGTCCAACAGAACATGAATGCAGGATTATCCTCATGCATGCATTGAAACATATCACCCCAATCTTTATTTGCATTTTACTGTACAAACTATATGAAAGAACATTCCGTTTGTTGATCCATATGCAGCTATTAAAGTGAGAGTTTTCAGTTTTGATGCATTTATAGAACAGGGAGAACAAACTTGGACTTTTCTAGTATCTGGAGCTCTGAGTGAAAGTATAGATTAAATCAAAAAAATATATAAATGTATTTGTGAAAATAACACAAAGTACCAAGGTTTCCAGTATCAAAAGAACATAGGTGGAATGGGAATACTGCATTTGCCTAATCTATCACTATTATAATGTTCTTGTTGTGTGTTCCCAAACTTTACCCTGTACATCTGGTTTTTCATATACAATTAACTTTATTTAAAAAGCACAATTTAAAATACCAGGGTTGACCAACAATTAAACCTGTGCAACAAATCTCGAAAAAATAAAAAATAACGTCAACTGACAAAAGATATATCAAAGCAGATCGATAAAAAACAAATAAAAATAATGGCATCTTCCTAATGAAGCCCAAACAACTGCAATTAAAATTTAGAGAAAAGAAATATCTTATGTGGTGTTTTTTAAACATTAATCATTGGATAGTTATATTTAATAAACCTGAATATTGCACATGTAGATTTAATTTTTAAAAGATGTTTGTTTTTGTATAAATATTTATACGTGGGGTCGAAAGAACATCCAGAAAAAGGGTTATGGGATTGTCGGTTCCTAGAATTAACTTACTATATGTAAAGGACATACCATGATGTGATATACCTATTGGTGAGAAATGGGAAGACCATTTCGCCATCGCTCCATAATGGTTAATTTTGTTGCAGGAAAGATTAAGTCATTTTGCTCTAACTGTTAAGTATGTTTAATGATAATAATAAAGAGACGAGGAGCAGGGCAGTTCTTTAAAGCCAGTGTTTCGTAATGGCTTTCTTAGTTGCTGCCAGCTTAACCTTTATAAGCTATGCATCATCTTTTAAATCTTCAGAGATATGCAGAAGTTATATTATATAAGCACATTGGAATGTTATACTAACAGGAAAACCTGGGATTTGTAAAGCGACTGAAGCTACATCATTTCAGAAGGACAAGATTTTAGGACAGGTCCAATAAATGTAGCACTCATCAATCATTGGCTGTTCACATCCCCTCCAGGATAATATCCTGTTTGTTTTTACTTTTGTTTTTGTCGTAATAAAAAACGAATGATTTGGTTTTTTCCCAACAGACGGCTTACTAGGTATGAAACTATCTTCCGAGCTTGTAGCCATTCATTCCCAGTAATTGGCTGTGTAGGTGTTGAGTAGCTTGAGTTGAATTTTTGCCAGCAAGGCACAAAGATTTTATATACATAAAAAATATATATATTAGACATTTATGGTGTCACACACTAATCAGCTATTTTACTCAAAACACATGTAAAGGTTTCGTGACCCTCTAAATGGTCTCTGAACTTTCTGGACATATGTCCAAAAGACGGTCATTAATGCCCGCCAGAAAAGGTCGTTGCTAAAGAAGCTGGTTGGTCATAGAGTGCTGTAGCCAAGCATATTCACAGAAGGTTGAGTGGAAGGAAACGGTGTTGTAGCAAAACGTGCACCTCTTGCTATTACGTCTGTAAGCCATAATTATCAAAATTACAAGAAACAAAGGCTTAAAATATTTTGCTGTCTGTAATGAATCTGTATAATATGAGTTCCACTTTTTAAAATGAGTTGCAAAAAAATTGCACCTTTTCAAAATATGACATTTTTTTTAAATGTACCTGTTACCACTGTTTTTGTGTATCGAAGAGGATCTGGTTGTGGCACCTCAGTGCTTTTAAGCATGTAGGTGTAAAAAAGGTTCCCTTTAATAGGTAGGAGCCAGACTATGTTGGGCTTTATAGGCAATCAATAAATCCAAATATACTGTATATCCTGTAGTGAACATGAAAATGAAATATTAAAAGTAGGATCCTCCTTTCAGCCAGCTGACAGGAGATGTGCAACAACAAGTTGGGGAGGGGAAGTAAAGCTGTACTCTAGGCTCTATTTAATCCAAAAAAAATCTGTCCACTCTGGCA
Organism: Girardinichthys multiradiatus; assembly: GCF_021462225.1. Classification (NCBI taxonomy): domain Eukaryota; kingdom Metazoa; phylum Chordata; class Actinopteri; order Cyprinodontiformes; family Goodeidae; genus Girardinichthys; species Girardinichthys multiradiatus. Next base: position 29,536,450 of record NC_061801.1, read on the forward strand.
CTTTTTCTGACGTCCAATTAAAAGATCATTTTAGTTTTAGAAACAATGATAGGGAAAAAATTAAGTAATTTGCCCTTAGAAAAACTCTGGTCAGCATTACAAGGCTCAAAGGCCTAACCTTACAAACCTTACAAAGTTTGTTAAAGAAGTAAACATTGGTGCATTTTTCCAGCTTTACATATTTGATGTAGTGGTTGCTAGAGGCATTTTCAATTGCCTGTCAGGTAAGCGGTGATGCTTTACATTCTCTTCGGAGGACATTAGATGAACAGAAGTAATATAAAAGGTCTGCTAAAAATGCCAATATTTGAATTTGCCTTTTGGGAAAAGGTCTTTGCAGTTCAGGTGGCCACATTAAAGCGCATCTCTGACATTATCAAAAATGATTCATTAAAATAAACAGAGACCCTTCCCAGAACAATTTCCTTAAAGTTAGAGTTGGCACAGAAGCGGATACACACAATAATATTGTAAATCAGATCATTAGCCTTATCTTTTTTGTCCCTGAGTGAAAGCCAAATGTGCCAGAAGGTTAATATCAGTGTAATTTATATTCTGTGTCGAAATTTGACTAATGTGTTGCTGCAGGCAAAAATCTTATACCATTGCTAGCCAGTCATTTTATAGCATACTACTTGATTTAATTTCCTTTTAAAATTAAGATCTTTATTGGGTGAATGGATTTTAAATCACTTTGTCTTTACTGTCTCAGTTGAGCAGACTTCCCTCTTCAGTGTAAGTACTGTAGCTTGTCTAAAAAAAAAAAAAAAAAAAAAGAAATATACTCTTTAAAAATTGATGACATACATTTAAAAATCCTAACTGTGCCTCTACTTGGAAGGTTTTCATATTCTGTTCACAAAATCTAATCTGAGATGTGACGTAAGATGGAATGAATAGTAGTCAGCCTTGTCAATAGCTAATTGAATGATCGTACCTATGGGTCATTACATATGTCCAGTTAAATGAAATCCTTAGATCTGGCAGAAAGATTTAGTTTTTTTTAGTGTGGCTTTGTTTTAAATTAAAGGCTGCAAACTCCCTGCAGTACTACATTAAAATTTTATCTCATCTCCATCTGACCTCTAAGTTGTTATCAGGATGAAGGTAAATGCTAGGGTGGTATTTCATTGTGATATATTTGTGGAGTGACGAGAATGATGGAGGAAATGTGTCTTGTTCATTTTTATTTTTATTTTTTCAGACATTCTGTGTTCTTAATTTCCCTGTTCTTACCTTGTATGAGATTTTTATTTTGTTTGTAAGTATAAATAAGAATGATGCTCATTGTTTGTGTTCCATTTTCTTTTCACACACAGAGGAGACAGAGTCTGAGGAAAGTGAAGAACCATTTGTTGCCCCCCCAGGACTTGCTATCCCACCAGATGTGGAGCTGGTGAGTGGAAAAATATCTGCTGCCCCGTGGCTGTTGACAACCTATTGTAGTTCTATATATACAGTATTTATGAAGGCTCCATGTTTCTTTTAACTTGAGCTGCTATAGCACACAAACATCACCCTTTCTGTTCTTCAGTTCTGTAATTATAGTTACATTTTGAAAAAAAGCATTATGTATTTTATTAATAAAAAATAACATAAATGTGTTCAACTAGTTAATATCAAATGAGCTTGACAACAGAAAAGGGTGGTCAAAGGCCAGAAATGGAAAATAATTGATAGGTTTTTTTTTATGTTCATTAGCTGCATGATGTTTTACCCATCAAAAGGGGAAATCATATTTGATGTGCAGCACCCAATTCTGACCCCACTGAGTTCCACCCATGCCTCCTCTAGTTCTGTAAAGCCAGCTTATTTTATGAAAGCTCACGTGTGTGGGCTACATTGCCAGCTCGACTAATGATTTATGAACAGCCAGAGGTATTTTAAGAAGGCGTTCAGGTTTATGACTGTGTGACAGAACTGTTTTGTGAAATAGTATATAATCATGAACATTGCTTTGAGCTTGTAAGATTGTTCACATTTCTTAGCGGTTAGTGTAGAAATATGAACGACTTTGAGTCAGGCACTGTTTTACCAAGAAGCAAAGTCAAACTCTTCATTATGGAATGCATTCTCTTTGCTCTTATTCTAATAAGCATGCACCATGCAATATCACATTCATTTACATCTGAAGTTTCTAAAGTAAATATATATTAGAGATGCACTGAGATCAGTGTTTGTGTGGTCAATTTTTGATCTTCGTATGTCGTAAAGCTTTGCATGAAAAACACTATTTTAGCCAATTATGAGTTTTGTTTAAGCACCAATTATATAGGAGATCTAAGAACCACTTAAAAAACATATTTTAATAGGCTTTCTGCAATCAGTGGTCACTAATCATTCATATTTATGGCAGAGGCAATGTCACGTCTTGTATTTGAGAGAGCAGTCACTGTAAAGTGGCTTTTGCTGTTATTTCGAAGCAAATACAAAATAATTATGTACTTGAAATTTTAAACTGGGGTAAGATCTTATAATAGTGATTAGCTTAGAATAATCTAAGCTACTCTAACGATAAGCTTTATTAAAAAGTTAAAAGATAAAATTAAAAGAAACGTTTTAGGCCTAGTCTTAAAATTAGACAAGGTCTCTGCCTCGTGGACTAAAACTGGGAGCTGGTTCCACAGGAGAGGTGCCTGATAACAAAAAGATCTGCCTCCCATTTTACCTTTAGAAACCTTAGGAACCACCAGTAAATCAGCAGTCTGAAAGCAAAGTGCTCTGTTGGGAACATTGGGAACAATCAACTCTGATGTATGATAGAGCTTGATTTTTAAGGGTGTTATATGTGAGAAGGAGAATTTTAAATTCCCATCAAAGGAAGGTCACATGGGACAAAATAAAAAAATAAAATTTTATCAGAACTGTTGGTACTACATTTTGGATAAGCTGAACGCTTTTAACTCCATTTAGCAGACATCCTGATGGTAAAGAATTACAATAGTTCAGCCTTGAAGTAACAAATGCATGGACTAGTTTTTTCAGCATCACTCCTGGGGAGAATATTTGTTTATGACAATGTTCTGGAGGTGAAAGACGGAAGTCTTAGAAACCTGTTTAATATGAGATTTAAATGACATGTCCTGGTCAAAATAACGCAAAGATTCTTTACTTTATTACTGGAGGCAAATTTAATGCCATCTAGATTAAGTGATTGACTAAGCAGTTTCAATTTCAAAGACTGCAACTTCCATGATGTCTGAATTTAAAAGAACATTTAAAATCAACCAGGTTTTTATGTCTTTAAGACATGTGTGTAGTCTACCTAACTGATGGGAATACATGGGTGACTTTCATCAGTGCTTTTTCAGTGCTATCATGAGCTTTGAAACTATTATATCTCATAACTCAGCAAGCAGAACTAGACCAAAACATTTCAAACACAGATTAGGTTCTATAGTTGCCTCCAATGCTGCTAATCATGTTCAAGAGGATGTCAGTGATTTTTTTTTTTTCTTGTACTCTCATTTTTATTTATAAAGAATCCCATAAAGTCATTACTGTTGAGAGCTGAGGGAATCTTTGTGATTTGCTTCATTTAGATTAGTTTTTAATTCATTCGATTTTAGCCGTAGGCAAGATAATATCTCAATGTGGTAATGGGTGGCGAATAGTACAGAAGCTGCAGAGAGATGTGGTAAACTTGGAATGCTTCCTGGTCTGGACATTGGGGTTGTCAGTGATTGATATTTTTGTTTTTGCTTAAAACAGTGCTGTAATTTTCTGACTTGATTGACATGGAAACACCTTGGCTTGAACTGTATAATAGGCCAACATATTTAATAAACGTTAGCAGGTCCTGTCACTTTATAATATCTGGGTAACAGTCTAAACATTGGATATTGGAGAGGTTGGTATTTGAAATAGGACATCGGTTGCTGTATGCTTAGTGGGAAAGTTGCTCTCATAATTATGTATTTCCCCTGTGCTACATCCCACCACCTAGAAGTTTTTAATTTGTATTATAGGCTGCCTACAGTTAAACATGGCTTCATGTTGATGTAACATTGGGAAAGGTAGTACACGAGTCTAAAATATTTAAACTGTTGTTTCCTTGTTCTATTCAGTGTCTACAGATGAAACCCAAGTGATTCCCACTTTATTATGCATGAGAGGAAGGAAAATAAAAAAACACATTTTTGTCATGTAGTGTGTGCATATCCAACAGTCATACTCTTTTTATATGCACAAGTACAGACAATAAGGTTCCATTGGAAATATATCACTAAAATGGGTCGATATCTTCACATATTTGCACATCCCTCCTAAGAGATGTTATAGACAAGATTTCCTTTAGACAAGTTACTTTCAGTACCTTAGTTGAAAGCATCTGCAACACTGGATGTGAATGCCTAACAAATTCACACATTCAGTTCTTTGATACATTATCCAAAATTAAGTTTTTAGAGCCATTTTTGTGAACAATAGGAAAACCATGCAAGACTTAATATTTTCAGCATTGCGCATCCCTTTCCAATTTGTTGTGTTTCCAGTTAGGATATCCTTATTTCCTACCTCTGTGTTATCCTTTATCCGCTCTTCCTACTTTAGTACATGTAAATGAACTATTTTATAACTATGCACATAAACCACTGTGCATCAGTTTATTTTTCTTTGTTAGGTATTTTCATGAATTATGGTGATTAATAGTCTTTCCCAATGGCAAGAAATAGTCATATCCGACTACCTTATATTGTTCTCTAAAAACTTTTGTTTATACATGGTACACATTGATTGCCATTCTGATCCCCATCTAGACCAATTTGTCTGAAGGATTATGACTAAAATAACTCCTAATAGATATAATATCTATCGGGGTCATAAAACTGCATTTCCATACATTATATTATGAGCAAATTATAGAAAATTACTCGGTATGTACAAAACGTCGAATTGACACATGATCAATACAAAAGATCCTATTACAGGCTGCTCCATTTTGTATACAACAAATTAGAGGCATGCAAGATATGGAGGGGCAATTATTGTACCATTTACTGTTATTGTGAAATACGTTTTATCGTCACAAGATATTTGATTTTTGGTGACAATAATAAATTATACATTACAATATTTACTAACCCCAGAAACTACAATTATTGTTTCTTTTACTATTTTTCCCACTGTTGGCTCAACGAGAGCAACAACAAATATCAATATTAAAGCTCCATATAATATATATCAGCTATCATCAGAGCAGTATTTGAGTTTTTGCACCTTTGACTGTAGTGACGTGCAGTCACAGCCATAGAATCAATTGCCAAAAAACACTGCAACAGATTTTAAGATATTATTTATCATCACTATTACAGTTTTTGCAATAAATACCACAAAATAGCTTGATAAACTTTTTTGTCCATAACATTCAGCAAAAGGACTAGCACCCGTCTGAAATTATGTGATGGCAAAATGCATTTTTTTTAATTGAATGTAACATGTAAACATAAAATTAGTTTTCTACACCCTTTTCCCAGAATTACACTGTTGTACTATAGAATTAAGAAGGGTTTTTTTTATCTCAAGATGCCTGTGTGTGCCTCAAACACATTGACTTCAGTTTTTGCTAGCCACTGGCACCCTTTTAGCCAATGTCATGGCTGCAATTTTTTGTGACTTTTATCTTGATGAGATGTGTATTCCTTTGGAAGTATCTGCACTTCTATGTACTCTGTTGGTAATTACTGTAATTAATCACTGAAAGCACACATTGTGCAGAATATACATGAATAGTAGACCATCTCTCATTCCATGAATTTTCCACTTGTGTCTACTTTCAAAATTAATATCATCACTATTGGCATGGAATTCCTGGCATGAAAATGTTTCAGATATTAAATGCCTTATGTCCTTCGGACAAATAAGCAGTTGTTACTGTATGCCGCATCATAATGCTCGCCAAATTTTACACTGTCTTTCTTTACACCCCAGTTACTTTAGTACTTTTGGCGAATCAAAAGATGGTATTCTTATTTTGTAAGTAAGAGGATTGGTTTAAACATTTATGTTACTGAATGAATGCTAATTAATTTCTCCCTTTTTGTAGCCGGCAACCATCAAGACTCATAACATAATCGAGAGGACAGCCAGCTTTGTGTGTCAACAGGGGGCTCAGTTTGAGATAGTGCTGAAAGCAAAGCAGGCAGGGAACTCCCAGTTTGACTTTCTCCGCTTTGACCACTATCTGAACCCATACTATAAACACATTCTGCGGGCCATGAAGGAAGGTCGATACAACCTTGTCTCTTCTAACAAGCAGGAGCAATCACAGGGTGAGTTTCAGAAATCCTTCACTGGATGCGCTTTGAAACCCATAACTTGAGGTTTCACATCCTGCATCATTCTGATGACAAATTTCCATAGACTCATATTAATACATAAATTTAGGCATTTAAAAGACTCATTTGAACTGGTTTTCCTTTTCCTAAATTGAAATGATTATAGTGAAAAAAATTCTAACATTTTCATGTATTTCTTGTATTTTGGGTGAAAACGTTTTGACTGTATGCTTGACTTTTTTTATTTTAAGCAAGCCAGATTTAAAAATTATACATACACACTTCATTTTTTGTTACATATTCATTATCAAGTTGCGTCTCAATTACACACCAACAAACCTTTGGCATAAATCTGGTAGGTGATTTGAATATTCTTTTTGATAGAGTTCCTTTTAAGATAGTTGGTTTCCTGGCACAGACCCTGACTTTAGTAGTAGACGCGTTTTTAGTAGAGTTAAAGTTGGGGCCATTCCAGAAGCTTAATATCAGCCTGCTTTGTTCATTCCGAAAGCAGGCTTCATGTGTGTTTGATATTGTTGTCCTGTTGGAAAACCCAGTTGTGCTCAAGTTTTTAACCATTTGACCTAAACTCTGTCAGATGTAAGAAAGTTGGTTAAGATGTTCAGGAACCACCAGTGCTTAAACCTAACACAAGCTGGAAACTGCTGGAACACCATTTTCACTGTCTACAGTGAAGTCTCTGGTAAATGCCATGGAATGAGACGATGCTGACTTTAAACTCAATTAAATTTGAATGCAAATGCCTACTGTTATATGATCATGGAAAAGGACATTTCAGATGCAACATTAAAGGTCCAAAGTTACTGACATTCATTCCCATGATATCTGTATCTGTAGTACTTTATGATATTCTATTCCAAAGTAATGTGCATTAATATTGTATATATCTGTCATACATTCATTAAAGTCATTGTAGTATTTTCTTTCTTTTCAGAGTCAAATTCAGAAGATTCTGATGATGATGGAGATGGCAGCTACCTTCATCCCAGTCTTTTTGCTCCTAAGAAATGTTCTCGCCTAGAGGAGCTGACAAAAGTAAGCTGAATAGATCCTTCATTGTCTGGCTGATTTCAAGTTTTTTTTTATGCATGAGCCACGTTTTTTTTTTTTTGCACTTTTAGTAACCTTTTTACATCTGAATTCTGAGTTATGAATGTTCCTACATTTAAACTTATATAAGGTGATCTATCTTGTTGAAACTGCACATGCAGAAGTGGGGGTTTCATTTGTGCACAGGCATTTTCCTCCGCTGCTATTTCCCATGTTTCTTCATATTTTGCTGTATTTAGGAAAGATTTTAACATATTCTTCTGATAGTTGATGTCTCATGTTGGCAATGGGTGGAGAAGCCTTACATTTTTAATGTTCTGTTTGCCAACAGCAACCACAAACTGTCTGTTATTATGTTTCAAAGAGAAAGGGTATTCCTCAACCTAGTTTTATACTTTATATTCAATCTTAAAAATAAGATTGCAGAGTTTAATATTTAAATTTTTTGTTGAATAATGTCCTTAAGCTGCTGTTCTCAAAAATATCTTAAAAGTTATTTGAATCCTTATCCCTGTTCCTTGGTATTATACAATTGCTGCCCATGTGTACCATAATGTGTAATAACTGTCTTGAATTTCCTTGTTATCAAGCTGTTAGGACTTTGTCAGTGCTTTCATTTGAATTGTCAAAAAAGGCTTTAATCTTTGTGCAGCAATAATAGATGCCCCCCCCCCCCCCTTTTTTTTTTAAATTTTTATAAAAACTTTGTCAGCTTCTTTATAGCAAGACGCTGAAGAACACTTGTTTCTTATAATGAGGCATTTTCTTCCTAAATGAACAACAGATTTTCTTAATTAGGATTCATTATCCCATAATTTATGGCCTTATTGTCTAAATTCTCTACAACTTTGAAATTCCACTGAGGAAGACAACCTGATAGGAGTCCTGCACTGCAAGAAAATAAGTAAAATGGTTTCATCTCGTGTTAATCCTATGTGGTTTATGGGGATGCGCCAATATCTACAGTACAGACCAAAAGTTTGGACACACCTTCTCATTCAAAGTTTTCTTTATTTTCATGACTATTAATATTGTAGCTTCTCACTGAAGGCATCAAAATTATGAATTAACACATGTGGAATTATATACTGAACAAAAAAGTGTGAAACAACTGAAAATATGTCTTTTATTCTAGGTTCTTCAAAGTAGTCACCTTTTGCTTTGATTACTGCTCCGCACACTCTTGGCATTCTGTTGATGAGCTTCAAGAGGTAGTCACCTGAAATGGTTTTCCAACAGTCTTGAAGGAGTTCCCAGAGATGCTTAGCACTTGTTGGCCCTTTTGCCTTCACTCTGCGGTCCAGCTCACCCCAAACCATCTCTATTGGGTTCAGGTCTGGTGACTGTGGAGGCCAGGTCATCTGGCGCAGCACCCCATCACTCTCCTTCTTGGTCAAATAGTCCTTACACAGCCTGGAGGTGTGTTTGGGGTCATTGTCCTGTTGAAAAATAAATGATGGTCCAACTAAACCCAAACCGGATGGAATAGCATGCCGCTGCAAGATGCTGTGGTAGCCATGCTGGTTCAGTATGCCTTCAATTTTGAATAAATCCCCAACAGTGTCACCAGCAAAGAACCCCCACACCATCACACCTCCTCCCCCATGCTTCACGGTGGGAACCAGGCATGTAGAGTCCATCCGTTCACCTCTTCTGCGCCGCACAAAGATACGGTGGTTGGAACCAAAGATCTCAAAGTTGGACTCATCAGACCAAAGCACAGATTTCCACTGGTCTAATGTCCATTCCTTGTGTTCTTTAGCCTAAACAAGTCTCTTCTGCTTGTTGCCTGTCCTCAGCAGTGGTTTCCTAGCAGCTATTTTACCATGACGGCCTGATTCACACAGTCTCCTCTTAACAGTTGTTCTAGAGATGTGTCTGCTGCTAGAACTCTGTGTGGCATTGACCTGTTCTCTAATCTGAGCTGCTGTTAACCTGCGATTTCTGAGGCTGGTGACTCGGATGAACTTATTGTCCGCAGCAGAGGTGACTCTTGGTGTTCCTTTCCTGGGGCGTTCCTCATGTGAGCCAGTTTCTTTGTAGCGTTTGATGGTTTTTGTGACTGCACTTTAGGACACTTTCAAAGTTTTCTCAATTGTTCCGACTGACTGACCTTCATTTCTTAAAGTAATGATGGCCACTCAATTTTCTTTACTTAGCTGCTTTTTTCTTGCCATAATACAAATTCTAACAGTCTATTCAGTAGGACTATCAGCTGTGTACTGTATCCACCTCCTGCACAACACAACTGATGGTCCCAACCCCATTTATAAGGCTTGAAATCCCACTTATTAAACCTGACAGGGCACACCTGTGAAGTGAAAACCATTTCAGGTGACTACCTCTTGAAGCTCATCAACAGAATGCCAAGAGTGTGCGGAGCAGTAATCAAAGCAAAAGGTGGCTACTTTGAAGAACCTAGAATATAAGACATATTTTCAGTTGTTTCACACTTTTCAGTATATAATTCCACATGTGTTAATTCGTAGTTTTGATGCATTCAGTGTGACGCTACAATATTCATAGTCATGAAAATAAAGAAAACTCTTTGAATGAGAAGGTGTGTCCAAACTTTTGGTCTGTACTATATATTTAGGCTGCTATTGATGTCGGATATTAAAATTGCTGTTAACCAATATTTACATTTATATTATGTCCATGTATGTTATATAACTATAATTGTAATATGTTTTAGTAAACAGTTAAAAAACAAAATTTGTGTTGGTGTCCAAATATATACGGATCTAACTGTATAAGTCTGGAACAGTATTGAATTTTGAAAAGGAAAATAGTGTAGATATCCTTGAGCATAGCATATGTAATTACCTTATTGGCTTGTTACTGTGTAGCCTCTTAAGGTTATGGACCCAGATCATCCCCTGGCAGCAATTGTACTAAAAGCTCAAAAGGAAAGAAATGGCACAGCAGCTGCAGTCACCGCTCCCGAGGAACCTGCACCCACTCCACCAGTCCAGTACTCTGCTGACCGTGAGTACATGTACAGAGAGAAAAAATTGAATTGGATGTTATTGTTTTGTTTCTGTTTTTAGGTTTCTAATTTTGAACCAATTTCTGCCTACAGTGTTATGCTACTGATACTGGTTGTACTGTAGAATTAATTTAAAGGGATTCCCAATGCCTTAACGGAATAGTGCTTTTGAGTTTAGAGATGGTTCAGGGCAGATCAAACCTACCAACAACTACTTGATCTTAATCACTTCACTTGTATCTCTCACAGATGCTGGTCAAGTGTTGTTTATCAGAATCAGCTTTATTGCCAAGTTCATACATACAAACAAGGAATTTGCCTCTGGTACACTTTGCTCTTTTGTTCTGTTTTTGCATTACAGAATATACATATTTACAATGTACAATATAAACATATCTAATAAAAAAGGTGCATTTGCAACATCTGTATGCTGTTGTTCTGTACTCTATTGAATGTTCATCAGAGAAACAGCCTGGGGGAAGAAACTATCACTGTGGCGGCTGGTTTTAGTGAACAGTGCTTTGTAGCGGCGGCCTGAAGGTAAAGCTCTGAACAGTTTATGTGCAGGGTGTGTGGGGTCTGCAGAGATTTTAGCAGCTCTTTTTCTGACCCTAGACCTGTATAAGTCCTGGATGGAGGGAAGGTCAGCCCTGATTATTCTCTCTGCATTCCTGATTATTCGTTGCAGTCTGGACCTGTCCTGTTTTGTGGATGAGCCAAACCACACTGAGATGGATGAAGACAGGACAGATTGAATGATGGCAGTGTAGAAGATGACCAGCAGCTCCTGTGGAAAGTTGAACTTCTTGAGTTGCCTCAGGCAGAACAGTCTCTGCTGGGCCTTCTTTCGAACAGTGTCTATGTGTGAAGACCACCTCAGGTCCTCAGAGATGGTGGTTCCTAAGAACCTGAAGTGGTCTACGGCCGATACAGTGTTGTTGAGGATGGTGAGGGGGGTGTATGGGGATGGTGTTCTCCGAAAGTCCACCACCATTTCCACAGTCTTGAGTGGGTTCAGTTCAAGGTAGTTCTGACTGCACCAGTGTACCAGCCGATCCACCTGCTGTCTGTATGCAGACTCATCGCCGTCCTGGATCAGTCCAATGACAGTGGTGTCATCTGCAAACTTAAGGAGTTTCACGGACGAGTCCGATGAGGTGCAGTCATTTGTGTACAGGGAGAAGAGGAGTGGGGATAGAACACACCCCTGGGGGGCACCAGTACTTATTGATCTGGATCGGGAGAAGATGCTCCCCAGTCTCACCTGCTGCTGTCGGTCTGTCAGGAAGCTGTTGATCCACTGACAGGTGGAGGCTGGGACGTTGAGCTGGGTGAGCTTCTGGTGGAGGATGTCTGGTATGATGGTGTTGAAGGCCGAGCTGAAGTCTACAAACAGGATCCTGGTGTACGTCCCTGGGTGGTCGAGGTGTTGCAGGATGAAGTTTAGACCTAAGTTAACAGCATCATCTGCCAACCTGTTTGCTCGGTAAGCAAATTGCAGGGGGTCCAGCTGGGGGCCTGTGATGTCTTTCAGGTGCTTCAACACCAGCCGCTCAAAGGATTTCATGACCACAGACGTAAGGGCTACAGGCCTGTAGTCATTTAATATAACCCAGGTGGATGTTAAGTCAAGGACAGTTGAACATATAATCAAATGTGACAAAACAAAACAAATGTGACTCAGTGCATTAACTCTGAGAACATTTCTTTGAACAAAAAATTAAATCTGGGACTTGAGTATCTAACGTGAAAAAACTTTCAATAGTCAAAGTTATGCAATTCAGTAGAGACAAGTTAATTATAATAAGGCATCGGTGGGTAATTAGTATCGAGGTATCCTGTGCTTTTAAAAATGCTTTAAAATTTCCCATCATACCATTCCTACATTTTAAATCCCATTTGGTAAGATGCCAGAGAAGGTGTGGTCAGAAATAAAAATTAAACTATACAGTAGCACAACACAGCACTGCCTCTCCCCCACCTGCAACCAGCTGCAACCAGCTGGCTGTAAGTGACAACACTCTTCCATCGCTTACAAGAAAGACATGTTCTGTAACTGGATTTAACTGTTTTTCCTTAAGTTTATGTTTCAAAATCAGAAAAGCAAATATTAAAGTTACCATTATTTAAACATTTACTTGATAACTTTTTACCTGAAGTAAGAATATTTCCCTGGTTTTAAATAAAATTAATTAGATCGTGTTACCCTTATTTTTGTGTAAATACTGTCAAACTGTTTTATTTTTACTCAAGGTTTTCATATCATGAGAATTTCATAACACGCTTTTCCTAATCAAAGTAGATTTGATAATGGTGATTGTGGCAGCATCAGGTTGTGGTGGTGTTTTGCTGCAGGAGGGACTGATGCATGTTAGAAAATAGAAAATACTGTGGAAATATCCAAGCAACATCTCAAGGCATCAACCAGGAAATTGAAGCTTGGGCTACCAAATAGACAGTGACCCATAGCATAGAGTCAAATTAGTGACAGAGTTGTTTAAGGACATCTAAGTCAATGTCATAAAGGGACCATCACAAATCCTTGATGTCAGACCCTTAGAAAATGTGTGGGCAGAGCTGAAAAGATGCGTGCCAGCCAGAAAAGCAGCATTTAGACTTGACTGAGGTCCACCAGTTCTGCCAGGAGGAATGGGCCACAATTCCTGCAAACTATAGTTAAAAGCTTAGTGAAGGATATCCTAAACATTTGAACCTAGTCATACAGTTTACAGTTCATACAGTCAGGCAGGTCTACCAAGTACTAAGAAAATATGTGTAAGCTTCTGAAATTAAAGAAAATAAAATATATTGTTTTGGCATTTAGCAAATACAAATAATTTTGGTAATCCTAATTGCCCTGAAAAAAAGAGTGTCTTTTTTTTATAGTGTATGTAAATGTATGGTTTCAGCTGTATATACAGAAAACAGATGTACTTCTAAACCTGTGGGTTTGTGTTCACCTTCCTAACTTAGATCATCAATGAATGTGGTAGGACTATAAAAAGCATTTTCCATACCCAGCCTTTCATTTTAACTTTCCTTGACAAGGTACTATTAACATAGCAACTGAGCTGAGCAATTTGGCATTTGTGTTATTTATAGCACATTTCCATCTCCATTAGGAGGTGACTTTTCCCTGAGTGGTTCATGCTCTTTAACAAGGTTAAAATGCAAAGCCTGCATAATGCAAGACGCTAAAATCATTCAGTGCTTTGTCAAATTAATGTTATAAACTCATCATGCATCCATTATCACGACTTCAATGACTGACACGAAAACAACCCACAATCAAGCATAAAGCAAATGTTTGAATCATTGATGCCAATCTCAACAAAACCTGATCATTATTTTCCACTTCAAACTATTATTTGGTTGTTTGGACAAGAGAATGTGTTTGTTGCACAATATTCTTCCCATTCAAAAGCTTAACTATTTATGTATTCATCAAAGCATTTCTATTGAATGAGCTGAGCTGTTTGTCTTAATGGGAGCAGTTGGGTTATTTCTAAGATCTATTATTACATCGCTTTGTAAAATATTCGTACCCCTTCAACTTTTTCATGTTGTCATGATACAACACCAATGTAACAATAAAATTAATTTGATTTTATTTGACAGGCCAACAGACAGTAATGCGTAATCTGAAGTGGAAGAAGAAGAATGTATTGTTTTCTTTTACAAATAAAGATCTAAAAAGTCTGATGTACATTTGTATTCACTTCCCTTTTTACTCTATTGCACATAAATAAAGACACTGTATTTAGAACAGTTTCTTCTTTTGCCTGCAGCTGTCTACTACGGGTATTACATGCTTCCAGATGGCTCGTACTGCTTAGCTGCACCTCCACCAGGGGTAGATGCCACTTCATATTACAACAATATGACTTCAGCTGCAGTTTCGGCCCCTGCTTCTTCTGAGGCTTTGTCCCAAAGTGAGACTACTTCAACACCTGCTGTGACTATCACGGTGGCACCACAAGCTACTACTCCCTCACAGGTTTCCAACCCAGCTGCAACTGCTGGTGTTGCAACGATGGTTCCAGAAATAAGGTAGAGACCAAGTTAATAAACATCAGCTTTTTTGTTAAGCAACTGTAATGTGCTTTATTAGAAATTTTAAAAGGCATTTATTTTCAATTTAAGTTGTAGAACAACACTTTACAACCATACTGACATGGATCTGCTCATTCCAACAGTTACCAAAGATGATTTTCTGTTCGGTTTGCTTTGACTTGTACATGTCCACATTTTTTCCCCAAAGTAGCACCAAAGTTGAAACTCCAGTTTCCACACCAGTGGCCCCAGCCATCATTCCCCCACCACCCGACATCCAGCCAGTCATAGACAAGTTGGCTGAATACGTTGCAAGGAATGGTTTGAAGTTTGAAGCCAGCGTACGTGCCAAGAAAGATCCCCGGTAAGTGTTTATATATATATAAAAGTCTCAGATCATAATTTTAAGGACTCTTATCAGTGGTACTTATAGAGGCTACAGAAACTCCATCATCCTTAAACACAACTTGTGCTTTTCTTTCTGTTTTTTGTAGGTTTGATTTTCTGCAGTCTTGGCATCAATTTAACGCCTATTACGAGTTTAAGAAGAATTACTTCATGCAAAAGGAAGGAAGAACTCTACGAGAGGTATTGCACTAAAGATGCTTCTGTATATATAAACGTAATGTCTAAAGGAAACGAAGGCAATGGCGAAGAGACCTAACTTTGGTTTCTTTTCCATTATCATTTCTATCTAGGGTTTGTGTCTAGTCTAAACCAGTGGTGTCCAACCTTTTGGCTATGTGGGCCAAATTAAAAGGACTCACAGGCCTCTTTTTTTTTATTAAAAAGACAAAAATAATTTTGTGATTCTTAAATATTTTTATTTGATTTTATCTGCTAAGCAGTATTTTAATAAAACTAACATATTAAGATTTTTGTAAATCGTTGTAGAACTGAAACCTAAAAACAATGTCACCGCTTTGTTTTTTCTCAAAATTTTTTCTTTAAGAAAATATTTTGTTTATTCTCTTGATCTCTCTAGAGTGGATTAGAGTGTGACTTTTTCAAAGAAAAAGTCTATTTATTTTGCCAACATGAATGAATAGATGGGCATAAGTCTTTATTTTAGTAAATGTTGCTAGATGTTTGTGGTTCCATTAACTTAAAATAAAAGCAAAATAAGGGAAAAAAGCATGTCTAATAAAATACAAAATCTTTCTGTCGTACCTAACAACATTTTCTATTTTAAGTAGATAAAAATGTTTTTGGTAAAAATCCCCCTTTAAAAAAAATTACAAATTGTGACCATCTGCATCAAGCCTTGAGTGCAAAATGTTTACCATCCTTAAATTTAGGTCACGTTGACCTGGCAAAATCATTTTCACTGGTTAGCATTTAAAGCCTAAAGAAAGTCACTCCAAATTTATGGAGATGGTTAAATGTAATGGATTTTAAAGGAACTAGGCCCATCAGGATGTCCAGCTCAGCTGCAGAGCATCAGAAAGATGGGAAGAAAAATAAAATAAATTTGAGTCACGGAAATAAAAAGCTGTGACTTTGAGCAATAAATCAATAACTGCTGATTGTTAGTGTTTAAAGCTCTTGAACTCAAAATGCATCTTAGAATGTGAGCGGTGTTTGTGTCAGTGGGTCTCCAAAAACCTTTTCTACATTTCATAGTGGATTCTGTAGACTGTTTTTGAGGTTGATAAAAAGTTGACTGACCATTCACTGCACTTATTCAGCCTTGAAATTAGCTGCTTTACATTCCTGATACACTTGGATCTGACATGCTTAAATTAGAGATTTTCTGACCCATAATATGTAAATAAGGAAAGGAAAAAATACTGTGAGAATGGAAGAGATTAAATGTCAAGGGTATTGTCAAAAGCTACATTGAATACAGAATGATAATTATCATTCAGTCATCTACCTTGAGGGTGGAGGTATTTCCATCAAGGTAATTGTCCCAGTAATCTGCTTCATTTCTGGAATCTAGTTAATTGAGTCTTTTCTCACATTTTTGCACTAACACTGTTGGTGTTGTTGCAAAAGATGACGTCCTTGCTAAGCAACCACTTCTTCACCTTTGGTATTTCATAGACTGACTGGACAAAAAAGCAAATTAGTCTTGCAGAATCCGCTCTGTTGATGTTTAGTGTGGTGTTTTTTGCTTTGCCAGCTCTCTTTTTGTTTCTGTGAAACTATCCCTGAGACACATCTGCCATTCTGCTGTTCATATATGCTGACGCTGACGTGCAACAGAAACAAAAAAATAGCTTTACAATCACAAAATGTGAGCCTCTGGGGCTGAACATGAAGCAAGCATATAATTGGGAAAAAAGTACCATTTTCCTCTACTGACCACTAGATCCAATTCTGAAAGTTAATCAGTGTAGACTTAACTTTTTGAAAAAGTATTTTTAATCGGTGTCCCAAAGCATTGCAGCTGTTGGGGGTGAAAACATTTGAAACTCATCACTTTAGATTCCTTTAGCAGCTGTAGCTGTGACAGTTTAGATGTGCTTTGCATGCCAGAAATGACACCAAAGATCTAAGACTGATATTTTTTCTTAACTCAAATAATAAAAACTTGGTTTGTATGTATAATTTGGATTTCTAAATATCTGACTTAGCTTTGAGGAAAGTTTAGAAAACAAATTAAGAATCCAGCAGAGGAAGGCCTTCAAAGTCTGACTGGTTCTAATGCCTACTAACAGCTTGAGACAAATTGATGAAACACCTTACTCTTAGCCTTTGGTCTCATTGTGTCATCTCTCAGTGAAATGGCCTGGGTGCTTTGACCTATGATTCTGAACCTTCGCTGAATGGAGAGAGAATCTCTGTAAATACGTTTGACCCAACTTCAAGTTTCTCAGTCCAGGGAGGCACTGGCTGTTTTTATCCAGGCAAATATGTTGGATGTTCGGAAGTTCATCTCTTTCAAATTCAGGATTTATGAGCAATTCCAAAAAAGTATCTTTCTGTTTCTTGGTGAATAAAACTACGTAATTAATTTTTAACCAAGTTTTTCCAGGTCTGGGTAGGCTGATGGAGTACAACATCTGGCTTTGGCTTGTGCTGACTGGTCAGTCAGTCATTGGGTGCGTCTTTCCCCATTTCTCCTTAAACAAATAATTGCACACTGACTTTCTAGAAGACATAGAATGTATAACATGTCGGATAAAAATAATTTCATCATTTTCCGGGTTCCAGAGTATTCCTTTAAGGTCTCAAGAGCACTAAGAAGTGATAAAGCTTAGAAGTTATCAAATGAATTTAGGTTTTATTAGCAGTTTCCAACATTTTATTATAGCAACTTCATAGTTGTTGCATTTGGGACAATCTCAAGAGCACAGTCTGTGGTATAGAAGATTATTAGTTCAGTGTAATGTCACCTGAAGACTTTTCAACAGTCTTGGTTTCACTTCTATGTGCGAATATGTTTGTCCAAGGCTTTTTTTACTGTGTATTTCTCAATGGTACACTGCTCTAAATTCACAAAGCTTTTTATTTAAACGTCAGAATAAGCTAATCAGGAATTTGCGTCACGAAAAATAGGAATTGTGTGATTTGTTTGTAGAATATTGCTGTGTTTTATTGCTGACATTTCTGCTTTCAGTAAGTGTCAGTGTTTTATCTCATAGTTTACAAAGAACCAGCTAAGGAAAGCTCATCTCTGGTCTGAGAGGTTACTCTCTGATCTGTTTGAGATGATCTTTCATTTTTCAATCAAGTCTTCCCAGAATGGTTTAATCTGTGTTTCCTCCCACATCTTCACCTCAGAGCTTTGATTTTAGAGTTCTTTGAGGAGGTTCTTTTCTAGGGAATACCAATTTTGTTTACTAACAATATAAAGCATAGATTACCTGCAACCTAATACTCCTTTAAAGTGCATCTCATGATACATTTTTTGCCATTCTCTCTGGCCTTCATCACCTATTTTCTGTCTTATCCCATTAGTTCTTTGCATGTATTACATACCAGCAATAATGGCCAGATGTTTATTCTCAGTATTTTAGATTCTGTATTGGAATATGTAAAAACCTTTGGCACATAGAGTATCTTAGAAAAGTGAGTACACCCCTCCTATTTAAAAAAAAAAACAATACTATATGTTTTGATGGGACAACACTGCACATATGGCTCTTTGATACAATGTGAAGTGGTGAGTGTACAGCTTGTATAACAGTGTAAATTTGCTGTCCCCTAAAATTACTCAACACACAGCCATTAATAACTAAACTGTTGGGAACAAAAGTGAATACATCCCTAAATGATTATTGGTTATTGTTACAAGGTCGTAGGCAATGTACAATGACAGTATTACCAGTGGGCATCTAAATGATTCAACAAAGCTTGGAAGAAAGTGTTGTGTGCAGATAAAAACAAAATCAGACTCTTAAATATCAACTTGACCCATAGAAAACCATCCCAACATTCTAGCACGGAGGTAGATGCATCATGCTTTGGGGCTTGGTTTCTGATAATGGTAAAGTATCACTTCATACTGAGTAGTTAGGGTTGTGTACAGCGACATCTTCCCTCTGCCAGGAAACACTAAAGATGGGTTGGGGATGGGTCTGCTGGTATGGAAAAGACCCAAAAAATACTTCCATGGCCACAAAGAGTGGCTAAAGAAGCACAATATTAGGGTCATACAGTGGCCAAGCAAAGCTGCAGACCTCGCTCCTGTAGAAAACGTCCCTAGAGAGCTGAAGCCTCAAGTTGCCAAGTAGCAGCCAAGAAAAATACTTAAAACATCTCATTAGATGAGTGGGTCAGAATCCCTTCTGACATGTTTGAACACCTTGTGATGAACTACAAGAAACATATTTGCTAACAGAACTTTCCTTGCTCAGTTCTATATCATGTTTTGCTGAGTGATAAAATACTTATTTTACTCAGCGACATGCAAATCAAATTACAATTGTCACAAAATATGTTTTTTAGAAGGATGTCTTCCACTATTAAAATTAAATTAACATGGTAATATGGAGCTTTTTGTCTATTTTGTATGTGTAAAAATGTACCCTACTTTTGCATTTTCCTGACTGTTTATTTCAGTTCTTTTGTAGTAGTTGAGCACAAATGAAAGAAATCTGAATAAATAAATAATTCCTCTTCAAACTGTCAGAAATTGGAAAAGCATTTAACTTTTGTTAATGGTGCCCAGACACTATTACAGACACACTGCAGCAATGAGAATTTCTTCAGAACTCTCCTCTTATGTTTTACACATTGGCTGTTTCTTTTTCTGCAGACTTTTAACCCCAAATTTAGATGGAACCCTGCATATAAATAATTACAATGATTAAATAAAATGGGTGTAATTTTAGTGTACCAGTGAAAAGAAGTGACCCATTCTAACATTTTAGAACCATCCATTTGTGGTACTCTGCCCAAGGCGGATGCATTTATGAATGCAAGGTGCCTCGCTTAACCAAACGGACTGGTGACTGACAGTTTATTTTTCTCAAATGTGTTTTTGTTTTTGGTTAAAAAGCTTTTCCAACAAACGTTTTTACATACTGCTTGTTCATCTCTAACAGTGCATCATGTAACAAATGAACGCATTCAGGTTTTACTGAAATGTCGTTTTCAACACCATCTGCCTCCTGTCAAAATTTTGCTGTTTTATGAGGCTTCATCCCAGAAAAAAAAGCAATAAGTTTTGATGGATGTCTTGTGGCCTCTACTGCATTTTACTGATCTGCATTTTAGCAATTTAAGCTGATCTCATTTTAATTATCTCTTTTGCTTTCACTTTGTCTAGAGTGCGACAACAAATGAAGATGATAAGCTTCAATCCGACGACTCAGCCAATGAGGCCAAGCTTACAAAAGGTAGCTTACCTTAACAAAATGCATTGTTTTGCAAAGTATTTATGAACTCTTGCAGCCACAAACCTCTATGTGTTATATTGTGTGATAAACCAACACAAAACGGTGCATAAAATTATGAAGCAAAAGGGTACAATGTTTTCAAAAGCAGGGTGTCTTTATGTATGCATAATATGTATAATTTTAAGCCCTAAATAAAATCAAGTGCAACCAGTAGCCTTCAGAAGTGCTGCTCAAGAGTCCACTTATGTGAATGTGCTTCAAAGGTTTGTGAGAGAAAATGAGTGAAACTATAGCATTATGAATCCCATGGAATACACCAGACAAGTCACATATAAAGTTGAGGAGTTTAAAGCAGAGTTAGGCTATAAAACAATATTTCACCTTTTCAAATAGGCACTTCTCAGTCCATCATATGACACTGGAAGATAATGGCACAACTGCAGATTTATCAACATCAAATTTAGGCCACCCACCTAAACTACCAGACAAGTGCAGCATTAATCAGAGAAGCAGGCAAGAAGCCCACGGTAACTGTGGAGTCTACAGGAATCCTCAGCTCAGTTAGGACAATCTGCTGACAGTACAACTACCAGTAATGTACTAAACAAATACGGCCTTTATAGAATAGTGGCAAGAAGTGAATAGCCCCTTTCAGATCATCCTTTAGTTCCGTAATCTACATGTTTTGCACGCTTCTCGATCAACTGAAAGGTCCAAAGATAGGGGGTTGCAAGTTGTCCACCAATATTGCGTCCCTCAGCTACCTCAGGAGGTAGTCATAAACTTTAAACCAATGTGAAAGGTAATGTGAGATTGCCGAAGGAGAGTGACGTCGTACAAAAACAGCTGCAGCAACTGTTCAGTCTGCGGGTGAGTACAGAACTGAGGCATCACATCTTCCGTTTTGTCTGTCCAATCTGAAAAATATGTTGATCAACAGAAACTGATGCAGATAATATGAGGATGGCACAGAACAACCTTCGAATGAATGCATTAGAACTGCCTGCCAGCATATGTTTTTCGACACAGAGTTTAGTGCTGTGTGTGGCGTTTCCCCTAAGAAATGCCCACATGCCTTATATAGGTGAATGCTGCAAGTTGTAAGCGAAACCCTATGGTTCTGCAACTTTAGCTCCATGATATGAAGTGATCCATTATGGGGGGCTTTTATGTGTTTATTGGGGGAATTATGATTTGAAAGAGGCTAATGTTGAAAGAAAGCCTTAGGAAGTTCCGCCCAACATGTGAAAGCAGGTGCTCTGGTCAGATGAGACCAAAGTTGAACCTTTTGACCTACATACAAAATACGATGTTTAGAACCGGGGTCGGTAACCTTTACACCACTAAGAGCCATTTTTGCCTTTGATCCAACTAAACAAAATATGCTTAGAGCCACAGAAGCCACATGACTCTTCAAAATAAAAAAGCATCTTCTTATAAAACATACTATAGGCAGTTTGTTTAGATTTTTAAATTAAAGGATTTTATTTTCGGTTTTTAGATTTAATACATATTCAACAAGGGGACCTTCAATTTATATAGAAAATGGCTTAAAAAAAAAGCACGTACTTTGCAACCTGTTTATAAATGTAATACTTGATAACAAAGAATATTCTTCCTACACGATTAGTGTCATTCTTTGTAGAAATGTTATGCGTTTAGAGCATGACAGTGCCTAGAAAGAACGGCTAAAGTTAGCATTTTCTAATTACCATTACATTTTAAAACATTGCTCAATTCTTTAGCATTTTTGGCCAAAGTTACAAAGAGCCACAATGGAGGGTCTAAAGAGGCTCCGGGCCTGCAGGTTGTAGATTCCTGGTCTAGAAAAACTAGTGCATCACCCTGAACACACCATCCCTG
The DNA here is from genome assembly GCF_021462225.1 of Girardinichthys multiradiatus. Lineage (NCBI taxonomy): Eukaryota > Metazoa > Chordata > Actinopteri > Cyprinodontiformes > Goodeidae > Girardinichthys > Girardinichthys multiradiatus. The sequence continues at coordinate 29,558,490 of NC_061801.1, forward strand.
CGATTACAAAAATGGTGCTGGCTGTACTGCACCACTGGGATACTTTTCTTCAGTAGTTAGACTCAGAAAGGCTGAATACATATGCATAGCATGCATTTTAGATTTTTATTTGCAAGAAATGTGAAGATTATTTATCATTTTCCTTCTATTTTAATACTGTGCACTCCGTGGAGTTGGTCTATCACACAAAATCCCAACAATATTTACTGAAATTTGAGGTTGTAATATGGCAAAATAAAAAATAAAATGTAAGAGCTGTGAATATATTAAACTTTTATTTTTTTATTACTGTCTGATGTGAAATTAGACGGAATGTCTCTGACTAAATGGTTATATACCTGTTCCTGAGCATTTGTTTACTTTAAAGTGTGTGTGTGTGTGTCTGTGTGTATGAGATATATGTAGACATTTATGCACAGGCACCTATGAGTGTGATTATGTTTATGTGGACAGTTTCATTTGATGATATCGGGCCACAAATGTCTATGCGATGAGACTGCTTACCTCTGTGCTGGCAGGAGTCATAACCATGCATAGGCACTTTATGTAAATGAGGCATCCATGCAGACTGATTATTGGGATGCGACAGATCATGGACCAGGCAAGGGGAAACTAATATCAAGGCAGAAAAGAACACAAGTAAACTATCCGGTCCTCCACAATAAGGATTTGGGTCTTATATTAAGGATATTGCTTCAGGGAATAAGGCCCACAGTCTTCTTTCATCTCTGCTAGAGAAAAATTATTTGTTAATGAAATAGAAATACATTGCGTCCTGCTGACTTAACTGCCTGTTTTCCTGGCTCTGTCTATGATTGGCTGTTTTTGTTTGTTTAATGAAGCCCCAGTTCCCTTTTCTTTCTCTGTCATTTTGTCCTCCCTCTCCTAATCTTTCCTCTTTCACATTATCCCTTTCTTGTTCTGATCTTTAAGCTTACTTCTCTTAGGTCCAATTTACTGAAGAAGCCAAAATAAGCCTCGGTGTCCATGTCTGCACCTTTTAATTTGCACTCTTTTGAACCCTTTTTGGTCTTTCTAAATCACTGTTTAACCTTTGTCTTTGTGCCTTCGCAGCCTCTTTTGCCCCCATCTCCTTTGCCATCAAGCCGAAGGAAAATGACATGCTGCCCTTAGAGAAGAACAGAGTGCGGTTGGATGATGATTCAGATGAGGACAAGGTCAGATTTTACTTTGTCTTTTATATCACATCCATAGTGCAAATTCAGTGTGTTAATGTTAAAGTGAACACATTCCTCAAAATACAGTTTTAGGAAATTTAAAGGTTAATTACATATTTATTTTCTGGAAGTTGTTGGAAGTGGAGGGACTGGATGCTGTGTTGGGTGGAGCTGTAATAGATGAAAAAGAGCCTCCTCCTGTCATGACATCGGAAGAGAAGAAACCCACTCTTACTTCAGAAGAACTGGAAGCAAAACAAGGTAAATAAAAGAAGCAAATTAAAAGGATAATGTCATCCTCTGCTTTTATTTCCTCATTACTTTAACATAGTTGCATTCTGTTCACTGACTTGTCCTTGAGCTATAATCTTTTTTAAAGATGTTAAAATGGCTCAGTTTAACCCCTAAATAACAACTCCAGATGTTTTATTTAGTGTTGCCAAATGTGTTCAGTTTCTTAGAAGACTTGTTTAAAACACCTGTCTGCATTCTTTTGTTTACTGAGGGGGTTTGAATTCATGGAGAAACGAAATAAGATTATGGACAACATTAAATTTGAGTTGTGATGATTTTAATGATTTCTGTAACACTGGGTTACCTGGATTATGATACAAACAATGTACAACAATATGTCCTATGAAAGGTTAATAAAGAGAAATGTTCTCAGTTAATTAGTTTTTTTGCACAGTGTAAACTGTAAATACACACCAGAGCTGTATTACTGAGTCTTATAGGAGCCTGCTGTATAAGGATCTGAGAACATACGTTTTTCTAAAAAACATACTGGTTCATCTCAATGAATTAGAATATCATAGAATTGAATTTATTTCAGCGATGTTAGGCCACATATAGACTGATAACCCCCAGTTATATATTTCATTAGTGTATGTTAACTTTACAGATTATGATTTACAGCTAATGATATCCCCAAATTTTGTTTTATAAAATTTGAATATTATATTAGACCAATATTTTAAAAAGGATTCTATCAGGCTTTTGTCAGGCTATTGAAAAGTATGTCCTTGAACTGTATAGCTTATACACTTAATATTTGGTTGGGGCTCCTTTTGCGTGAATTATAGCATCATTGAGGTATGGCACAGAAGTCATCCACAAGCAGTGTTAAGGAAGTCCACAGATTCACTGTGGGGTTTTGGCCAATCCTGTTTTTTTGGCCAATCAAACATAGTGGTACCAAGCACATGTGGGCACTTTTGGCAGTGTGGGCAGGGAAACGTCCTGCAAAAAATAAAATCAGCATCTCCATTAAGGTGGTCAGCAGAGGGAATCAATTACATTTCCTAGTAGACTGCTACTTCGGACCAGTACAGTAGACCAACATCTGTGGATGAGATGACTCCTCAGACCATTTCTACCTGTGGACTCTTCACCCTGGATCCCAAGTTAATTGGTTTCTGTGCCTCTACTCTCTTGGAGACTCTGGGACCTTGCTTTCCTATTAAAAGGCAAATTTTATTTTCAGCTTCAAGCAGGATTTATGACCACTGAGCAACAGTCCAGTTCTTTTTTTTTCTTAGCCCAGCTGGCACATTTGTCGTTTCTGTATCAGCCCTTGTTTAACAAAACGGATATGACTCATGTCCTAGATATGGCTGTCTGGTAGCTCCTGAAGCACTGACTCCAGCCACAGTCTACGCTACACATTGTGAATCATTCCCAAACTCTTGAATGGGCTTTGCTTCAAAGTCCTCTCAAGACAGTAGTTGCTTATGCACATGTTTCTACCACAGAATACTTTTTTATTTCAACTTAATCTCTTATCAATTTGCCTGGATACAGCACAATTTCTGTAGCCTTGTGGAGGCTGTCAGTGACTTTCTGGTAGACAACTGTAAGGGAAGACTGCTTCCTTGTTATTGTGTAGGCCATGACATAACATTTTATCATTGGTCTTATAAAATATTCGGATTTTATGAGAAAAATTGGGTTTTCTGAGAATTCGGGATTATCATTAGTTCTAACGCCTAATCCTAATATGAGGATTATAAACACCTGCCATAAATCTGTGTGTTATGACTCCATATGCAGTTGACGTTTTGAAATTAAATACTGAAATAAATTTTAAAAAAGAAATACATTTATTTTTTTTACGTACTATCACTTGGATGCCAGTATAGTAAGAATTATCAATAATTCCCGTGGAATTGATTTATTAAGCAAGCCTACGTCGGGTTGTAATTAGTTGGTGGGTTTTGATTACTGCAGCTGATAAAACCAGAACAGGTGCAAGAATGGCTGTCCTTGAACTCTTAATAATAATTAATAATAGTTATCTTAAAAATTATCATACTAATGAAAAGCCAAGTGAGCAACAAAAATAAACTACAGCAGTATTCCCTGTGAGGGCTGTGAATTAGAATTTTTTATCGCCATGCACCTCAGATTCTCCTAATTAAAATCTTCTTGTAAGTACGTTCACCAAATGCCCTTGAGACAGCGTGCGTCTTGAAACACAGGAATATTTTGCATTTTATTATAGTTACAGATTACACCAAGAGCATAACAACCTCCGTTGACTGGAAAAGACAGCTGTTAAATTGAACCGTAAGAGACAGATGGACGGTCAAAGACAAATCTGCTACTTTTCAGCATCAATGAGGTTGTCAGGGTTCTTTAAGTTCACTGGAACAGTTTAAGAATCTAATGGCTTTTTTGAAGCTGACAGGCGGCCAAAGAAAGAGAGTGGAGCAGCCTAATAAAAAGCTGACTGAATAGCTTTTGCTGGGCAGCAAAGTGGCTGTCAGTCAGCAGGCCTAACTTGATCAGATAGCATAGGGATCAGTAGCAGACAGTAAACACTTATCTGTGGTGATGGCGTGAAAAAAGGACACCCGCATTAAGTGTATGATAAACAAACTACAGCTGCGAGCATTTCATCTTAGCTTTTTTTTTTTTTATTGTGGGACAATTGAAAAGGATTGTTACTAAATGAAATTGTAACTAAAATTTGCTGCGATTTATTTCTGAGCTGTACCAGTAATGCAGCCTTATAGACTTTTATTTTAGTTGACATTTTAGGGTTTTTTTTTTAAGCAGTTACAGGCTTACAGGCAGTTACGTAATCTGACTCACACAATCAAACAATAAAGGATAATCAAAGCTGGTGTTGCAGTGATTTAAAGGGGCCTTATTCTTTACCTTTTTGTTTTTTTGTGGTTTTGTTTTATTCTCCCCTAGTACAATCCAAATTATTCATATTTTAATTTAGTGACATAAAAAACTAAATTTATTTTAAAGAGAAATATATTAAACAGTGTCACAGTTGGGCCCAAAAAGTATTAATACTCTAAAGCAGTTTTTTAATGTTACCAGAATCCTTTTTCACCGTTTTTTCTTTCTAAACACATTTCTCACTTGATCCACACAGCTGTTTGCTTAAGTGCCAGGCTAATGCTAACTCTGTTTTTATAAGTCTCATTGATAATTCAGCTCGATAAATTTTTTTTCATGCATTTTAAGTTAATCATGCAGGCAAAACTTAAAGTGTGTTGTTTTCCTGCTTTATAAAAGTAGCGCTTTGCTTATAGCGTTGTAATATATAATGACAAGTGTTTCAACTGCTCTCTGCACATCAAATTTTTCTACACCGGGAGGTGTCTGAGGATATCTGAGCACAAATTATAGAGCAGGTCACATTATACATACAGGCAGGAAGCTCCAGCAACCAAAACAGTCTATATTTCACTGACTATCATTGTGCCAACTGTGAAACAGACTTGTATTGGGAAAACCTACATTAGTTGGATTACCAAAATTATATGCATAGCCTATAATGCAGTTTTTGCAAGCCATGTGTGCTAACAATAGGCTGCTATTAAAAACTTGCTGCTCAAATGTGACTGCGTGGCTTAGCCAGTGCCTCTGATATACTGATAATTTTAAAATGCCTTAAACGAAATTCCAATCCAGTACTTGGGATCGGATTGGATATCCTTTATCAATATATTCATGCAACATAAGCGTACAAAATTAATTGGATGATAATTAGATACCAAGCTCTTGTATCATTTTTCCACACCCTGTATGTTCACATGGATGTGTTTGGCAATTGGTTTCTGAAACTACAGTAGTGAGACGAATGCAGGCCAACGTTGTGTTGTCATTGTCTGGGGTACAGATGGAATCTGTTCATCTTGGCTGTTGTTCACTATACTCAAGTGTGATTTGCCTCAGCAGCTGACCTATTTTAGCACTTATTCCTGTATCCCCAGCAGTTGCATAACCTAAAAAAGCTACATTTTGGTTAGCATTTACCTTATTCATTATTATTCTACAGCAGGCTTTCTTTATTTTTTTAAGCATCCTGTCATTCTTTGTCATTCTTAACGCCAGCTTACTTTCACCTCATCTCCTTTTCTCATCTAGCAAATAAGAGATATTTTTTCTTTCGTTCTTACCAACATGTTTTGTCTTTTGCCCCCATGTTTTTCCCACTTTGAATTCCTTCTGTGTAAACCCTGAATTGCATGAAATTATGTATTACCCAAAATGTAGTTGGGTGTTAAATTTGTTTTGCAGGAACTATGTAAATCTTTAGGAGTTGTAAACTCAGAAAATTGCCTGAAATTACTTTGGTTAGATGTGCCAGTAAAAGTGGAAAAGTACTTTTGCTGTCTTTTTTTTCCTTCTTGCTTGTTGCTTCACTTCTGAATTTGTCTTAATATGTTTTGTTTGTTTATTTTTCCCTTCCTTCTCTATTTAGTTTCCTTACAAATATATATTTTTTGAATATGAGCGAGCAAGCTCTAATTTTCTGCCTCTTTTTTATCACTATTTAATTTTAGAATGTCTTTGTGGTCAAAACATAAGGGGACAGAGACTATAGTCCAAACATTTCTCCTGTTTTTTCCCCGTTTGTCTTATTGCCCTCAGCTAAGCAGAAGCTGGAGGATCGTCTCGCAGCTGCAGCTAGGGAGAAGCTGGCCCAGGCATCTAAGGAGTCGAAGGAGAAACAGCTACAGGCGGAGAGGAAGAGGAAGGCAGCACTCTTTCTGCAGACGCTTCGTGGACCAATCGCTGGAGAGCCTGAGGCCAAGAGAGCTGAGCTCGAGTCATATACACAGCAAGAGGTGAGAGCATGGGTCTTCATGATGTGTCTGTTTCAAAAGAAATATGGAAAACATAAACACCTACTGACAATTTTTTTCATTTCATAATTTAAAAGAGGCTGCATGGTGGGGCAGTTAGTAGCACTGTTGCCTTGCAGCAAGAAGGTCCTGGGTTCAATTCCCGGCCGGGGGTCTTTCTGCATGGAGTTTGCATGTTCTCCCTGTGCATGCGGGGGTTCTCACCGGGTACTCCAGCTTCCTCCCACAGTCCAAAGACATGTCTGTTAGGTTAATTGGTCACTCTAAATTGCCCTTAGGTGTATGAATGAGTGTGTGCATGGTTGTTTGTGTGTTGCCCTGCGATGGACTGGCGACCTGTCCAGGGTGTACCCTGCCTCTCACCCATAGACTGCTGGAGATAGGCACCAGCTCCCCTGCGACCCACTATGGAATAAGCGGTAGAAAATGAATGAATTAATGAATAATTCTTCCATAGCTCATTTTTTATCTTATTTTCCAGCTTGTTATCTTTACTAATTAAGCTACCATGGAAGACAATCTGCGTGAAAAAAAAGTATCATAGCGATTGAAAACCAGGTGTACCTCAGTAATAATTTCGTTGGCAGGATCTTACTACGAGTACTGGGCAACTCTCCTTGCACATGGTAAGCTATATTTGCTATACACATTGCTTGAGTAGGGCTCAGTGCTTGGAAGGTGAGCGCACATATCCTTTCAAGCTACAGTCTAAACAGCATACAGCTGTCTGCCAAAGAAAAGCTCTGACACCTTTCTTTACTAATGATGAGGGGAAGAAAAAAACAGCAATGATATTGTCTAGCTATAAAGGTTGATCTCATTCAGCAGCTGCTATACTGGAATGCAATTCACTTCCACACTGATGTGAGACACAGTGTGGAGCTGTGTGGCAGACTGTCAATGTGTTCTTAAATTAGAATTAGTCAAAGAAATCTTCAGCACAGGCAGCTCTGTGTGATCAGCTTGTGGTCATTAGTGCATAAACATAAGGGCATTTATTTATTTGCAGCGCTTCTTCTGACAAAATACTCTGAACAATCTGTACAGAAAGCTGCATTCAAGCTAAAATATTTTCAACCCAAGGTGCAGGATAGGGGGGTTGTGCAAAATAGTATATGCCCTCTTTTTGCGGCACTCTAATTACCTATATAATAACGGATAAACACACAACATGGTAAATAGTGGTCTCAAAATACCAAACCTTGGGTCTAATAATCTTCAAATAGACTTGAAGTATATAATGAATAGTCTGACTGAAAGTATGCTGAAGTGCATTCAAATGTATTCATGTAACAGACTGTATACTGTTTTTTCATGATTTTGTGACAAAGTATTTAAAATAGAAAAATAGAATGCAATTCTTCCCTTTTTTGCTTGAGTAACGTGAAAATAATGGTAAACGAAAAGCATTCGCATGCATGATCTCAGGGTCATGCTGGTGAAATATTCAAAATTAAGTTTGGCTAATTTTTGTGTTTATCAACAAATGTAAACAATCATACCAATTTAATATAGGGGGTTATTTGGACATATTTGCATTTGCAACTTCTACGTCCTTTGTTTCCACGTCTGCTAGAAAGACAATCCCCTTGGTCCTCTTCTACAGAAACAACCGTAATGCCTCAGTCACAAAATACCTGCTTGCATGTTGATAGTGTCTCGTTGTTAAGGTTGCAATTCTTGAGCTTTAAAAATCTTACTCTTATGGTCATGCTTACTGTGTGATGTAGCAAGATAAATGCCTCATTTTGAGAGGTGGCTAAAAGAATCTCTATCATGTCACATACTCCAGAGAAACAGAGTCATTGATTTGAAATGATCATAGGAAGCCACAACCTGGCACCACCTTACATCACTGACCTTCTATGTTATTACATGCCCACCCGAACCCTTCGCTTTTCTTCATCCTTCCTTCTAGTCGCACCTGCTGCCCATTCGACAACCATGGGGTCACAGCTCTCTGTCACATAGCTCTCTGCCTTTGGAATTCTGTTTCACATCCATGATTCGGACTCTCTCTTTGTTTAAATCTCAGCTCAAAAAACACCTGTTTAAACTTGCTCATTCTGTACAATTTATTCGTTCTGCTGTTACTTTGCCAGTCATTGTTTTGCTTTTATTGCTCTTATATTGTTTATATATCTACTGTTCTTATTACTATTTTTGTTTGGTGTCCTTGAGTGTCTTGAAAGGCACCTTTAAGTAATATGTAGTATTATTTATTATTATTTATTTATTTTAAAGAATTGTTAAGTATCCAGTGATTTTGGTAAAAACAGCTTTTGCTTTACATGAATCTTTAACCCAATTAAATAAATGCGGTCAAATTCAAGGCTGAATTTTTCTAGCTTTTTCTCTTTGAGATTACAGGAACCAAAATAAAAGATGAATTTTCTTCAAAGCTTTTTACACATCTTTGCCAGAAAGTGTAAGAGGGCATTGAATACTCTCTTTAAAGAAATGTAGCAGTTTTAAAAAAGAAATGAAAACTGGGAGGGCATATATCTCCCTTTTCAGCCACCTCTTACCAAACTACTTCAATTTGTAAGAAATGGATGGAGCATACAAAGAAAGGTAGCTAGTGATGAAAGAAGGAGGCAAATGTGGTAAAAGAGCTGGCAGGAGAGTAACAACAGCTCATAAAAAATAAGTATCTGACATTTACTTCACTGCTCAGTTTTAGGTGTGTGACTTAGCTCCCCAAAATACTGAAATGTTAGCAAGCTAGGTCAGGTTAGAATTATGCCCGGTATCTTGTAAGTTTATTGAAACACAAAGCATAGAAAGCATTTGCCCTTTTACACCTGTCCTCACAAGATACTGAAGATCAGATATAAGGAACAGCCTGGGCAGAAGGGTTGAGAGGATGTTGTAGCTTTCCAGACCTAATTATTTTTTTATAATAAAGACGGTATGATAAACTCTAATTCTATAACTAGTAGGCAGTAGACAAGCTTACTAATTAACAAGACATTATTAGAAGTATTCACCCTGAGACGAAGTGGAACTCTTATCACACAGTGGATAATAGTTATGATCACAACAGCAGAGAAGTTTCTCAAATTATGCACTGATAACAGCCAATTATAAAACTGAAGACCCTCTCAATGTTTTCTATGAAACTGTAAGAAATGGTGTAGGGTTGAAAATGTAAAGATTATCAAAAGATGCTCATGCTTTCCAATATCACAGCAAATTGCTCTAAATAGAACTAAAAGTGTACATAACAAAAGCTGCCTGCCCCTGTGAAGCTTAGCCAGAGGGTTTGGTTTCCTCATGACAGCTTATATTACCTACTACAATCACGCTCCATATTCAACACAATAAACACTGTAGGAGACATCAGCAGATCCAACACAGCCAATTCAACTGACTCTGGAAGCACATGGCATAAGCATCTGTCCTCAGGCCTTGAATCCTCTCGAAGTAAGCCACAACGCTATCCATGCCTTTCAGTGACATCATCAGCGTTTAGATTTCTGCTTCTTCACCAAAAAGGAGAATCTTTGGTCACCTATGAGCATTTCTGAGTTCAGCTACCATTTGCTCAGAAAAGCATCTCAACAAAGTGGGTTGGGTGGAGGTTTAGGCTTCAGCAAGACAACACCGCAGTCACAGCTACAATAAAATAAGATAGTTGCATATTATGTCTTGAAACAGCATAGTCAAAGTACAGACCTAAATCCAGTCATGAGCAGGTTTTGAAAATTAGTGATTAGATATTATGCGATACCAAAACAAAAAAACAATTAAACACATACATATGTGGTTGCAAAGTAATAGTATTCATGCCCTTAGAGCTTTTTAAATTTTATTTGGTACTGTATCCATTTACTGATCAGTAAGCCCTGTTATTGAGGATGAGCTGGGGGATGAGTAAGCCCTGAGGGCCACTGCAGTAGCCACAGAGTAGAATGAGAGAGAGCTGCTGCAGCAATGACAGGAGCCAACCTACTGCCACCTGGCCTTTTAGGCAGCAGGCCAGTTCTGCATGCACCTGATGTGATAACCAGAGGGGCTGACATGCAACATCCATTATATGAAGGTTCAATCTACACATCAAATGGCTGCTGTGTCTTATTTACACTGTAAAAAACTTTTCGTCTTTTTGTCCTTTTTTATATGTCAAAGGAAAGGCTTGAAAAGCTTCATGACTTGCATTTGTCACAAAACCTTTATGAATCTCAAAAAAATATATAAAATATCTTATTTTGCTAAAAGAGAGCAGTTATGTTACTTAAATAAAAAAAAGCTTCTGGATTTAAGCTTCCAGTTTTGTTGTTGTGACTCACACTGGTTGACTGGCTCACCACCTCCACACAGTGTGCTCCGAGTATTTAACAATATTCAGTAAACCTGCCTTGCCACCAGAAAGGAAAATGGGTAAATAGCTACCATCACAGGAAAAAGTGCATGCCTTTTTATATGAGTGCATATCCTAGAAGCAGTGAGACCAAAACCATCTCAGGAAATAAATGAAAAGAAGAATACCATGAAACATGTGTATTATCTATATCAATCAAAATGTTATGACTTATTCAACCCCCACTCTGTTGGTTACACTTTTTTCCCTTTGAAAATTTGTGCCTTTTCAAGTAAAAGATGCAAGAATACATTATCAGTGCCAGCAGCTGCAGGATGATAAACTTATTCAGCATACAAATGCGGCCTCTTGTCTTTTTTAATGAATGAAACCCCTGGAATAAAGCTGCCCACATGAAATGTGTCTAAGTCGGGCCTGCCAGCTCATCATTATGTATGCCACTCTTCATACCGCATCCCAAAAAAAAAAGAAAAACTTTAAATGTGCAATGGATGTCAATTGTGTCTTCTGTGTGATACCAGTTAGAGATGTAATACGCTAAAGTGGAGTTGCATGTTACTAACTGCCACTGCACAAAAACGGACATATTTTAGCAAAAATAATTTGTAGACGAGAAATAAAGGCAAACACAGGCTACAATGTTGCTCAGTTGTAGATATGCAAGTACAGGTCAGAAATTTACATACGGCAATCGGGTGCATGAATTAGTTTTAAGCCTTTCAACCCTGGTGGAATGATGAAACATTGAACTTAAGAGACTTTCCAAAGAAGAATTACTAGCACATTTTAATGTATTATGAATTTCATTTACTTTACAGAGTGTGCAAATGATAAATACAGGGTCAAATGTCTACATGCACACCACCAAAATTGGCAAATTGTTCTTTATTAAGTTGTAGACAAACCACACACTTTTTGTAGCCATCTTTGATGTTCTGACCCAATTCTGCATGAAGATGTGACCACTCTTCTCATTAGAAAAGGTAGAGCTTAGTTTGATTGGATGGTTTCCTGGCAGAGCATAGTCCATAAATCTTAAAAAGGGTTAAACGTTATTGTCGGTGAGCTCTATCCAAAGCCAATTCTGAGGCGTGCTTCTGATCCTTGTCCTGGTTTAATTGTCCAAATTCTAGATGGCTAGTTGTTGATGATGTTGGAGGTAGCTGACCATCTTTATTATTCAATCTGTCTTCTGCAATGCCCCAGTGCCGCTGGAAGCAAACAGACCCTCAAGATGATGGTGCCACTGTCATGCTTAGCATTTGGTAGAGGGTTCTACCAAATGGGTGAGATGCTTAAAACATACACAAAAGATCATATCAACCCTGGTTTTTAAATGAGTAATGCTGGACAACATAAACCTTCTGGAATGGCTCCATCATCTCCTGCATTCCAAATGTGATTACATTTTAAAGGTATTAAGAAGAAAAATCTATATAGATCTTAAAAAGAGAAGGAAGAGACAGTTTTGGTCAGGATTGTGTTCCAACTGTTAGATTACAAATGTGACAAGATAGAGGATTCTTCTGCTCTGATACAATTTGTCACTGTTCTTTCACAGCCATCCTGCAGCAATGAATGTGTGTGTGTTTTTCCTCCTGCCGCCAGCCTTATATTACAAACCCTTCAATTTCACCCCAATCAGTTATATTGTTTATATCCAAAGGGATAAGAAAGCTTCATCGCAAAAGATCTTTTCCCACACAAAGAGGAAATGAAACTGGCTAGTTTCAAACATGGTTTGCGAAGTAAATGTTCAATGGGAAATGTCAGAATGGACTGTATGTGAGGACAAGCCTTTTTTGTCAGATTGAGATTTGAATAAACTATTGTACTACAGTTAATAATGTTATATTCATTATTTTATGTGGATGCTCTTCAATCAAAAATCTGTCAATCTTTATTTCTAAAGAACCTCTCATTCAAAAAAGAATGTAGCACAAAGTGCTCCACAAAAAGCAAGGAAAATAATCAATCACCTGCATGTCCATCTTTCTATTTTTACAAGGACATTTCATTGACTTCCATTCATTTCTATGGCCTAACCCTGACCTTGACCCTAACCCCTTACCAAAAACAATATTAAAAAAAGCATGAGGACCAGAAAAATGTCCTCACTGTCCAAAAGTCACCTCTCTTTGTTGGTTAAAATCTTCTGACCGTCCTCTCTTGGTTGCATATACAAGAACACACACATACACTAGGTGCTCTAGTGTGCGCCCCCTGGAGAACGCTCTGGAGCACGATTGGTTTCATTTGAATGGTGTTATAATTTGATGACAGCGAGTTAATGATGGAGAGGCAGAAAAGAAAGCTTTTGGGGCACAAATCAGAAAACAGAAGGATAAAGATGTGGTAGGGATGAAAAAGTGGTAGAAAGACAGTAGATTAGTTATGTGTGTATCAAGAGGAGGCTTGTAAATTTTCAGGTTAGCTAAAGCTACTACTAGTAAAATGACAGGTTGCCATTGTCTTGCAACTGTGTTGGTACTGATCAGTGTTTACAATATAACAGATCATGACAAGAAAAATAAAGGAACTTGTTTGTGGTTATTTCATTGTTGAGATCGTAATAATTTGTTTAACTAGATGGTGAAGCTTTAAACATAAATATAGTACTTGGGTGTAATAAACTTGACTTTAAATGTCTGCACTCTGATATAACACTACAATGCTGTTGTGATGTATCTGATAAGTCTGATCAAATGGAGCGTCCAATCAGTAACTTGTATCCAGCAAGGATATAATTTAAAATGAAAATTTCATGTTAGTTATATGTGGTTTGACTGCAATATTTTTGAAACCTTCTTAACACAAAGTTAATGTCATTCAGCTGTGAGGATGGAGAGAAAGAGGAGGAGAAGAGAGCGAAAGGATCAGGAAAGACGGGGAAAGGCAACAGATTGGTCTAATATTAGGTAGAAGTGTAGGAACATCCACTTAATACCTAGTGATTAATTTTTAAATATTATTTATATAAAAAATGCATTAGCTAGACGTGTAATTTATTTAAAGCTATTAAATAAAGCTTGTTTGACCATATGACTTAGCAGAGACGAACACAGGCAAGGGGTGAAGTATTCCTACCATGCCTCTAACGGTTGCATCTGCAGAGAGATCCTTTAATAAGCTGAAGCTTACCAAAAACTACCTTTGCTCAAGTATGAGCAATGATTGCGTGACCCAGTTAGCAGTGATCTCTATTGAAAACAGTGTGGCACAGTCTATTTTATTCGATGCTGTTCTTGACAAATGGGCCAGTGCAAAAGGCATGACACGTAACAATTTAGTGTTGACATTCATACATAAAGTACAAGTTGTTCAGATGTCATTATTTCAAATTTCCATTACAGAGAATGTATTGAGCACTGGGTACAGCTACTGTTGCATGTTATTCCATTATTATTCATTATTTTTTGTTTTTCATTAATCACCTACTGTAATATGTAAAATAAAAGTATTTAATAATAGCCTTGTATATTCTAAGTCCATGAATAAATAAGATTTACACACGTAAACATAAAAAAGGTAGTTGCACCCCTGGATAATCCACTGTTAAATCCATTTTAAATGTATTACAGTATTAATGTTTTTTTTGTTTATAACGTTTTCTGTGGGACTTTGTTCTTTAAAAGGCTTTTTAAAACATCTTTACCAGGGTCACCAGTGAGTGTGGAGGGCACTTTAAAACTTAATTTTGTTAACATTATTTTTCACACAAACAGTCTCTACGATATAATTATTATTGTGATTATTATGTAAGATTTATTTTGGATGTCTTAGTCAGCATGCTTCCCAGCAGGAATGCACACATATTAAAAACTCATGGCCCCTGAAGCACACTTGATACCTGAAGTGACATGTATCTTCATAGATGAACTGAAAACAGTTTAATATTTTTTTTCCAACCATAATCCAGCAGCAGACGAATCTAAAATGTGTAGTAGGACTCACATTGAAGTAATTAGTTGCAATTTGCGACTGACAGTCGTAACTTTCGGTATTCCCAGAGGGGTTCTGCTATGTTGTTTAACCCAAACTGTCTTTTCAACAGCTTTTGGCCTTTTTCTTCTTTAAGGGAGCAATTCTGAAAAATAACTCCCCAAGAGCTTCGATCTGTCTCTGATCTAGCATTTTGAAACCCATGTCACTTTCAGTAAATTATAGTGGTACCCTCTTAACAAAATCTGCTTCTCCGCCTCAATGTACATCTAGATGGATAGATAGATGGATAATTTTTGGGATGCCATTGTTTATTCCAGCCATCTTAATGGCACAATTACAGGGGTTGGACAATGAAACTGAAACACCTGGTTTTAGTAATAATTTATTAGTATGGTGTAGGGCCTCCTTTTGCGGCCAATACAGCATCAATTCGTCTTGGGAATGACATATACAAGTCCTGCACAGTGGTCAGAGGGATTTTAAGCCATTCTTCTTGCAGGATAGTGGCCAGGTCACCACGTGATACTGGTGGAGGAAAACATTTCCTGACTCGCTCCTCCAAAACACCCCAAAGTGGCTCAATAATATTTAGATCTGGTGACTGTGCAGGCCATGGGAGATGTTCAACTTCACTTTCACGTTCATCAAACCAATCTTTCACCAGTCTTGCTGTGTGTATTGGTGCATTGTCATCCTGATACACGGCACGGCTTCAGGATCCAATATTTGAACCATTGGATGCACATGGTCCTCAAGAATGGTTCGGTAGTCCTTGGCAGTGACGCGCCCATCTAGCACAAGTATTGGGCCAAGGGAATGCCATGATATGGCAGCCCAAACCATCACTGATCCACCCCCATGCTTCACTCTGGGCATGCAACAGTCTGGGTGGTACGCTTCTTTGGGGCTTCTCCACACCGTAACTCTCCTGGATGTGGGGAAAACAGTAAAGGTGGACACATCAGAGAACAATACATGTTTCACATTGTCCACAGCCCAAGATATGCGCTCCTTGCACCGTTGAAACCGACGTTTGGCATTGGCATGAGTGACCAAAGGTTTGGCTATAGCAGCCCGGCCGTGTATATTGACCCTGTGGAGCTCCCGACGGACAGTTCTGGTGGAAACAGGAGAGTTGAGGTGCACATTTAATTCTGCCGTGATTTGGGCAGTCATGGTTTTATGTTTTTTGGATACAATCCGGGTTAGCACCCGAACATCCCTTTCAGACAACTTCCTCTTGCGTCCACAGTTAATCCTGTTGGATGTGGTTCGTCCTTCTTGGTGGTATGCTGACATTACCATGGATACCGTGGCTCTTGATACATCATAAAGACTTGCTGTCTTGGTCACAGATGCGCCAGTAAGACGTGCACCAACAATTTGTCCTCTTTTGAACTCTGGTATGTCACCCATAATGTTGTGTGCATTTCAATATTTTGAGCAAAACTGTGCTCTTACCCTGCTAATTGAACCTTCACACTCTGCTCTTACTGGTGCAATGTGCAATCAATGAAGACTGGCTACCAGGCTGGTCCAATTTAGCCATGAAACCTCCCACACTAAAATGACAGGTGTTTCAGTTTCATTGTCCAACCCTTGTATATTCTCAGCAAAACTGGCTCCTCATTTTCTCTGCATAAGCTGTCTCACCCAGATCAAATACATTGAAGGTTTTGTTTTTTTCCCCTATTTTAAATTCTGCAATCAGCATATGTTGCATTAATATGTAACATTGACAAGGCTACACATGGGGGTATTGAATACATAAATCCTTAATCTCAATACTGAGGCCTGTCTCCTCCAGGAAACACTGTGTGTGTTTCCTGGAGGAGACAGGCCTCAGTATTGATTTTTCACTGACGTACAGAGTTTTGGGAATTCAGTGTCGCTGTTGTCAATATAAATGACTGAATGTCTAATCTAGTCAATAATTTCTCCATTCTTTTCTCATTATCTTCAAATTGTTTAATTGGAAAAGGTGCTTGTGATGAAATAATGTCTGCTTTCTTTTCAGCTGCAGGAAGCCTACTCTGCTTTGTCTAGTTCTGGATCTCAAGCGTACATCGCGCCACCTGCGTATCCTCAGGATCACCGACCGTCCCTGGAGAACCAAGGAGTGAACCGTAAGAGGGAGGTCCAAACAGGCTCTTCATCATCATTGTACTCTTCGTCCAAAGGCCCAGGGAGACACAGAAACCGAGATCAGGATAGAGCTCGGAACAGAGGACGAGAAAGAGATCGTGATAGAGACCGAGTAAGAGACAGGGATCGGGATCGGGACAAGGGGAGGGATAAAGACAAAAAGAAGAAAAAGCACAGAAGGAGGTCAAGATCGAAGTCAAA
Organism: Girardinichthys multiradiatus; assembly: GCF_021462225.1. Lineage (NCBI taxonomy): Eukaryota > Metazoa > Chordata > Actinopteri > Cyprinodontiformes > Goodeidae > Girardinichthys > Girardinichthys multiradiatus. Next base: position 29,575,391 of record NC_061801.1, read on the forward strand.
GAGCAAACACTCGCTTCCTAGTGCCTACAAAAGAGGTCACAGATCACGGTAAGAACCCATAGATACAGCAGTGAGCACGTTCGCTGGTGTTTGTTGAAAGCACCTCAAAATATCTCATTGCTATTTACTGGTGTTAAAACAAAATGTTATATATATTTTTTTAGTTTACAAAAAATTGGGCTTGATAGAGGTTTTTAAAGCATGTCTCACATAGACATTTTGTTGGGGAAAAAAAAGGAATATTAGATGGAGATTTTAAGCATTGGTAAGAAGATAATGATACATTGCAAGAGTATAGAAATGTGAAAATATATAATGAATAGGAGGCATCTTTTTACCAATGTGTTCATATTGGACACTTACCGCTATCCAGGTTTGCTAGTGTTTTAAAGCTTGTGGTTTGAAATATTCTAAAATCCACAAACATATTCCGTCATAATATTCGTATAGTTTAAAGTCGTTTTTAAGTGGATGCAATGTCGCCTATTAAGGTAACGCTATTTAAAAACTGTACTTGGCAGGCTACAAGCTGTAGGTCTTGAAAACAGCCGACTGCAGGCTGGCTTCCCGAGCAGATAGCCCGACTAATTAACGAGCTAACATCCGCTCTGTCTTACTGTATAGAGATGAACAGCAAAAAGCTGAAATATTCTGCTCAAACATCATTTGAATCTTACAGCTAAATTAAGCAGCTTTTTAGTCTACATTTTTCCTTTCGTCTTTGTATCAAAATGAAAATAAATAAATGTTATGGAAAACATTGTCACAGCGATAGTTTTAACATTACCTACTATTATTTTAGCAACAAGTGGACATTTTTTTGTTCTAAATTAGAAGCAATGATATCCAGGGCTGAAACATTTAATTGGATTAATTGTAAGTAATCGATTATTGAAATAGTTTTCAACTAATTTTGTAATTGAATAAGCATATACAGAGTCTATAACATGGCATTTGCTGAAAGAACAACCCACTCACTCATTAAGCCAAACTTGTACAAAAAACTGATACATTCTGCATTTAAGATGGAAAACCTTCTTTGTCTGTAAATATGCTCTATCCAGAAGTCTTCAAGGGACACAGCTTTAGCTTAACCTGGTTCAAAATCTGTAAAAAAAAAAAAAAAAAATCTTCTATTAAGCATCTTTTCCGATTAATCGGTTAATCAGGAAAAAACGAAGTCAACTGAATATTCAGTTAGCAAAATAATTGTTAGTTTCAACCCCAGTCTTATCATTTTCTACCATTTTTTTCTTCTGTCTGGCGGTGAAACCGTGGGAATCTCAAGAAAGCAAATTGTTAGACTGTAGCTGCTGACACTAAATTGTGGAGCGTATGACATCAGTGTCATATTGTAGCAGCTAGATGGATGCAGAGACATCAGGTTGATCATGCACTGATAGTAAGCATGAATAATGTAACCTTTTACCCTCAATCAAGATAAATAGGTTGATTAATGAAATTATCATTGGTTTTGATGGAGGAATTTTAAATAGTCATTAAATAGAATTGAAGGGCAGTAGATTTTGTTTCAGGATTAATAGTGCATTAATAACATCTGTCACAGCAGCTTCCTTTACCTTTCACACAGTTACTGCTCACCACCTGCTTTTCTAGACTGAAGTCTGGCGATCCCAGCAATGTTTTCTTTTAGTGCAAACAAATGTAACAAAACCTCACAGATTAAACTTTTTTTATCTTTCTAACTAGATATATTATGCTTTGGTTTGCATGTTTAAAATATATGTTTAGGGTCATATACTACCTTTGATGACACAACAAAGAGGAAATAACATTTATTTTCTGGTTTATTAGAAGCTCAATTTCCATGTCAAGGTTAGCCCTTCTTATACCTGGATGTTGCCACACTTCACCTTAAAAAGTGAATGGTAGATATAAGACGACTCATCATTTTGTAGTGTACTGGGGAGTGTTGTTTAAAATGTGGATGCACGCAATTATTCTGACTTTCTCATTCCCAATGTTTATTTGTAGTATTGGTCCTGCACACTGTTTTATAAATGAGGCTTGATCGCAAAATAAATTTGAAGCTGTGACTTCGCTCTTACACCGTGACTACTTTCACAAATATAACAGATTTGGATTTTGCACAAAAATGTAATGGAATGCCTTAAAGTTGAAATTAAATACAGCTTTTCTGCAAATCAATCTAAAACAGAGAGTTGTAATCCCCTCGTTTAGTTTGGTATTTCTACATAGATAATTCCACTTATAAAGATCTGACCTGAACAGGATCTGAAGTCTTTTATAATGTCTTACATTACAATATCTTATCCTCAGTATTCTCCTCGTTGGTGTCATGTTCTGGATATTTGTGTTTAGCTGTGCTGTTAGAACAGGATCGCAATTTTTTTTTCTGTTTCCTTTCCTGATTGATGTTTGCAAAAGACATTGGCTCAAATGACATGCAAAAGCTTTGCATGCTACCTTGCGGAAAAACTGAAATTAGCTCTGCCCTTTGTGCAAAGAAATGGAAGAGGGTAATTAATCTCTTAGATATCTATTAATATTCAATGTTTTTTTAGCATAGGTCGTAGTACGTTGGATCTCCATGTCTGGAATCTGTGAAAGTCTTCAGTTTCTTGTTTTTTTGTTGTTGCTTTAAACTGTTACTGTTTTTATTCCTCCCATTTCATTATTTTATATGGATCAGCTCCCATCTCATACTCTTTTCACTTTTTATGTATTGGCTCATGGCCATTTTACATTTTCTTTTGTCCTCTCATGTGGCCAGATCCCGTTCGCGTTCCCCTGGGAGGAGGGACAGGAGGGCACCCTCGCCTGAAAAGAGACAAGAGGAGAGAGATCGTTATCATCCCAGCAGCCAGTCCAGCTTGCCCAGGGGCCATTCAAGATCCAGGTAGATTTAACAGCAGGTTTTACCATTTTGTCGTAGAGCCGGAGAGTTCTGGGGAATTTATCATTTCTGCTGTCAAAGTAGACAAGGACGCAGATGCTGACCTGTGTGTTGTATAACCTGTAATGTTGACGCATTTCAGCTTTTATTTTTATTAAAAAGCAATGGGACCTAACTGTTTTATTGAGCTTTTGGTATAATTTGTTTGTCATACCATGAACTATTCATTGAGAATGTTATCTTGATGGGTAGCTTAGCAGTGTTACACTCTTCATTTAAGAGTACTATCAATGGAAGGTGCAATAAACAGGATTACACCGTGGATACATTTTGGTTTAAACTGTTTATACTGTTGTCTTCTCGCTGTTTTTTTCCCAGGTCCCCTTCGGAGCAGAAAAGAAACCTATTATCTTTGTCAGGGCAGATGCAAACTGCAGGATCTTCTTTCTCTCCATATTCCTCACCCAGAGTTTTGTCCCAGTCAGCGAGCCCTGCGTCCAGCCTCAGCCACTCAAGGTTAATTTTTCCAAATCTTTGTGCAATCCATCTGAACTTACAGAATTTGACTTAAGTGTTTAGCCATAGAATATACATCACCTCACATCAGAATCAGAAAAGCTTTATTGCCAAGTACGTTTTTGGATATACAAGGAATTTGTTTTGGTGTAGTCGGTGCAATACAATACAAATTAAACAGTATAAACATATCTACAATATAATATAAATATATGTGCACAGTTTTAAGTGAGTGAGAGTAAATGTAGAGCAGTATAAGATGCAAGAGCAATACAACAGTGCAGGTGATCATTGTGCAAGTAAAGCAGGAGTCCAAGCTGAGCGTTAATGTAACGCATAGAGTTACAGGTTACAGCAAAAAAAAAAAAAAAGGGGGGGGGGGGGGGGGGGGGGGTGTCAGGGTGGTTTCCGGGCTTTGTTAACCAGGCTGGTGGCAGATGGGAAAAAACTGTTCTTGTGGCGTGAGGTTTTGGTCCGGATGGACCGCAGCCTCCTGCCAGAGGGGAGAGTCTCAAAGAGTCTGTGACCGGGGTGGGAGGGATCAGCCATAATCTTCCCTGCCCGCTTCAGGGTCCTGGAGGTGTACAGTTCCTGGAGCGACAGTAGACTGCAGCCAATCACCTTCTCAGCAGACCGAATGACACGCTGCAGCCTGCCCTTACCCTTGGCTGTAGCAGCGGCGTGATCACATATAGTGATTTACATCACTTTATATTGTTTACGTTTTTTACTGCTGCAGCCACAAACTTCAATGTATTTTATTGGGATATTATGGGGTAGACCAATACATAGTAACAAATAATTGTGAATTGGAAGGAAAATTATTCACGTCTGTTTGCAAATTAAATTCTGTGTGGCACTTTTGTATTTAGCTCCCCTAAGTCAATGGTTTGTTGAACAACCATTTGTTGCAGATGAAGTGGCATATTTTCCCAAGCACATCTAGACACTGGCGTTTTTTGCCCATTCTTCTGTGCAAAGTGAATTGTGTTTTCCTTGCCAGGCCTGTCACTTTAGGTGGATGGCTATATATCTTGCTAGATTTGTAGCACTGCCACAATCTTTCCGTTTTCAGATGATGGACTGAACGTTGCTGTATGAGAGGTGAGGCCTTTAATGACCTAATCCTGCTTTAACTTCTCCACGCCTTTATTCCTGATCTGTCCTTGGTCTTCCTGATGCTGTTTGTTCACAAAGGTTCTCTAACGAACCACTGAAGCTTTCAAAGAGCAGCCGGATTTTTAATTAAGAGATTTAATTACAAACAGGTTGTTCACTAAGTAGGTGACTTCCAAGTTCAATTGATTTCTCTGGATTTTATTTAGGAATATTTAAGGGTTTCCATGTCACATTTTTAAAAAAATACTTTGTAAAAAAAAGTTTTGTTTTTTTTCCATTTAACACTTATGCACTGCTTTGTGGCGGTCTATCTTATTCAGTCCAAATAAAATGCATTTGAGTTTTTGGTTATAGCTTCACAAAATGCAAAAAAGTTAAAAGGATGTGAATAATATTGCAAGGCACTGAATACTGTCACTGTTTGGACACAAGCCTTGAAGCTGACAAATGTAAAGTAGTTTGTAAATGGAATGTGCTATCACAGCCAAAGATTAATGACATGCATTGAAAATACTTCAGCAAAGGGGGAACCATGACAAAAAGGTCAAGAGACATACGTTGGCAAACTAAATTAAGAAAATTGATTCCTGGACCTCATGTCCTTTGCTAAGGCTTAGTAACAAAGAAATTTCTGAAAGTTTGCTAGAAAATGTGAGTGTTTCAGTACAATATCAAACTGAACACACCTTGACCTCTAATAAAGGAGATTCTTGGACATAAGATGAACAAAAGCCATAAAAACAATATCCTCCTTAAAAGAGAAGGAGTCAAGGCAACAGAAAGATGGACAAGAAATATCTTTCAAGCATGTACAGCAAATTGTCTGTACCTGTGTGCTCTTAATACTGCCAAACAACAGTTCTGACCACCAACATAATGAGGTACAATGAAAGAGCAGAGCCCAGTATATATTGATACTGGGCTCTGATACTACATGTTGCTACCTTACCATCCAAACAGCCAAGGTAGCAACATGAGAATAACATCCTTGTACTGAAACTGAACAAAAATGAAGGAGCAGTTTGAAGGAGAAGGTATCACGTTGCACAAACACCCCATGTACAACATAAAGGATCTAACAGTTCACTGCTGCATTGTGTCAGAACAAGGATCTGTGTGTATCACAGTGGCAGATATCCACAAGAAAATATCAAGTATGAACTGCACTCACCCGGCCCTGACATGGTTAACACCTACTGACTAAATAACGGATTGCACTCCATGAACTGCTGCCAGCACAAATACTGTAAATTCCGGACCACAGAGCGCACCTGATTGTAAAATCGCATGCTCTAATTTTAGAAAGAAAACCAATTTTGTACTTGTACAGGCCACACTGAATGTTAAGCCGTGAGTGTCCCTCATTGTAAAATGGTTTACACAGAAAGATATTACACGTGGGGAATTTTTAACTTTTAATTTAATCCGTATGGAAATATAAACAAATGCATATTGCAAATGCTTTTTTTCGAACAGCGTCTAATAAGGCTACCTTTAAATATACGTACGTTATCAGTAACACACAAATTTTGTTGCTAATGCTTTTTTACTGAACAGAGCATGAACAACATTCCAATATCTCCTAACTGATATCCACTGCAGCCTACCAGGTCAAAAGTCATTGATCACCTTCTTCATCTTCTTCCTGGAACTGAAACCATCAAAGTCCTGTTCTTCAGTGTCCGAATTGAACAGCCTCAGGATCTCGTCACTCACTTCAGCCTCTTCGTTGACGCTCTCACTTTAGCGCACCCGGTCCCCTTTATCACGCAGCAGATTTTCCATGTTGATGAGGGTGAAGATAAATGTCTGATTTACATTACCGGTAAATGAATTGTGAAAGTGCTCTTGATTTATCGCACAAGTTCATTGGACCTCTTTGAACTACTCATCAATTTGATTGGTCTACTGTAACCAGGCAAAATGTTTTTGGCGACGTGAAAAGAAAACATGCATTAGCCGCACCGTTGTATAGGCCGCAGTGTTCAAAGTGTGTGAAAAAAGTAGCGGCTTATAATCTGGAATTTACGGTAGTTGCTAATGGATGGGACCCTAGGCCAGAGGCAGTCCCAACCAAGGTTTAGTCATTGACCTGCCTCTGCAGAGCTTTTTTCTGTCCGTTAATTTCAATAAGCTCATGCAAACTATTCCATAAAACTACCACAAAGCCTACTCTACAGTTCTTTACAGTTTTTAAAAAGTGTTGCTTTTTTCTGTGGTAATCTATCAAAACGAGGATATTGTCACACTTAGTCCAACTGTCTCAGGTAGAGGATATTTATTTTCAACCCAAACTATATATATATATATATATATATATTTTTTATTTTATTGTATTTAATTTTATTTTATTTTTTTATTATTTTGAGCTGTCATTTTAGAGAGATTTAATTTTGTTCATTTGTTCATAGTCAATCGAGGACAAGATTTGACTTTTTTTTTACCTGTTTCATTATACATTATTTGCTTGTCTAATTTTTTACTTTGTCTTTGCAGACAGCTCACCAATTAAGTGAATAGATGGGACTGGCTTTTTTCAGTTTGGACCCAAGTCTAAAACCTCACAGCATCAGTAGCTGTCTGTTCTGCAGTTTCACCTGCTGTGTTCAATCAGCTTGATGCATAATGTTTTTGATTTTTGATTTTTTTTTTTTTATATCTTGTTAAATAATGAAGTGTTTGGGCTGTAGAGAAAATAAAAAGCCATAGACAGAAGCGTGATGAGAAAGTTGAAGCCTGCAGTTTTGGCACTTTTTGCATGATTTACGTTTGGCGGTTTTTAGCGGGGTGGTTTGGCCTCTGGATGGATATTTGTATTTTTACAGGTCAAATGCTTTTATCTTTTAGCTTTCTGTTCTTTTGCTCTAACTTCCTCCCTGTACTACGCTTGATGCTTGTCCAAGTTGAGCATTTTAGAAAATATCATGAATATTGCATGTTCGCTCCTGTTAACACAATTGATTTTTTTTCTCTTTATTTCTCTTCTCTGTTCTATTCAGGGGTTGTTCTCAGGAGAGAGACAAGGCAGTGTCTTCTTCCATAGTGTCCTCTGTGCAGTCCAAAATAACTCAGGTATTGTTCTTTGCTTTTATCTCAAATGTATCCTATGCTGAACTTTACGGCCTACCCAATAAATGCACTGAGTGGAGTTCTTTGTTCCTGACATACAAAAAAAAGGATGCAAAGTGCTATACACTTTCACATTCAGTTTTTATAGCTTTTGTTTTGGGGAGTGCTATATTAGTTCATTTCTGTTATTGTATCAACATGTCCTTCGGGACATACATAATAATTCTGGAAGACATCAATGTTATATCTTTGGATTCATCTTACAAAGCTGCTGGGTGTGCTCACTTGCTTATGAGTGGTCTCTTTTGAACAATGAGTACAGTCTCTGTAAAAGGAAGATACAAATTTGGATACAGTACAACAATAAAAAAGCATCTTCTGGCTTCTAGATATCCCTGTCAAACTATTGTTTCCTCCCTGCGTTTCTATGGTAAATCAAGAAATGCAAGTTCAAAGGAATTACTTTTGAGCATTATTATTATTTTTTTTTTTGTAATTGCCTAAAACATTCTGTAGCATAAGAGTTATGACTCGAGAGATGCAAAATATAAAAAACCTTTCCACTGCTGCTAGGAACTTTGCATAAATGCCACGTAAATGTTGCACCACAGAGCCGATAACAACTTGACTTCATGTCATGCTATCCAATGCAGGCACTCTGTCTCCACTGTTGAAGGTTGACTCGTCTCAGTATTCTGAATGCTTGGCTGGGTTGGCATAGCAGAGGAGATGGCCCTAGTTTTAATTATTTATTTAATTATTACCGCATTGGGGTGAGGGTTTCTCCACAATCTGGAAAAGTATCGAATATGATTTAATCTTTAGGTTTCCAGATTATTCTTTGTATCTAAGATAGAAAATAATTAAATTACTGATAAATTATGGGCTTTTTACAAAAACATATTGCCTCAATAAATAGTGAATATTGTTCGTCTTTGATTTGCTACAGGGTAACTTTATTTTTATTCAATGTCATCATTTATTTATTTATTCATATCTTACAGACAAATGCACACTCAAAAAGGGGCCATTTGACCTCTTCTTTTTCCCTTTAGGCCCTCCAAGTTCGTGTTTTATTTATTTATTATTATTTAGATGCTAAACAAAGCATTGTAACTTGTTTTACTTGTCTTTTTTTGTCAAAATAAAGACCACAGATTGCAAGCTATTATCTGAATGCTCTATATTTTATCTTTGATTGATCCACCCCATATTTAACAAGTCTTAAATTGTATAGCTTAAAGCTAATTTAGTTGATCCTGGTGTAAGAAAAAAAAAACTACCAAGTAGCAATCAGTTTGTTTTCTGACTGTGTTGGTCTTGGTCATTCAGGTGAAATGACAGAGTCAAAGAGAGTAAAAAGTGTTCAACATAGTTGTTCATCTTTCCTTGGAGGTGGATCTCCATCCATCCATTGTCTTCCGCTTATGGTACAAGTTGTATCTCCTTTCATAGAAATATTTATTCATGTCTAAAGGTTTGTTGCTGATTCTCTGAAATGCTTTTCACAGAAAAGCCAGAGCTCAGGGTCTAGTTCCTCACATACTCTCGAGTTTTCAACCATTTGTAGAGGATCATTATTAGCAGATTTAGAGACTGGAACATCAGAACCTTTGACTGTTTTTACTAATTTGTTGACCTGTTTTAATGAGAACCTGTGACCCAGTGTTGAGAAAAGATACAAGCATTTCAAGGTGTCTGTTTTGAAAAACCTTGCTAAGTGGAAGGCTTGGAAATTGTCCTTCTGTTTTAGGATGTTCATGTAAGCACTTAACTAAGATTTTATGTGCACAGAATCCATTCAGTCAAACCAAGTTCAGTTACATAAAAATTATACATATGTAATAAAGTAAATATGTACCAAATAACAGCAGTGGACCTGCAGAGAATTAAAACAATGTTTACAATCTAGTTTATGTTTCCTAATTTTGCTTTTATCAAGTCTGACCTTTGTATTTTGTACCCACATGTTGCCATGTTCTCCAAGCCTTTTTTCATCTGTATCCATAAGCGAATCATCAATTTCACATGTGCTTAACTGTTGTGAATCCATTTATTTCTGTATGTATCCGTATATTGATTATGGAACATCTCGGCAGGCAACTCCATTCTGTGCCTGGAAAAGCACCATGGATTTCAAATTTTCACTTTGTTAAAATGTGTTTGATAAGTCCCTGAACTGTAACTGCACAGTATATCGGGTCATAATCGTCATTGCAATTTAAGAAAGTGAAATCTCGCAAACACAAAGCACTGCTTGAATACAAATATTTGGTAGGTTTTTATATGACTTGCCATGAATCCAGACGCTTTTTGCCAATAATTTGACGCCAGTTGGATGATCTTTGATTGGCTTTTATGTCCATCCCTGACAATAACCACGGTGCTGAAGCTTAAGGAGAATAGTGGGTGATGATTGTCATCATGATGATGCAAAAGAAAAGACTGAGGAGCATGTTGCTTAATCACAGTTGATGTGATCTCTATATTCAACAGCAATATTGCGTGTTCCTGTTTTCTGAAAGTCCTTCCCCCAAATCTTGCTTTGATGACTAGATGTAGCCTTGATCCACAGAACAAACAAACACCTGTTAAAGTTATTTTAGCATGGATTCTTTATAACGTATCACGATAAGGGGCTCTCTTGCTTACACTGAAAAGAGAAAAAATGAGCTGCGGTAGCTCATGGGGGGGTGATCCAGCGACTTAGTTTATTTAGACTTGTGAAAAAGTTCTCCTATAACAGTGTTGTAAATGCCCTTAAGGCTGCTCTAAGTCTTCGCTTTATTGTCTGTCGACTACAAACAGATTTTACTTGTGAATGCTTATTTGGCAAATTCAAACTATCTTTAAATATTGCTCTTGAAGGACTTGCTGCTTATAGCATAGAAATTACAGCAACAAAATATGCCTATTCAATTCATTTTCTCCCTTCACTCAAAGGGTGACAGGCTACCTACCACTATGCTAATGTAGATTTATCTCTTGACATACATCACATTCTGAAAGAGGCAAATAACGGGAGTGATGAAAATACAACATAAGTACGTCACGTAATGTTGTTTGGCAAGATGGTATAATATAAAAGGTTGTCATGGTTGTATAAAGTATTGCTTGTACAGATGTACAGAGATGCACTTCTCTTGGAAAAGAATGTTCCAGCAATACTTTTCTACACATTCAGCATTGTAGCATACTTCATTTAATCACCGCTTAAGCCAGCCGGCCATGTATTTCTTCAGTAGGTCAAGAAAATTCCATTAATCAATCTAATAATCAAACAAGACAGCAATGTCATGACAAGATACATTTAAATACTGTGAATTCTATTTTATTATTTTATTATTATTTATTTCTATGACACAACCCAAATGCCACCAAATCTCCTTCATTTCATCACGTTTAGACCAGCATAACATCTTTATTTTTGAATACACCAGTGGACATGGCAAGATAATACAGTACCTTTATTTGTTCTCTGGTTAATGCCAAGAAATAGATGTGCGAGCGAATTGCCTTTTATTACATCTAAAGCAATGTGTATGTGCCATTCTGATTCCTTGATTCACACTTTGCCCAGCCCTACTAGACATTTGAAGTGGCCAAAATACCAAACATAAAGTCAGAAATTTGTGTCTGGGAACATATCGCTTTTTTATGTGTGGATGCTTTTAAAAGGATTTATCCTGTGTCAACAATGTATTTTATATGTTTGCATTTATAACTAGGGCTTCAGGATCAGTTTTGTAGATTTTTTTTTCTGTAAATATTTATTTACTAAATGAGTACAGCAGATAACAATAACGTGATGAAGAGATATTTGTTCCTCTATAAACAACTGAGAGGCCCCAGTGTAGGCCAGAATTAGAGGCTTTGACACTTTATGTGATGAAGGTCAACAGTGTTATTCAGTAAACACTGGTGCTACTTAAACTCTATTCAACACTCGCGCAGCTATCCACCACTGCTCATGTGGGGGAGAATGAGTTTCATTGAGCCTCTACAGTTTATGTACACAGATAAAACAGTACGCATCTCTTGTTTTTAATGTTTCCCACTTATCAAAACAAAAACGATATCTGATTTCATCTTTGTACTCATTATCTCTCACAACCTCTTTTCCTGCCTACATTACTTCACACTTAGCATTAACTTGTTCATGAGCATGCTGCAAACATGCTTCGATATCAAACCACTGACTTCTTATATCCCATCTGTGTGTGTGTCTGTGTGTATGTTTTACAAACCTGCTTTGAATAATTCAGGTTATTCTCATCTGTGTTGTGGCCTCTACTCTCTTGCCTGGTTGGTTTTGAGTCATCACAACCATCTCATTTGTACTTTTTGTTTTTGACACAGGTGATAATAGAAAGGTTCAAACAGAACCCTTAAAACAAGCCAAAGGGATCGGTTTAGGAGACTTTATTCCTGCTAGGTGTGTTTGGTAGTTTGATGTCCATATTAAGGGCATTTTGAACACCAAACCTTAGGACGTCAGCAGCAACCCCTACTACTCCTTTCTACATTTGCAAAAGCCTTAACCCCTTAGCTCTTCAATGCTTTAAATTCCCAGATCCAACTGTGTTTTTGTTCAGATACTCTACAACAGTTCAAGTCGTCTATAATCCTAATGGCAAGGGGTAGATTTTTTTGTGACCAGAAAACAACTTGGATGAACAAAGCAGTGTTTGCTGTGTGTGTGTTTTAGTCATGGCACAAACTTGCAATTATGAATATGACTATATTATTTAATATTAATACTTTAATGTTTATTAAATAATATTTCGGTCTGTTAAGGGTTGTCCTGTGAATACCAGCCCAATAAAGCGGTGGCATTAGGACAAAATCAAAGGGGATGAGCCAAGCTCTGACATTATTGAACAGCAAAACTCTGCACACACATGGAATAAACTCACACAATTTCTTATAATACAAGAATTTATTAACAAAAACAAGTCAACTCAAAGTCAAATATATTTCAATTAACAAACCCTTCACTATGCTAAAACAATCTAACTAAACTACCAAGCAGAATTAAAGAATCGGGAAGACTAATGGGCTATGTACAATATAAACAAGTTCATTAAAGATGATTGAGAGCCATGACCAAAAAGAGTGATGCAACATTACCATGCAATGTTTATGTTTGAGAACCAAGGATTATCTTGAAGAATCTGAAAGTGAAGTTAAGTTAGTCTTGGAACTAACCTAGGCAATAATTGGTATACCTTTAGACAACCATTCACAATGCAAGATCAGATAAAATATTATTTTAATAAAATAATATTTTAAGAATGATTTGCTGAATAAAACCAACCTTCTGGATGACTAATTCTCAACAGAAAAAAAAAGGAATCAATGAAAACATCAAACTACTGTTACGGGGGGAAAACGTTTAACTCAGAAGCACTGTGCTGTTTTTGTTGTTAAAGGAACTACACCATGATAGTTAACATGATACAATGAAAGAATATCAGTGTAGACATTATAACAATAGTTGTGACTACAGGATTGAGTGATACAGACCTTAAATGTTATGACAGTATTCTGTGGTATTTATTGCAATAATGACAAATGTTTATGGCTCTGTATAAGTATTAATATATATGAAAAAGATTTAAACAGCAAAATTAATCATCCCAGCCATACTGTCATAAGTTATATTATTATTGTCACCATGCATCACAATTTTTATCATGCCCAAGGTGGTCATAATGCCAAAAATAGCATTGAAATTTAACAAATACAGTAACAGTTTCACCTATCACAGACTATTTTAAATAAACTATATTCAGTATTGAATTATCTGTTCAGATTCGATTTGTCTATATAGTTTCAATTCGGAACTACAGATGACCAAACACAAACCAGATTTTTAAAAAGCCCCTTACTAAAGCTGGAAATCACATGAACTTTATTGCCTTTTCAACAGGCCAAAAGGCCATTGAGATCATTCTTTCTCCAATGATTATTTATGATTAAGCTTTACTCAACCCCAGATATGTCATTCAGACAATAAAATTACAGATCTACCTGAGTTACTGAAGCTTTTTTCCCAAATATGTTATATCCTTACATTAAGTAGAACCTTTATTGCTTGTAACAAATTTCATGGTTGTGTGTGCCTTTTTGTAAAATTCAACAGCACTTTCCGTCCTCGCTCTGTCACTTTAAGTTTAGTCCGGCTTTTTCACAGTGAAGCATTCTTTCTGTGGAAGAAAAATACGCCTTGTTCTGCTCTAAATGTCAGAGCCACACATTGAACTGTAAAGACAACCGTCGCTAAGGGCAAATTTTCAATCAATTTTAGGTTTGTCATGTAATTAAACTGGGGTCATCTGCTTCAAGGTTCCATGTGGTGTTCAGTCAGAGATGGTATTCTGCATACCATGGGTGCAACGAGTTGTTATTTGAGCTAGAGTTAGCTTGATGGTCGTAGATCCTTTGGAGTAAAAATTGAAATGGATTTTGTAACTAGCTTCGCCTTTTCAGAGTTGGGGGCAAGGGGTGGAATGGTCTTCAGGTTTGCAGAAACAGGTTTGTAGCAACAGGTTGTCTTTAATAACATATTTCATTGAAGTTATACACAGCCTGTATATAGTTTGGCATTTGTCAAAGTTATTTTCCCTGTGGTCCAGAAGTTGCCGTGCATGAAACTTTATGGGTTCACCTTTAAAGTGTAAGTGTAAGTGGGTGCCACACTTACATGCTTCCAAGTACCACCTTATGCTTTCCTAACAATTAGGTCATGAATTAACATAATTGAGTCTTGATGTTGGTTAAAGGATTCATAATCGACCATGTGAACTGCATCGGAAAAGAGATTTTATCCCCCCACATCTAACAACCATGCCATTTACAAAGTCACTTAAATCCCCTTTCTTTCTCACTCTGGTGCTCAGTTTGACCTTCAGCAAGTGGTGTTCATCATGTGATTGACTGATTTGCAATTTGTGTTAAAAAGCATTTGATAGGTGTATCTAATAAAGTGTCCAGTGAGTATATTTAAAGGATGTATGACAGAAGCTGAGAATTAGATTGTGAAAAGCCTAATGACAACTTTTAAAACATGTCAAAAAAGACTGCAAAACGTTTAATGTATAAAAACCCAAACTACATTTATTTAGGTTTATATAAAAAATAAAAGGTTGCAAAAAGTCCAGACAGGATTTGTGTTTGTGGCTTGTTTTTCATGCTTTTCATGTTTAGAAAAGGTACATGAAATTTCTAAGTTCAGCTACATCTAATTGGCAAATGTTCCAGTACTGGTTTACAAAATGAGGCATTGTTCTTCTTTTGGTTCTTTTTTAATTGTTTTCACAAGACTACGAATTATAAGGAACATTTAGGACAACATAAAAGCTATCGCATGTAATACAATTGTAATTTCACACTTGGTCATCAATTATTTTGCTGTCTCGTTTCCCAAGATGTTGGCTATTGAGAAGACCCGAGTCACAGTTAGGGCATTATTTGCACGATTTGGTGACGATTGTGTGTCCTGCGTCTGTGTTTGCTCAGACACACCAGGGCTTTCAAGAAAAAATAACCTTTTGAATAATTTGATGTGACAGCTCCTTCCCCCGTGTGATTACAGCTGTTAATTTGTCTCGTCTGTCAGGCGAGTTCAGAGGTGGAATTTTGTCCATGCATGTATGAATCACTCATGGGACGCAATGCAAATTAACACTTCCTTTTCTGCAGTGCAAGCATTTGGCTGCCAGTCAGCAGAATTTAAAAATCTACCTGAAACAGAAAGGGGAGGAAAAGCAAGGTCTTAAAACTAAACTTTTCAGCAGCTTTCTGCACTAGATTTTTAATCCTTCTGCTTACAGCTGCAACTTTTCTGCAACTTAATATTTTATTTTTCATTTCAACACCCCAGTTTCCTCAGAAGTTAAAGTTTTGTTTTAGTAACTTTGCACAGAAGTGGGCAATAAGGTTATCAATCTGTTCATAAGAGCTTAGTGGGTATTTTGACCTTTGCCAGCAGATTCAAGATGGACTCAATTGTGCAGCAACAAAAGACAAACATGGTTCTTTTAATATTGGCCCTTTTGTCAAGCCTATGGCATTTGGCCAGAACCTCCTGCGTTGCTCTGCACTGACAAACTTGTTCCTCAAAATATATTGGCTGCCTTTATTAATGCAAGTTTCCAGCAAAGTTGGAACAAAAACAAATCAGTGAGCTTAAGGCCACTGCAAGCTGCTTAGATGATTCCTTGTGGGAGCAGCGTTACTACCAGCTTTTTTCACGCCTCAGGGAGTCGTTTGATTAATTATACACAGAATAATTATTCATTGCGGAGCTGTAATGCACTGCAAAGACAACAGAAAAGTGTTTCAACATCAGCCTAATCCCTGTTGTCAGTTATTTCAAGTGATGGTAATTAGTTTACATATCAGTCTAGAGTGTTGCTCTGGTTCAGACTGTGGTTGCAGATCAATTGAGCTTGTAGAGAAGATCCGCTAAAGTAAATCCAAAACACGTTGATGGAGGAAATTTAGTGGAAATGTTAGTTGTTGCAGAATAGGAATGGGTCTGTGTTAGATTCTCACGTTTGCAACATGGTCGATGGACTTTTTTCGATAAATGGTGTTCATTCAGGTTTTGACAGACAATACGAATAACCAATGATAATAAGAGTTGCTCCGCGCTAGACCAATCATGTGGCTGGAATACAGAGATGCAAATTTACATTGACAAAGACAGCACAGTAGCAGCCAGATGTGCTAACGGCTAATGTTTGTATCTCTTACTTCAGGTTACAGGTAGAACTGACATCACTGAAAAAAATGAGAAAAAAAAATTATGACTCGAAAGAAGAAAAGACAGAAGACACAGCGAACGACATCATTGACAAGAAGGGTCTGAGCAGTTTAGTCATTACGTTGAGCACATGGTCCGACAAAGTCAGGGTATACCACCAATCTGTTTTACCACCTGAACCAGTGCCACACTGGAGCATGCAGAGTGTAAAACATTACAATCCCAGATGGAAGCAATTACTAAGTCCCCGCCTCCTCTCCTCTCCCTCTCTCTGAAAACAACGCCTGTGCACCGGCAACAACTGATTATAGAGTCAGCTTTCTCATGCCTTATGATAAATAATCAAAGAGCTAAGTGTACCGGAGTCAAATTCCTGGTTTGTGTCACAAACTTGGCAAAAAAGCTGATTCTGATTTTATTCATCCAAAACAGTTAAATAATATTAGATGACATGTTCAGCATTTTAAAATTAAATATTTAAATCAAAATAACCTTCCGATATCTTCAAATGTCACTTAATATTACCAGGAAATATTAAAGATTGACAAAAATAGTGATTTGTTTTATATCGTGATATATATTGATATCGAGTGATATGAAAAATATAATTGATATAGGATTGTTTTCCATATAGCCCAGCCCTACTCTAAGCTATACCTTGCTAATGGTTTTGTTATCCACTAAATTCTTTACAGTCACTTCAATAAGTCTTATTATTCAGCTAGTAAATGACTAAGAACACTGTTAATCCTCAGCTCATTCCTATTTGATTTGTGTCCATAATTAGCAAAGTTGAGGAGCATGCTGTAAATACTGCCGCTGTGACCGCTCCTCTGGGAGACCCCATGCTGTTTGTTTACGTAAGCATGCGTCAGTAAGCATAAATGATCGGTAGCTATTATGACTTCCCAAAATGTAAAGCTGCCAGAGACAAGGAATTTCTCTACTCTGCGACTACAAAGTGACCATGCTATCTTGCATAACCAAATATAACAGATGAACATACCAGTCTCTGTTGCGCATGTTTCAGCTGCGCTTTTCATCAGCTCTTGAGGCAGGCAGGTCATCTGCCTTATGTTATGGCACGTACATTTACCTGTTCGCTGCGTCATGTTTCCTGACAAGTGTTAACATGATCTTCTTCATGCCCTGCCTGTATAAATTCTCATGGTATTCTGAATCACTCCAGCTGTAACATTCTTCCTCACTATTTTTACATAATAACAGGAAGCCTGTATACTCCTGTGTTGTACCTCACTATGCTTTCCCCTCTCTTTGACCTGAGGCCAGTGTTTGGCTATTTCTCTATCAAGGTTGCATTTTTAGTTTGTTCTTTTTTTAACTACCATACTAACTGTTTTAACAAGTGTCAAAATCTGGCCCTGGGTGCCTGCCGCTGGCCGGGGACTTCTAGGTGGATGGGTTTGTCCCGTCATGGCCTAGGGGGTACCGGCGCCTGGACCTGGGAGTATAGAGTATGCATGGGGAGTGTGAGTGTATGACGTCCATTGTAGTTTGTCTTTACGTTGGGTGCGAGTGATTTTATGTGTATGCATGAGGGTGGGAGTGGGTGATTGTGACTGTGTGTGCCTGTTTTTTTTTGTTTTGTTTTTTTTGTGACAGATTGGGTCTTGGACTGCTCCCTCTCCTGGATCAGCTTATTTCCTCCCCGCCACACTACCTGCCGGTGGTTGGAGTCTCTGCCCACTGGTGTACTTGTGGTTCTCGGTGTCCAGGGCCGGGTGCTTTGGTGTGTGCTGGCTCACTCCTGGTGGGTGCTTGCCGGGGCCTGGCCTCCTGGGCTCTGTTGGGCCTCTGCGTGGTGGGTGGTGTGTCCCGGGGTCTTGGGCCTCTGGGTCCATGGCTGGATCTGCTCGGGCGTGGACGGCTGCCAGCGGGGCTTGTGGGCTCGTCGCTGCGGCTCCCTGGGGCTTCTGCACTGTTGTTGCTGAGTGGTTCCCCTGGGACTCTCCACTGCTCTTCTCTGGGGGGGTTGCGGTAGTCCCGGCAGTGGGTCTCCTGGGGTTCCTGTACTTTGGGGGGCCTTTAGATGTCTGTGTCCCGGATCTCCTCAGTGTCCGTCCAGGGACCATGGGGCAGGTCTGTGGGTCCTCACACTCCTTATTGCATATTTTTGTGGAGAAACCTTGTATACAAAAGCGCATCCACATTCATACTCACAGGTGTTAAGCTTCAGGTGTTGACAAATACACAGATGTTCTATATTGGGCTGCACCTCTCACTAAGTACATTTTACCTTCATAAGTAACATGTACTATTTTGTTAAAAAAAAAAACAGCTGCAGGTGTATAAGCAAGCAGGGTGTAATCTTGTATTCTCTTCATCCTTCTTTCTCTCCTCCACTCTTTCCTTCTTTTCTCCCCTTTTTCCCTTTTGCCCCATCTCTCTTTTTTTTTAACTTCTTTTTTCCTTTTCATTTCAGTCTCCGCGTCCGTAACAATTGAAATATTCCCAAAGAGGTTTACAATAACGTTTCTTTTATAAATATCAAGCAGAGCTTTAAAGCATTAGCTGTGATACTCCACTTGTGAAAGTAAATCTGTTGGGCAATTTATTGGCACTCAAACAACAATTCTGAGCAATACTCTGCCGGACAGGACACGGTAAAAAAAAAAAAAAAAAACAAGTGTCAAAATCCCATTCTTTGATCAGAAATACATAAAACAATTTAAAGAGGTGCAAAGAGGTGAGATAAGGCCTCACACAGTGTTGCCATCTTTAGTTTTAAAGCAGCATTACCTTAAGAACAACGACGCTCTTAGTTTTCACACTGGGGCTGTCTGTGTCTTTGTGTTTTTTTTTTCAAAAAGCTAAATTTAGCTTTATTGTAGGGGTGGAAAAATAGAGTTTCAGCCTGCTGACCAGCAGTGTGCATCAAAAGGTAAAGGAGGCGCAGCACTGCGTTGAACAGGAGAAAACCTTTTTCACTCCTGCATTTTCCCCAGCGTTGTATTAAACTAACTATAAATCATAGAAGGGGTTTGATAAAATTTAGTTGTGCGGCTTTGAATGCCATTAAAATCATAAATTAATATAGCTGGTTTTAAAAATGCATCTTTTACTTCTGTCTTTCAGGATCTGATGGCCAAAGTGCGAGCCATGCTTGCTACGTCAAAGACCTTCCAGCCTCCCACTTCCTAAAAAGGGCATGCCTTTATTCTGTACCCACTGCAGCCTCCGTCGGTCAGAGGGCGCCCATCTCCAATTTCCTGGAGATTCATCTTGCTCTCATCGGTGTTTATGAACAATGTCTTTATCTATGATTTATTATTTCATTTATGTTTGAGCTCCAGGAGACACTGTTTAGCTACAGAATGTCCTCTGCAGTGTCGTTAGGATGAAATAAGCTGGAACTGTAAGGGTCTGGTTTCACACCTGACTGGAGAAGGCGGCTCATTTGCTGAGAGATTAAGACACAGTTGATACGTTTTGGTGCAGCGAGAATCAGTTGTGGAAATAATCCATGTGTTATTTTGCATTCTGTTTTATGATAAACCCGTAAATGATGTCAGTCATTTCTGCAGCGTTAACGTGGAGCTGTGGCAAGTGTAATTATCTCCTTCTGTGAAGGTTTGTGTTTGATAATTTCATTTCTCTCTCGCATATCTGCTTTTCTCTTCTGCTGCTGTTTCCTTCTCCATCTCTCTTCATTATTTCACTCTCCAACTGAAGAAGTGGTTTTAATTTTTTATTAATTCCCCCAGCTGTACTGTGTGGCCTTCTATTTCTGTTCCTGGGCTGTACTGTAGTGAGTTTGATGCAGGACAACTTTGTAAACTGAACAGTCAATAAAGTTTCAGTTATGACTCAAGTCTGGTTTTTAATCATTTCTTCTTTTGGAAACATGCCACTGGCCAACTTCTTTTAAACAAGAAGCAAGTAAATAAAATATATGTTGGTTACATAAAATATAAATGAAAAGTCCTTTTTAAACCCTCGTGAGACGTGGGTTTAAACTACTTTGCAGAATAATAACTGGACACTTATTGTTTTAAAAAAACTCATAAAAGCCAATTCAATTCAGTTTATTTATATAGCGCCAATTCACAACACATGTCGTCTCAAGGCACTTCACAAAAGTCAGGTACATACATTCCAATTAATCCCAATCAAAAATAAAATTAATAATAAAATTGGAAAGCCAGAACAGATCGCTGTCAGCTGATTTAAACCCTAAATCTATTGACTCTAGGCACCCATCTAAAACAGACTACTTGCAAATGCATGTGGTTCCACAAAATTTAGGATATTATTGCCTTTTGTGAAAGATATTAGAGATGCAACTGAAAACTGCATGTGCAAAAAATGGGTTAGTTGTGTAATTATCTTTGACTAATTGCACTTTAATTTTGTGGTTTGTTATATCTCCCAGTTAGGTACTTTGTTATGACCTACTAGGCGCAATTAAGATAATTACAAAAGGAGTATTTCAGTACTTGGCCAATAATCAGTAAATTGGAACGATGTTCGTAACAAATGTTATGTAGGGGTTCAGATGTGGAATCTTTTTGCTAGCTGTCTCATGCAACATGGCTCCAACAATAAACAGGTTGTGTTTGTGGCCTCTGAAACAATGCCTTCACATAAACTACACTATTACTATTTTTGGACTTCAGATAATAGCATTGATTGGAATGTGCTGTGAATCACAACTAGATGGTTTTAACTTTTGTTCGGGGTAACATTTGTTCTCCAAATGCTACAGGACAAATTGTGTTTATGCATTAAAAAATAAAAACATGAACGGCGATTCAGTCCTGGGAAAAAGTGTTGGCACCCCTACAGATTTCTTGTTTTTACTGTTTTGTCACAATTAAATGTTTCAGATTATCAAACAAATAAAATATTAAATAAACATTACCTGAGGATATACGGAAAGCACTTTTCAAATTCTTTCATTTTTTAAGGGAGAAAATCGGGGTCATCAAAATGTTTTTTGGTAAATGTGAGATGAACCTTCATGTTCTTTTTGGTCAGCTATAGGTTTGACCTTGGATCTCTTCCATGGGTGCCATTTTGCTCAGTCTCTTACGTATTGATAAAACTTGAACTCTGACCTTAACTGAGGCCTGCAGAGCTTTGGATGGTCTGGGCTGTTTTGTGACCTCATGGTTAAATCGTCAATGCACTCTTGGAGTAATTTTGGTTGACCATCCTCTCCTGGGGAGGTTCACCACTGCTGCATGTTTTCTCGATTTGTGAACAATGGCTCTCACTTTGGTTCACTGGTGCCACAAAGTTTTAGAAGTGGCTTTGTAACCCTTTCTAGACCGATAAATGTCAAAGACTTGTTTTTCTACTGTTTTTAGACTTTTTTTTAGATTGTGTTGCCTTTGAGATCTTTGAGCTGTGAGAGATATCTAAAATATCTAAATTCAGGTCTGGGTCTGGCTTGTGAAATCGAGCTCAGGTTTGTAAAAAATGAAATTTAAGTTACTGGTAAGTCAGGATTTAACAAGGAAGGCAATTACTTTTTCACACTGGGCCAGGCTTGTTTGAAAGCTGTTTTCCCTTAATAAATAAAATCATTTGAAAACTACTTTTTGGTTTTACTCAGGTTATCTGTATCTATATTAAAATCCGTTTGATGATCTGAAACACTTAAATCTGACAAAAAAGAAAAAAACGTAAAAAATCTGTAAGGGAGCAAATACTTTTTCACAGCACTAAGTATTTTTTAAATTGTGACTAGATGAGTCTAAACTAAATTCAGATTTTTATAAGGTATTCAGATATTCCAATGTAAAACCATGTTTCAGCAGATAATGCATTTGTCAATCTAACCCTGCTGTCAGTCCATCTCAGTTGTCATCTACTGATGACATAATGCAGAGCCTCTGACTGCTGTTCAAGAATAATATAAATTTGGCCCTTCAGCCAGAGTGATTGATGTAGATGGAGACTTTTTATTTTTAATTTGGGCAAATTTTTTTTATTACCCAAAGTCTGACAAAAAATCTGTAAGGGAGCAAATACTTTTTCACAGCACTATGTATTTTTAAAATTGTGACTATAGATGAATCTTAACGTCATGCTCTCTGACGTCTAGTTTGAAGTTGTTTAAAACGTTTTTGGGATTATATCATGTTTCAAACACAAACTTAAATGTATGTTGTATGATAGACCAACACAAACTGGTGATTGTTCTGAATGGGAAAAGGAAATATAATTTTCAACATTTATTACTGATATATATCTTAAGTGTGCTGTCCATCAAATCTGACTGAGCTTGAGCTATTTTGCAAAGAAGAATGGGCAAAAAGTTTAGTTTGTCGATGTGTAAAACTGGTGGAAACATACTCCCAAAAAACTTGCAACAGTAAGTACAGATACACTAAAGGTGGTTCCACAAAAATATTGACTCAGAATACATCAATGAACAACAGTGTTCCACCCTTGCTCAGTTAGATTTAGCTCTAGACTTTGACTAGACTATTCACCAACGCATAAACAACATTTGATTTAGGGCAGTCGTCGCCAACCTTGGTCCTCAAGACCCATTGTCCAGCATGTTTTAGATGTACCACTGCTCTTGCACAACTGATTCAAACGATTGCATTATCTCGTCCTGATGCAGTGAAGTACTATAGAAGACTGTTAATCACCCATTCCTTTAACCCAGGTGTGTGGAAGCAAGGGAACACCTAAAGCATGCAGGACAGAGGCCCCTGAGGATCAGTGTTGGGGACCTCTGACCTGAGCTCTCGCTTTTGCTGTATGATAATGTTTGTCCTGCTAAAAGCTCAACAGCTGTCCCAGTCTCAAGTCTTTCGCAGTCTAAGTGGGCTTTTTTTCAGATTTGTTTAGTATTAAATTTCATCCATCTTCCCATCAACTCTGAGCAGTTTATCTGTCCTGGCTGAAGAGAAAAAATCCCACACCATGATGCTGCCTCCAACAACCATCACCGTGGGGAGAGTGTCATCAAAGTTAAGTGCAGTATTACTTTTATTCTACACAGTGTTTTGCATGTTGAGCAAAAAGTTTGACTTTCTCTCATCTTACCAGAGCATCTTGCTTGTCTCCTGTGGCTTGTGGGAAACTGCAAACGGGACTTCTTTTTATTTTTTTTTCACTGATGTCATTCTTCTTGCCTCTGGTACACAGAAGTCAGATTTGCAGATTGCACTGGTGGACTGTGTTTAAACTAAATGCTGACATTAAGCTGCACAGTCTGAAGGTTCATGGACATGATTTTGTGGTATGATGACTGATTTAATGGGGAAAGTAACACATGGTATTAAAAATACTTGTAAGCACCATCTCAAACATTGTGCATTTGTGCATTGCTCATTTCTAGCTTGCTAAAACACAAATTGGATGATATTGAAATAAAATTCAGATTTTTTTATAAGGTATTCAGATATTCAAATGTACAACCATGTTTCAGCAGATAATGTTTGTCAATCTAATCCTGCTGTCAGTCCATCTCAGTTGTCAACTACTGATTACATAAAGCAGGGCCTCTGACTGTTGTTCAAGAATAATATAAATTTGGCCCTTCAATCCAGGTGGTTGATGCAGATAGAGACTTTTTTAATTAGTGCAATTTTTTTTTATTACCCAAATTGGCTTTTAATTAATACTGTAAATTAAACCTCAATAAATATATAAAGCGTTTTTAAAGAAAGAGCAACCCAAATTCTGAGAGTAGATGTTGTTCACATCATTTTTTCCAATTGGGACAAAAGTAATTTAAAAACTGGAAACATTTCTTTTATTAAGGAAAATGTGCAATATCCCTTTTAGGTTTTGGCTAATGTAATATTCAAAATTTCTTTGACACTGGATATTCGGTTTTCATTATCTGTAATCCATAACCATCAAAATAACAAGAAATGAAGGCTTGAAATATTTTACTCCTATGTAGCGTCCCTACATATTTAAGCAGGATTGCAGAGTAGTTGAAAGAGGGTTTTTTTTTTTATTCTTTGTCAAGATGGGTTGCTCCAAAACTATGTTTCTGCCTGTCCTGTGATGCAGGGTACCTGTACCAGAATCTCCAGGGGTGAGAAATTAAACGTAAAAAAAACAGCGCTCTGGAAAACTGATGAAGCCTGTTGTTGAATATTTTTCATCATATGGTCCTCCTCCTAACCGCTGGGGAGTTTTTTTCATCCTGTTTGAGGGTTCTACAATGCAAACCCCCCCACAAAATCCAAAAGACAGAACACACCAGCTTCTATGTGCTTCATAGATGCTTCCAAAGCATTTGCCAGAGTTAACAATCAGAAGTTGTTTATTAAATTGCAAAGGAAAGGAATATCTGCATATCTAATTAGAGTTTACACTTTTGTTACTCATATCAAACTATGCAAGTTAAGTGGGGTACCGATAGGGGACAGTGGAGTCAGACAAGGTGAAATAGTGTGTCCTGTTCTCTTTTGTTTGTATCTGGATTATCTTTCTGTTAAGCTAAATGATTGTAAGACAGGTTGCATTGTGGGTAACCTTCCTGTTAATGTATGCTGATGATTTGGTCATTCTGTCCCTTTACAGTACTGGTCTCCAGCAGCTAGAGCTTGTGCTAGTTATGGTGTCCAGCATGATGTTTTGTTTAACCCCTTAAAGAGTTTTATTATGATTGCTACAACTAAGGGGGATCAGAAGCCACCTTTTTTGTCAGCAGAGCAAGTACTAGATGTGGTAACAGGTCTCCGACTGTCATTTCGGCCTACAGGCTGAGCGGTAGTGCGGAGTATCTGCCCTTTATGGCGTCCCTGTCGGGGGTGCTGCATAGTGACCCTCCCGGGGACTTCATTATTCTGCTGGGGACTTCAATGCCCACGTGGAAAACGACAGTGACACCTGGAGAGGCGTGACTGGGAGGAATGGCCTCCCTGATCTGACTGGTGTTTCATTATTGGACTTCTGTGCTAGTCATGGATTGTCCATAATGAACACCATGTTCAAGCATAAGGGTGTTCATCAGTGCACTTGGAACCAGGACACCCTAGGCAGGAAGTTGATGATCAATGTTTTGGACACTCTGGTGAAGAGAGGGGCTGAGCTGTTCACTGATCACCTCCTGGTGGTGAGTTGGATCCGCTGGAAGAGGAGAAAGCCCAACAGACTTGACAGGCCTAAGCATATTGTGAGTGTCTGCTGGGAACGTCTGGCGGAGCTCTCGGCCAGGGATGTATTCAACTCCCACCTCCGGGAGACCTTTTACCAGATTCCAGGGGAGGCTGGAGACAAAGTCCAAGTGGACCATGTTCTCCGTGTCTATTGTCGATGCTGCCGCCGGTGGCTGTGGCTGTAAGGTCTGCGGTGCCTGTTGCAGTGGCAATCACCGAACCCAGTGGTGTACACCGGCAGTAAGGGATGCTGTCAAGCTGAAGAAGGAGTCCTATAGGCTGTGGTTGGCTTGTGGGATTCCTGAGGTGTCTGACCATGAGGCCAAGTGTGTTGCGGCCTGGGCTGTGGCAGAGGCAAAAACTCAGGCCTGGGAGGAGTTCAGTGAGGCCATGGATAAGGACTACTGGTTGGCCTCGAAGCGATTCTGGCAAACTGTGAGGAGCTCGGAGTAGAGCCGCTGCTCTTCCACATCAAGAGGAGCCAGTTGAGGTGGCTCGGGCATCTACACACATGGAAAAAATTGTTGGTACCCCTCAGTTAATGAAAGAAAAACCCACAATGGTCAAAGAAATAATATGTATCTGACAAAGGTAATGGTGAATAAAATTCTATGAAAATGAACAAATTAAAGTCAGATATTGGTTTTCAAACATGCTTCAACAGAATTATTAAAAAAAATAAACTCATGAAACAGGCCTGGACAAAAATGATGGTACCCCTAAAAATAATGTGACCAAAGGGACATGTTAAATCAAGATATGTACATTAATTAGCATCACGAGTCTACATTCTTGTAATCAGTCAGTGGGCCTATGTATAGGGCTACAGGTAGTCACTGTGCTGTTTGGTGACATGGTGTGTAAAAAACTCAACATGGACCAGAGGAAGCGAAGGGATGACAAAACAAAGAGACGGATAATACGAACAGTAACAAAAGAGCCCAGAAAAACTTCTAAAGAGATTAAAAGGTGAACTTCAAGCTCAAGGAACATCAGCGTGAGATCGCACCATCCGACATTGTTTGAGGCAAAGTGGACTTAATCGAAGACGATCAAGGAGAACACCATTGTTGAAAATAAATCATAAAAAGCCAGGGACGGCCCAGGACACACTGGAGGGACTATGTCTCTCGGCTGGCCTGGTAACGCCTTGGGCTCCCCCCGAAGGAGCTGGAGGAGGTGTCTGGGGAGAGGGACAACTGGGTGTTTCTACTGAGTCTGCTGCCCCCGCGACCCGGTCCCGGATTAAGCGGAGTACGAGTACGACAAGTACACTTTGTCACAATTCTACAGCTACAAACTTCAGTATGTTTCATTATGATTTTTTTTTTTCTTTTTTGTGATAGACCAACACAAAGTTTTGCACAATCATAAAGTGAAAGGAAAATGACACATGCAAATACAATTCTAAAAGGTTTGGGATTCATTATTACGATACCCCTAAATAACGTGTACCATTTCCCTTCAGAAGTCCCCTTATTAAGAATCATGAAGACCAAGAAACATTGAAAGAAGTTTAAAGCAGGTTTAGGTTATAAAAAACATATCAATGCTTTGTACATCTCAGAAACGCACATCTCAAAAGAGAAAGAGTATGGGACAACAGAAAACCAACCAAGACATGGATGTCAACATGAATTGACAGCCTAGGAAAGGAAAGCATTAATCAGATATTCAAACAAGACCAATGGTAACTTTAGAGAAGCTGCAGAGAACTACGGCTCAGGTAGGAGAATATGTTGACAACTACTAGTCATACACTCCATATATTTGGCCTTTATGAAAAGTTGCAAGCCAGAAGATAGTGCTGAAAAACAATAAAAGATGAGACCGAAGTGTAACTTTTTGGATTTCATGCAAAACTCTACGTGCGGGCAAAAACTAACACCACACATAAACCTCAACCCACCATTCCCATGAATGGAATAGAACATAACAGAAAACATTCACTAAATTCCCATCTCACCCCACTCCTCTCAGGAAACAGATAATGAGCACTTAGTTGCAGGAAGACTTGCTTTTGGAAAAGCCTGCTCCCTGCTGTCCTAGCGGCCCTGAACAAAAGGCCTTGCTGAACAGGCCAGAGTGTGCACTTTGTTTTCCTAAGTGTGAACAAAAACATTTCTGTGTACATTCATATTTTTTCGGTGTTTTCTGTTGTATAAAAGCTGAAGTGGTCGAAATATTTTGCATGTCACAGCATATCCTCTTTTCAAATATATGTGATGACTCCTGTTTATCTCCTGATTTCCATATTTTGGTTTGTAAAAGTCTTCCCTGTGTTTGATTTATTCTGCTCTTACCAGCTCTTGGTGGATTAGCACTAATACATCTAAAGATGTCTTCAGTAGACTGGTGTTGGCATTCAGTTTGCTGCAGCAGAACAAAAGAAGAGATTGTATTTAACTTTCTTTTTTTTAACAAAGCCCAAATATGTACAAAATATTACCTGCTCACAGTCATATACAGAAGCTTTGATAAACATTTTCTGCTGCATTCACACCTGTCATGTACATGAAATTGTGTTTTGGCAAGAAAAAAAATCGTTACACTTTTAAATGTTTTTTTTTTTCCATTTATAATTCAGTCCACATGTATTTGGCATAACTGATACGGCCTCAGCAACTTCAGATCGGTCACCCAGACCTCACATTGTATAAGCTTATGGTGAGACTGATTCTGATCCATTTTGGGCCACAGAGAAGGAGTGCTCACTACCCTCCTAACTTTCCCAACCAGCCCCATATGCAGTTTGATGATGCTGTCATCTGCTGCAGAAAGGTCACACTTACCTGAACATTAGTGGAAAGAGGCATGTTTTTTTCATGCCTTTTTGCCAAGTGACCCACAGCTGAAGATGGGTGATTTTCTGTCAGATAGTCCTCTGGATGTCCAGCTAGGGGAGGACTCTGACTGATGTGGTGATCAGTCACACCGCAATGGACTGTCCTGTTCTTAGCCACACCACCTGCAGAACTTTTCTGCTTACTCTGAGCTCTGATGTTGGTGTGTTTGATGGGAATCAGACTACTGGGAACTTGTGTGCAACCCTGTGGAGTATTCCAGCAGGGATCATCTGGTCCTACATGTCGGTAAGATATGAGAAGTAAAAAAATAAATGTTAACCTTTTTTTTTAAAATGCGTTTTTTTATGGAGAGAAATTTAGAGACAAACTTCCCATAGTTTTAAGCTAACCTGCAGTCCTGAAAGGCCATTGTTTATTCAGGTAAACTAATTTAAAAACAGAGCTGTTAATTGTTGAGTTTGCTTGGCTTCTATTAGGAACTACATGAAAAGACAAGACAAAGTAGTATTAGCTGAGTTGATAACTGAGTGCAATAAAGCAGAAACAAATCCAGCCCAATTTTACACTCTGTCAGGCACACTTTGGACAACAAAGAGCTAAAGTCAGCCTGAACACATGGAAACCCTGCCAGTAGTATTGTTAGGCTGTAATGAGATCAACTGGCCAGCCAGCTTGTAAGCTTTGAAAGCAATTAATTATTTTTAAAAAGTACATAGAGGGTCTACAGTAACAAGGCAGCTACAAAAACAGACAGATCAAATATCAGCAGAAACATTCATTGATGTTTATAAGGAGGAAAAAGTTCAAGATTTATATGAGCAGTAGTATACAGCAGTGACAAGGAATTAAACTGACAGAATATAAAGCCTGAACCTTTTTTTATATAGCAATTACAAACTTGCAACTGTGCATACAAGGTGTAGAGAACTTTTACTTGGTTAAATGTCAAGTGCCTCTATGTTAGAACCAACCAACTAACCTACCATCTGTCATCTTCTGCTTATTCAAGGTTGGGTTGCATTGGTAACAGTTCCAGGAGGTAGATAGAAACATCCAGCTCCCCAGCAACAATATCCAGCATTTTTCATGGAATGAATTTCAACACATCCAACTCTAGGAGGGATTGGGAAGTCCTGTTTAGATGGCTAAAACATCTAAGATGAATCCTTTTTATGTGGTGGAACAGCGGCTTTACACCAAGCAACCCCCGCGTGACGAAGTTATTCACCATATTTCTAAGTCTGAACTCAGTCATCCTTCCAAAGAAGCATCAATCCATAAATGGAAAAGTTATTCGCAGACCTTGATGAAAGATGACTAAAATACGTTATCTTGATCAGAAAAGGAAAGCCTAGGCACCTTTGTGACCTCATAAGTTCAGAAAGGCATCCCCTCAGCATGATGCTGCCCTCACCATGTTTTATTTTGGGGAAGGTGTTTCAGGGTAAAAGTGCAGTGTTAGTTTTCAAATAGACAATTTGCATGTAGGCCAAACAGTTCAGTAATGGTCTCATCTGACCAGACCACTTCCTTCCATATGCTTTCTATGACCCCTCCATGGCTTATAGTGAATTTCAAATGGAACTTTTAATAGGTTTATTATAGTCACCTTTGTTTCAGACAAAATTAGTCTGTACAATGATAAAAAAAGAAAACACATGGACAAACATGTAAACATCAATCTTCAAGCAGACAAAGGTATCACAAGATTAACAGACACTTGTTCCAATGTTTACAGAAGCTTGACACATACCTTGTGTCACCATATGTGATAAAAGCCAAAGCTCTTACTATTGCATTTCTTGACCCATTCAACAGCACATAAATTTAAACCTATGGTTTCTCAGTAAGTCATCATCACAAAGATCACTTTTTAAGATATGACCTAAAAGTATTTCACTTTGCTCCGAAGGCGCAGGGATATGACCCTCACATCCACTGGGGTTAACCACAACAAGAAGACGGCTGAGATGGGGGGCAACAAGCAAACCCACCCCAGCTCGCTGCCTCTCTCCGCAAGCCACTCCAGAGTAGAAGAGAGTCCAGCCTCTCTTGAGGAGCTGGGTTCCAGAGCCCACGCCGTGCGTGGAGGCGATCCAGACTATTTTTAGTCGATATCTCTCGACCTCCCGCACAAGCTCAGGCTCCTTCCCCCCAGCGAGGTGACATTCCACATCCCTAGAGCCAGCCTAAGCATCCGGCGATCGAGCCATCAAGGTCTCCACCTTCATCTGCTGCCCGATCCTCTTTGCACCGGTCTCTCATGGTTCTCCCTGCAGGTGGTGGGCCCAATGGGGGATGGCCTTATGTCTCTCGTTCGGGCTTGGTCTGGCCGGGTCCCATTAGGTGCAACCCGGCCACCAGGCGCTCTTCAACGAGTACCGACCCCAGGCTTGGCTCCAGGGTGGGACCACGCCTCCACCGTACCGTCGACATCACGTGCCTCGATAGTGCAGCCCTCATGAAAGCATCTTGAACATAATAAAAGTAATAAAAATATACTGAAGTTTGTAGCTGTAGTATTGTGACAAAATGTTAAAAAGTTAAACTTTTGCAAGGCACTTCATCAATAAAAAAGATTGC
Organism: Girardinichthys multiradiatus; assembly: GCF_021462225.1. Lineage (NCBI taxonomy): Eukaryota > Metazoa > Chordata > Actinopteri > Cyprinodontiformes > Goodeidae > Girardinichthys > Girardinichthys multiradiatus. Next base: position 29,606,231 of record NC_061801.1, read on the forward strand.
AAAAAACATTTCCGAGAGGCTGCATTCAATTAAACAGATCCTTTTAACTTTTATTTTTTAACTACTTTCTTTCCTAAGTCACTGATACTTTGCATACAAGTCTAATTGTAACTGTGTCAACGCTGACTCAAACACTGCTGCAGCCTGCCAATACAGTTTTACAAGAGTCTTTTGATAATGTAGGTTTTTATTACATTAGTATTACACAAAGTATACAACAACAGTGGTCTGCAATTTCATGACAACAAATGTGAAGGTAAGTGGGGCAGCTGTTCAGAAAGAAGGTGAAAAGCTCTAACTCCACAAATTAGGCAGTCGATAGTCTGCTAAATCTTATTGGAATAACAACTTGCCTGACTGTTGTGCACCAAGTCCTTTTTCAGGGACAAAGATGAACTGGGAGAAATTCATTTCTGTACCAGCAGGAAGGTCCTGGGTTAGGATCCCAGCCAGGGGCTTTCTGCATGGAGTTTGTATGTTCTCCCCTTATACTCCAGCTTTCTCCCAAAGTCCAAAAATATACATGTTAGGTTAATTGGCTGTTTGTCTTCATGTCACCCTGTGATGGATTGGCATTCTGTCAAGGGGATGTCCCTCCTTTTGTCCACTGGCCACTCGCGCCCTCCCACTCTGCAAGACTGAAGCAGATATAGCAAAGATATAGAAATATTTTAGCTGAAACATGTTGAAAAATGCTGATAAAGTGTCATTCATGGCAGTCATTTTGTACACACCACAGTTCTTTTAAACAGCTACACTTACATAGTCTGTGCCATGCGGGGAAGATTGCTGGAGGTGGAAGGAGCGATATGTGCTTCTCACCAGGAAATAATAAGCTTTAACAACCAAGGGCTGGGAGTCAAGTGGGGAGGACCGACAACGTACAGTAGTGAGATTCTTGCTTGGCAAAAAAAACAAAAACATAGACCAGTTAAATCCAGAAGCCCTGCTCAAAATTTCTTTGAAAAAGTAAAAAATCGGATGGAAAGGTAAAAAGGAAGAACACTGATGAAAACCACTCCCAGTCTCTGCCTGTGTGTAAGAACTCTTTGGAAAATAAATTTTTCTGATACTTGACTGAAACAGCAATGCTTCCCATGAGAGATTCTATTTTTTATGAGTATTTAATCATCATCATGATAGAGGAAAAACCCTGTGTAAAAGTGTAAAATAGGAGGTTTTCAATATTATACAAAATTTTAACAGCTTACATTTTTTTTAGCTTTTAACAGCCATTTTAACTGGCTTCCACACAATACCTTACAACCTTTTTTATTTTTGCTGATTTGTTGGAAAACCACACTTTCAAGACAATCTTGTTTGCATTTAAATACACTCTAGACTGTTCTAGGTTACATTGATCACTTTTCAATCAGTGATCAGCAGCTCAAATATGGAAAAATCTAATTTTCTTCCCTGTTTATTATATTCAATACAAAATAAAAAAGAACTCCAACTATTGTCTGCCTATAATCCTAAAAAACATCACCATACTCTTTAAATCATGTTTTTTGTTTATTTGTAGGTTTGGTAAAGGTTAGGGATATGTTTTGAAGTCATTAGAAAGAAAAAAAAAAACATGGAAACACCAAGTCATACCTCAAAGGAAACGTGAAATCACCACATGCCCCATGAAGCCCAGTGGGTGCATATATAAACTGTTCAAAACCTAAATTTGAAATTATTATATTAGAAAATATATGATTTTTAGCTTCTGCGGAAACCCATGGACAAAGCAATTTAAAAAAATTAAGCACGTGAACCATTCAAACGAAGAGACAACCACAAAGTCGATCATTGACATCCTGCCGAGGATGTCCTGGTACCAAGTGCACTGATTAACACTGTTGGAGTCATTCATTTTGGTCGCACAGTTGAACATGCGCAGCTCAACAGACATCACAGCTCTGACGTCAACCGGGATTATAAAACCCGCGAAAAATAAACTTTCGTTGCCATTTCGAGGGACGAAGCAACAGAGGCCCATATCTAGAGAAACAAAAGCTCGCAGGTCAACTTTTCTCCACACGGCCATTCCCGGAAGACCTAGAAAGCTGGAAATCTGTCCAATACAAGAAGGTCAGAAGATTCATATACTAATCGAAGACCATGACGACACCCGGGGCGCAGGTTAAAAACCCACAGAGGTTTTATTTCCAAGGAGATGAGTTTCCTCCTTGTGATTCAGTCGACTAAGGGTTCTTCATATTTTCCTCCCCTGGACGGATGAGAAGTTTACCGTTTTTTTTTTTCTTGAGGTGATCACAGACGGGTGCCTGCCCCCCCCGTTTTTCTTCAGACCCGACCCATCCTCAACCGGTGAAGAAGAAATCAACGTCAAAGTAATTTCGTTCTTTTTATATTAAATCGGATAGGTGCATTTAGAAGTCTGGGCGTTTTGAGGCATAGTGAAGGTGATTTAAAATCACCAGTAGTTAATCCAAGGTATCAACTTGTTGCATGCAATACTGATTGAAGTGTTTTGTTCTGGGCCTCGCCTGACCATTCCATTGTTCCAGTTTTTATTACTGGAGTTTTTCCACTGAGTTCCTGCCTCAGCGTTTTATGACTTTGTTCGAGATTTGGGGCAATCAGCTGCTGCTAAGGCGTTCCCAGGCCAGCCGAAAGACATAGTCCCTCCAGCGTGTCGTGGGCTGTCCCCTGGGCCTCCTCCCAGTGGGACGTGCCTGGAACACCTCCCGAGGAAGGCGTCCAGGAGGCATCCGGTATAGATGCCCGAGCCCCCTCAACTGGTTCCTCTCAATGTGGAGGAGCAGCGGCTCTACTCCGAGCCCCTCCCGGATGACCGAGCTCCTCACCCTATCTCTAAGGGAGTGCCCGGCCACCCTATGGAGGAAGCTCATTTCAGCCGCTTGTATCCGGGATCTCATTCTTTCGGTTATGACCCAAAGTTCATGGCCATAGGTGAGGGTAGGAACATAGATCGACCGGTAAATCGAGAGCTTCGCTTTTCGGGTCAGCTCTCTCTTCACCACAACGGACCAGCACAGTGCCCCCATTACTGCGGCTGCCGCACCGATCCGTCTGTCGATCTCCCGCTCCATTCTTCCCTCACATGTGAACAAAACCCCGAGATACTTAAACTCTCCACTTGAGGCACGAACTCCCCTCCAACCTGAAGAGGACAAGCCACCCTTTTCCGGTCGAGCTGCTTCACACTCGGCTGCGAACTGCCCCAGCGCATGCTGTAGGTCTTGGCTAGAGGGGGCCAGCAGGAACACGTCATCTGCAAACAGAAGAGACAAAATTCACTGGTTCCCAAACCAGACCCCCTCCGGCCCTTGGCTGTGTCTAGAAAAATATACTTGGCAAATTTTAGGTTTGAGAAGACTATCTCATAAAATAGTTATGATAGTTTCTTTAAGTTTTAGGGGTGTTAAGTTTAAGGGGTGTTATTTGTCAAGAGCAACTCTTAGTCATGCACTCTACAAACGGGCCATCATGAAACAATGGCGAGAGGAAGCTATTGTTGAAAGAAGCCAGGAAAGTCCAATTTGGTGTTTACCAAAAGTGATACAGAGGACACAAACATGTGAAACAAGGTGCTTTAGCCAGATAAGACCAAACAGGCATAATATTGGTCATAGAGGAGAACTAACACGGTCTGTCATATATTATAAACATTAAAAACAGTCTGCTGTTTTAACATGACAAACAGCTTAATTGGTGTGAATACTTTAGGCACTGTACTTGCTGATGAACGTGTTGAATGTGTTAATAATCCATCCAGGTATCCAGGCCGCCTTTAGGAAGTCAGTTCTAAGCCATGCCCGTACCTCAGTCTTTCAACTCAGTTAGATGGGCCACTTTCTCCGCAGTTGGCCATACAGCTCAGTTCATATCTGACACCCAGCTGTCTGTTGATCTTCCAGAAATCCTAAAAGCCTATCCTTGCCATCACCTTAATCTTTGGCTCCCTTCACAGATTCTCTATCAGATTCAAGTTAGGACTCTGTCTGGGCCACTCCAAAACTTTAATATTACTTCCAGTCAAAAGAAATATGTTGGTACAATTATAAGATTGCTTTGAACCCACACATGCCAGTGGAATGAATAATGTCGGTCACAAGCACACTAGTCTTAGCCAGCGAAATCACAGATTTAGCAGGAGAGTAATATGTCAATGCTTGCTGAGGGTAGATCATAGATAATCTTGAATCAATGTTATTATAAAATATTAGCCCATTCTGAAAGATATTCTAACAAAATTAGTAACTGTTTAACAAGTTTTTCGGTAGAGAACTGTTGTCTGTTGCTTACTGGAGGCTAAGTTGCCCTAAAGGTTAGATCCCAGAATTGCCCCGGTTTGTAGTGAGATTAAATCACAGAGATGTGAATTCTAAATCCAGCTGGTTACACTGGATTTCATTTAGGGGTTACAGATTAAAAATGACCAAATAAACATATATGCCACATGTTTCAGATTTTTATTTGTAAACAAAAAAAAACTAGAAATAATTCATCCTTTTTCCTTCCACTTTCTGATCATGCCCTACTTTGTGTTACCTACAGTAAAGTCCCAATAAAAGGTATTGAGGTTTTTGGTTGTAACATGGACAAATGTGAAAAAAGTTCCAGGTTTATGAACACTTTTATAAGGCGCTGTACATGCTCTGTATGTGACAAAAACAACATTGTCAAAATGGCAGAACCTAATATTGCATGACTGCCCCAGAAAAGCTTCAAAAGCTTAAAAATTAAAGAGAAAAATAAATAGGTGTTGTTGTTGCTTATCCCTGCCCATTGCCTTGCCTTGATACTGTACAGCACATGGGTCAGCATTCATCTGACCAATCCAACTCATGTGAAAGGGACATTTCTTCTATCATATTTGCCCTTCATTTGTCGGAACAGCTGCACTGGATTTGATAAGAAAACGAGGGGAGTGACCCCTTATAAAGCAATGTTCAAGTAATAATTGTAAACTACCACTGTGGAATAGACAATGAGTCAAAAGGTCCACAGAGGCAGATTTATTACCAAACCAGATATTCTAAGCATGTTTGAAGCTTTTTTAACATTAAACTATTTTCAATTATTCCTGAAGTCTAAAGGAGAAAAGGGGTGAAAATCGCTGATAGCATTTCCTCAATTTATATCTTCAGCATCATATTTAAAAACTGAAGAAATGAGGAAACACAGCAAAGTTCTTCCCATGAGCCAGAAATAAGCAGCCTATGTTCAGTTATTTGTCACTTTTGCTTATTGTTCTCAAAACTCCACTATAAAGTTCCCGTCACGTTATAGAGAAACTTATTAAACCCATTCACATCTGATTTTTGTTCTCGGTACAAAAGGGTGAGACTGACGTTTAGTTGAGGTTGGAAGGACTCTAGTTAGAGGTATTTATCATCTCCAGTCTAAACTGGCAGGGATAGAAACATGGGAGGGTGTGTTAACTTCATATTTGTAATGTTTGTTCTATGATTTAAAGCCTCACAACTTACAGACTGACAGATGTACAGGGGTTGGACAATGAAACTGAAACACCTGGTTTTAGACCACCATAATTTATTAGTATGGTGTAGGGCCTCCTTTTGTGGCCAATACAGCATCAATTCATCTTGGGAATGACATATACACGTCCTGCACAGTGGTCAGAGGGATTTTAAGCCATTTTTCTTGCAGGATAGTGGTCAGGTCACTACGTGATACTGGTGGAGGAAAACGTTTCCTGACTCGCTCCTCCAAAACACCGTAAAGTGGCTAAGTAATATTAAGATCTGGTGACTGTGCCATGGGAGATGTTCAACTTCACTTTCATGTTCGTCAAACCAATCTTTCACCAGTCTTGCTGTGTGTATTGGTGCATTGTCATCCTGATACACGGCACCGCCTTCAGGATACAATATTTGAATGTTTGAACCACTGGATGCGCATGGTCCTCAAGAATGGTGCGGTAGTCCTTGGCAGTGACGCGCCCATCTAGCACAAGTATTGGGCCAAGGGAATACCATGATATGGCAGCCCAAACCATCACTAATCCACCCCCACGCTTCTTTGGGGCTTCTCCACACCGTAACTCTCCCAGATGTGGGGAAAACAGTAAAGGTGGACTCATCAGAGAACAATACATGTTTCACATTGTCCACAGCCCAAGATTTGCACTCCTTGCACCATTGAAACCGACGTTTGGCATTGGCATGAGTGACCAAAGGTTTGGCTATAACAGCCCAGCCGTGTATATTGACCCTGTGGAGCTGCCGACGGACAGTTCTGGTGGAAAGAGGAGAGTTGAGGTGCACATTTAATTCTGCCGTGATTTGGTCAGCCGTGGTTTTATGTTTTTTGGATACAATCTGGGTTAGCACCCGAACATCCCTTTCAGACAACTTCCTCTTACGTCCACAGTTAATCCTGTTGGATGTGGTTCGTCCTTCTTGGTGGTATGCTGACATTACCCTGGATACCGTGGCTCTTGATACATCACAAAGACTTGCTGTCTTGGTCACAGATGCGCCAGCAAGACGTGCACCAACAATTTGTCCTCTTTTGAACTCTGGTATGTCACCCATAATGTTGTGTGCATTTCAATATTTTGAGCAAAACTGTGCTCTTTCGCTGCTAAGTGAACCTTCACACTGCTGTTACTGGTGCAATGTGCAATCAATGAAGACTGGCTACCAGGCTGGTCCAGTTTAGCCATGAAACCTCCCACACTAAAATGACAGGTGTTTCAGTTTCATTGTCCAACCCCTGTAGTTATTGTAGAGCCCAGAAGTGACTTCTGCCAGTCTAAGTAAAAGAATCATTCCAGGAAATGTTTCTGAAGTTAATTCTAGGAAGGCACAATCACCTGCTGATAACTTGTCCTTTTAGGATGAGTGGATGTGTTCATTTTCATAGCTGTTCAAACAAAATATTTGGTATAGAGCAGTGCTATGTGATTGTCAAATATTATGCTATTAAGAATTACATGCCATTAAAGCTGAGAATGCAATAATGAGACCAGTGTGACCACAAAAGCCATAAAATAAACCCATCTCTTTTATCACAATTTTTTTTTTTTTAGAAAAGTCTAACCTTTCATTTGAGTATATTTATGTAGTGGAGAAACAAACCCAATTTTAAGAGAAAACAAAACCAAACAAAATATCCCATGGCAATATTACTGGTACCCACAACTATTCTTTAAATGTAATAGGTTATTTTTGTTTTTGATTTATACTTTACTTCTTTAGGTTGATCAGAATTTCTGTGAACTTCTAATTAGTAATCCATAACTTTTGCCCCCTAGGCTCTAAATATAAAATAACCAGCTTGTTGCTGAACTGGACGAGGACCCAAGTTTATCTTGCTACTGCACACAGTGAGAAGGATGGTAACGCAGGTAAAATTAATCTCCAAACCTCACTATAAGTGAAAAGCAGAAACGATTGGCATCAAGCCACCATAACAATTTTTAGACACTAGCAACACACCATCCAGTTGTTTGGGAGTCATGCCAGAAAAATAACTTATTAGCACAATGTTAAGAAGCCTGTTAGTTTTAGAAGCTCTTAATTAATAAGCTCACGCTGTCAGAGCGACATATTATAAAATTTCAGCTCACCCTATTGTTGGGACCTACAGCCATGGATTTCAACATTAAAACTCCGGTACATACTTTTCTGGAACTTTTCAAAATAAAGTGCATTAACCTTCTTCCAGCACAGCCAAGAAAGGGGATAACTGCGGACTTCCTGTGGCGCCATTACCCAAATAAAAGCACAGCTCCGTAGGGGGAAGGGGGGTAGCAGAGGACTTCCCACAATGACACTGCCCGCATATAAGCCCCTACCTTTCCACAAGTCTTTCTCTTCCACACCGATGACCATCGGGATAGGAGGGAAACAAAGTGCGCTGATGTCTTTTGCTGGCAAAAAGGCATAAATTCAACTGGATCCAAAGCCATACGATCATCGATCATATGCAAAGTTAAGTAGAATGAATTACTGTCTGTGTATCCGGTATTTTCATTTATGAACAGGATAATTAAGGTACAAGCATTACTTGACTGTCTCTCCGAGGCCCCGCAGACGCAAGCGGTGTTCGAGAGAAATCCCCGGCAGAGAAGCTGTTTCTACAAGCCGAGTCTGAAGGAAGGACCACGGCCTGCACAACCGTGTTTACGGTAACGAACAGCTGGTTGACGGACCGATCGAGCCTCCCGGCTCTCCGGAGCTAACCCTTTTGTTCACAGAGCGAACGGAGGGGTTAGCTGAAAGCTAACCGCTTGTTGACTGTGGACCTTCTTCAAACTTCGCCCTTGGACAACATTTCCTCACCATGGTCAGAGGTTAGGTTTGGGCAGATTAACAGATAGGTTTAGGATGAAATAATCTAAACGTTTTCATGTTATGAAGTTTGGTTTTGTGAAACTCGGCTATCTTTGTGCTAGCATGCTATGCTGCTTACAGATGACAGCGAACACCAAAGCACTGTCGTGAGAAGCTTTAAACACTGTAAAGTGATGACTGGATCATCAACGACCACTACGGCCGGAGTGGTTTGAACCGAAAAAGGGGGAGTTGATTTGACTTGGCCACTATGTTAATGATTTTCATGCTGGATGACCGTGTGTGTTTTGTGATTTTAAACATATTTTATGTTACTCATCTCATCAATGGTGATCTTGCTTTGAATGAACAAGGATATTCTAAAGGTAATGCTGTGGTCTCCTGCATAAAGATAATAAGATAGCTAGTTAGCATCAACGCTTGTTATGACACTGGCAAGAAATGGCTGTCGGTGACACTTCAAACACTAGGAGGATCAGGATCAATCATCTGCTATGACTAGACAAGCATCGTTATTAGTATCAAGAGATACCAAGAACATTAAATTTCAAAACTAGCAAAATCAACCATAGGAACTTCATTCCGTTCCTACAGGTGATTGAGGGGCTCTAAATATGAAAAGTTTAGGGACACTCCAAACCTTCAATGACCCTCCTTAACTGTTTTGGAATACTACATGTTTCTGTTGTTTACAAGAGAAAGGACTGACTCTTTGAAAAGGCTTGGAAACTAATGCCTTTTTTCCATAAGTACCTATTCAGCGCAGTTTGTCTTGGGTCACTTCTACTCTACACGGTGTTGTGGAAAATTCTTTTTAATGCTCTAACCTTCTTTTTACCCCTCTCACCTATGACCTCTGTGTTTGGTTACTTAGAGGAGATGGGTTCTAAATTCATTATCAGGAGAGTTTATGGTTAACACTCCCTGAAGTGTTGTATCTCAGTGGATGGAAGATGGGTGCCCTCATAAATAACTTTGTTACCTCTGACCCGGGAGAGGTCTAGGGGCTATATTTCCAAACTCTTTTAAGTTGAAATAACACCCACATACTGGTATAAATACTGTCTGTAAATTCTGTACGGGGCTCTGCTCCACTGACTAGCTCAGTGACAGGGTCTTCAAAACGCTGTATGCTTTTGAAAAACTTATAAAGACAAAGTCCGGTCTTTCTCTTATTAATGAGTTGTCTTCTTTCCCACTTTGATTAGAAAATCCAAACAACGGTTTGGTTAATTTTCCATTACAGTTGAGTACCATCTCAATGTGGGTGGAGTTGTCAGATGCAAGGCTGCCCCATAGTCTGAAAAAGTAACATCATATGCTTTAAACGTGACACAAACACAACAACAGCCTTGACAGCTGCTCACATCACAACAACAATAGCGGATCTGCTGTTTGGTTTATAGCTTTTGTCAGAGTCAGAGTGATAGAAGAACCAGAGAAGACTGCAGTGGCAGCATTAAACACTCTGGATAAGTATGAAGGAGGGAAGCCATAGAGTGGTACGAGCTAAAGGACTTGAGAGGGTAAACTAACGCTACCTAATGCTAACTTGTTATAGTGGTCATATACATAATAAGTCTAGCGTATAGCGATTTAATGGTTGAAGATATTAGTTATTAAAATATGCTGCGACTAGTGACACCACCCCCTGCCCAATCAGTGACCAACAGCCTTCTGATGTCGTGTTTTCAGCACGATTAAACATGGTACTTAAAATAGTAACGGTTATGTGGCATTGTTACATACTATGGAAAACCCTTTAAGTGAGTACAGCTGTACTACTACCAAACCCCGCTGAGTAGAGACTAGTGGAAAAAGGGCATAAGGGAGCACTGCCTGTTACTTTAAATGAGGTTATACAAGGGTCCGTACATCTTGTGTGTCTAAAGACATTTCTTGAAACATTCAGTCTTTACAAGGAACTTTTGTTTTGAGAAACCTATTGGAACACAGTTAGGAACAATAACATCCTTTGTGGGATCAGGTCAGTTGTGAACAGTCCATACAACATGCAACTTGACTGTCTTTAAATTGGCCTTTCCTTACTCCCACACTTCCTTTATTTTTTATCAATAGGCTGGATATATTCACACAACTGTTGCAGATGAGGTTGGAAGGCCATTGAAAATTGCAATGGTGCATTTGTGTCAATTGCTCATCAAAACAACTCATAATTCAAGAAGTCATAGGAACAGCGGGTCCATCCAGCCTGTTCAAAGTCCTGTCAGTGGTGACCAGAATAACCACAAGGCCCCAGCCAAGCATTAAATCAGAATTTTATATGTAATCAAGTCAAACTCATCACATCTGCACTGATTGATTCCAGACCAAATTGCGGGCTGGCATTTGCAATTTTATTAACTCATACTGGCAGCAAGCGACTAAGCGTGCAGGGAACAAGACAGTGAAGCAGAAAGAAAGAACGAGCCAGGCGATGTGACTCGGACAGGCAGTTAGGAAGAAACATGAGGGAAAGGGAGTGATTTGTTTGTTCTGCTGGACGTGAATGCATCGTAATTCAGTAAGACCTGAAGAAATGTGTGTAGGGGAGAGAAAAAAAAACGTGCTGCTGAAAAATGATGGTTCCATTCCCAAAAGCAATTCATGTCTTATTCATAGTTTTTCAGGCAGAGATTTTGGTGAATCAGGTTTTCTGATTAACCCTGATGGTACATCATTTTGATGTACTATATTACTTTTCAGCTCTCCTGCTATTCAATGTTTAATTTCAAAGAAATATTGCCAAACCTTAGCATTATCATAGTTCATGTCTTCAAAATGATTCAAAAACACATAGTGGACCTGGCTTTGATGCATTAAGCTGCAAGAGCTGTCAGATGGCTGCCAGTTCTAGCAGCTATGGACAAAGACACAGTGCTCTAATTAAGACCTGACTGGAGAGGCAAGACCAGGATTCCCTTTGGTACACCAAGAGCAGGGGAAGACCAATGTTGGCATCTATCTATGAATCCTTTAATTTCTAATCCAGGGCTGTCAAACTCCAGTCCTTGAGGGCCACTGTCCTGCAACTTTTAGATGTGTCCCTGGTCCAACACACCTCAAACAAATGGCTGCATTTCTTCCTCAGTATGCAGTCAAATTCACCAGAGTACTGCTAATGACCTAATTATTTGATTCAGGTGTGCTGAAGCAGAGGAACATCTAAAAGTTGCAGGTTACCGGCACTCGAGGACTGGAGTTTGACCTGTGCTCTAATTTATCTAAAATGAAACTAGGACTTCTTTTAGATTCTTCCTTGTGTTGCAACAGTTGCCACTTGTTTTAATTAAACCAATTTGTCTTTGTCTGGGATAAAAGTGCCCTCAGTTATGTAACTTCAGTACATAGTAGCTCTCCCACTCACTCTGAACAGAGACAATCCACATAGTGTGATTACTGTCCCTAATACTCTTCCTAGATTCGGCAAGGTAGAGATGCTTTAATGGCTTTCCTTTAATGGAGGTTTGAGTTTAAAAGGCATAAATGTGCCTTATTATATTCAGACTTGCTATATTACTATAATATTAGAGGCAGACCTGAGTTTTGTAAAAATGCAACTGAAAACTAAAAAAAAACTATATTTAATTGTATTAAAGCTCTGGAGCATTCAGAGTTTTAATAGAGTTTAAATGAAAATTCAACATGGAAGATTCACCATCACCTCCAGCTTCGTCTAATTACTCCTCCATGCAGCTCTGTATTTCTCCCCGGCCAATCATCCTTCAAGGCTCCGCTTTAAAAGATCTTCATCCATGGATCCCTCCATTCTGTAGCTGAACTTTGACCCTCCTCCACCCCATCTCCACCATTTGGCCTTCAAACTCCTTCCAAATCTCCTCAGGCCTCCACTCCACCACCTGGATCGGATCTCACGGGGGAAAACATCTCTAAATCCAACCCTAAGATGTTCATTCAACCGCATGTCATTCTCAGCTTTCACGTCTTCCACTGGGGTCCGAGTGCCAAAGAAATAAACATTCACTAATAAACTTTTCTAATTGCATCCCTGTCTTCTCTTTGTGAGTCTTTCCAGGTTGAATTACATTACTGGTGGATTTCCAACCCTTTTTGAATCATTTTTATTTCTGTATCTTTTAAAAGCTGTCTCAGTTATTGCTCCTTTCACATATGAACACCATGCACCATGACATCAAAGAAATTAGCCAGAAAGTGGATGGTGAGCAAAAATGAATCTCACCACGTAAATGAAACAAACGTAAAAATAAAACTGTCCCATACTCCTGCCCTTTGCACATAGAAATGGGCTCCCTGATGAACCAAGCTCCAACCTAGACCTCTGGACTTATGTTGGCACCTTCAAACTGTGCATGTTGGAACCAAGGGACCCTGTGAGTTTGTTGTGCACTTCAGATGCAGAATGTATTGGTCATGCAGTCAAAAAGAAGTACCTGCATCATATTTAGCAGCTAGTACAAGGAGGAAAAGGTGCCAGCAAAAGCTCACAGGATTAGAATATAATTTTACAAAAGTCACAGAGTGACTCATAAAAACACCCTCAGGCTTTTGAGCCTCAGTGGGAAAAAAGAAAAAGCTAAGACTTTGGATTCCTTTGGACTAAATTTGTCAAAATACAGTATTCAGGTTAACATAATTGGGTGAAATGGGTTTGATTTGACTTTTTTATCCCCAGTTAAGCTGAAACCGATGGCGGAGATGCAGAAACCTGCATGTTTTATAAGGAAATTCCGTAGATACCCAAGCACAATAGGGTTTTGCTTGACTTCACACTAAAATAAGATTTTCCAAATTTGGGGAAATCCAACAATGTTTAAAAAATCCTGCAAGCTCCTGATTTTGATAGGGTAGCACAAGTCATGCCCGAGCAGTAACAGAACTTAAACTATCCCTGATGTCGGACTAAAGTACAACAACAAGTTGATAGGTGTGTGTGTGTGTGTGTGTATATATATATATATATATATAGATATATATATAACTACAAGTTGATAAGTATCAACAACAGCATGTGAATTTGACCAAACATTATAAATTCACGTTTAGAAGAAATGCGTTTTTTCATTCAGCAAAGTAATTTAATCTGCTTGGATCAACATTTCTCCTTTTCAATCATTCCTGTACACTTTGAGACCTTAGGCTTTCTTCCTATTTTTGTGGAAATAAAATAGGAGAAAACCTTCAACAAAAAAACCCAAAAAAACATTTCTGCTTTATTCTGTTTATTAGACGGCCATACCACCTCAGCCCTTAGCAGGCTCATCTGCCCCAGAGATGACCCTCACCACTGTGGTGTCATCTGCAAACTTGACAATTGTGTTGTTGTGGTGAGGGGTAGTGCAGTAGTAGGTGTAGAGGGTGTAGAGCAACAATCCTTTATTAGATAAAGTAAAGCTGCTATATTGAATAGGTCTCTGCAGCATTATTAAGAAATCTAGTTCTAAGCGAAAATAATACATAATCTTTCAAATCTCTCCTTTTAAGAATATTCTGATATCATTTTTAGCCTAATGAGGAAAGCATATATCTCTCAACTAAACCATAACTACTTTAATTCCCTTTGTCAGCCAGTTCATCAGGTTTCTTTATATTAAGTCTCTCCATTGTTTTTTGTTTTTTTGTGCTTGTAAGTGCTTCTAAAAGCGTCCTCTGTGTTTGCCTTTGATAAAATTCTTCATGGTGTCTCCAGTCATTAGCCTAATCAGCCATTACTCATTTTGCCATCAGCCTCAGGGCAACTTTCAATACCAGCTCAAGCATTTGTGATGTCTTCTTGTATTGTCATTTTGTGCATTTGTTTCTCTAGCTTACTTGGTCATTTTGACAAAAATTTGGAATGACAAAGATGTTCAATAAGTTGTTTGTCTGTAAACAAAACAGTTTTATTTGTAAAGCAAAGCTTAGAAAAACCTTTTTCCAGATTGAGAAGAAAATAATATGTAAAATCACTGACATTTTAAGGTAAGAATTATGGAATCATGAACCAAAACATCAAAATTAGTACTGAGTTGCACCTCTGTTTTTCTGACAGCTTGAAATCTTTAAAGCACTGAATTTCACAACTGAACTGTTTCCCGATCACTGACGATTGATTATAGTGGGAGATTGCAGATGAAATTTAAATCAAAATTACCATTTTAAAATGTTCATTTTATGTGTTCGACACATTAGGTTCTCTTTTTAAGCAAAGCTTAAAGATCTTTGTTATATGATTGTCTTTTGCTTGATGTCCTGTAAAGCACTATGGATTGTCATTTGTATGTATGCTTTTATGTAAATAAACTTACCTTGCGATATAAAAATAATAAAAAAACTTCATTCTTCATCCCTTGGGTTTCGAACATTCCTGAATAGCAGTGGGCAGATCAGGTTATGAGGATAGAGCCTTGATACACACCGTTTTTTACCCTGTTTCTTTTGTGTTGACATGTGGACTATTTGATGGCTGTCACTGTGTTGATCTACCCTTTCTGAAGAAAGACTTTTACACTCTGTACTGGCTCTTTTACAGGCAAAGGAGAGCACATTTCTCCAGTTTTGACATCCCTTCACTGGATTCTGGTTCACATCTGAATACATTTTAAAATGTTGCATGTCCACAAATGTGAAAAGATTTTCCACTACAGCTCCTCCCTCATTGATTTTAGGTATCGTTTAAAACCAGACTTTTATTCCCTGGCCTTTGACCCAGTGTGAGCTGTTCTTAATCTGTTGTGTTTTTATTATTCTAATCATTGTGATTGTCTTATTTTATTTATTTTTTTACCTCTGCTATGTTAGGTATTTTATTTTGTATCCTTTGCTTGCTCATTTTATTGAACAGCACTTTAGTTGATCTTGTTATGACCTAATGACCTAATATCAAAGATGCGTAATCTTCCCTAGACTGGCCCCTCTCAAAGAAAGAGACACTTTGCTTTGTTGTTAACATTGCTTTCCTCTGTTCCTGCAAATTTCATGAGTAGAAAACTTTTTTTTCTGCACTGTGCAATGAGTCTGTTGTGTTTGAGTACATTAACAGCTGATCAACATTTCTCTGGATACCCCTGGGCTGCCTGATGCTTGCATTAGGAGTGAGCCAGACATAATGTCTCCGATCAGATACCAGGTGGGAAATCTCATTGTATTGCCTGCTGTGAAAGTGGACGTGAACAGGTGTGAGAAGATAACATTCTAAGCCCTTTCTTCAGCTTCCCTTTAGAGCAGATTTTATTTAAAACCATTAGACCCTAATTAGTTGAGTAATAGCACAGTTGTATCATTATTCAGTAGAAGTAGTTGGTTGCTGATTTTTTTTTTTTTGTCCTTATATTTGCTTATCTGTTGGTTTATTACTTTTATACCTAATCTCTAAATATGTGTAAATAAATATTAGTTGGATTATTAATATTTAAATTTTGATTTTATTATTAGCTAAAGTGATGTTCTCATAATCTTTAGTGGATATTTACATTGTGTCTGATTTGTAGCCCTGAGAAATATGAAGAAACCTCGTTACGTCATGATCCATGGAGCTCTGTGTTTGTCAGTCACAGTTGTTTTTTGTATATCTTAGTGTGTTTGTATTACCTCTATGTTGACATCCCCAGTGCTTCATTTGTGTGTTCATTATCCCTTGGTTTCCTCTGGTCGTGTCACCACGCTGTCATGCATTGTGCGTATTAGACTCACCTGGTTCCTGTTTCAGTGATCACCTCCAAAGAAATTAAAAGGGTGTTGATTTATGTCACTCTTTATTAGATCTTAAAATTTTGTCTTATTGACCCCTTTTTCATACTTTCTTTGTTGTGCATCTTCTATTTTTTAAATAATATTTTATTCTCTGTCCTGACGTCTTCCTTGATCTACCAACATATTTCCATTTTACAACCCTGACATTTTTTGGACTTGGTCCTTTAAGCTGTGGAGACACTATAGTACTTTCAGTCTTCACAGAATTTCTCAACTAGTGCCTTATGCTGTCAGTGCATGAAACCAAAGTCAAATGTCTTGTTTGTGCAGACAATCTTGGCCAATAAAGCTGATTCTGCTCCCCCCCCCCACCCCCACCCCTTCTTCTTTTCCTAGTTTCAGTTATTTTATTGCAAAAGTCACTATTTAGATAATTATGTAAGCAAAAAAACTTTGTCTAAGATTTATGTTAAGCCTTCAATAAAAAACTGCAAATTTCACAAATAGCGCCCCAGAATAATCAGACCCTTAGAGAGATGCAAGCCAAAATAGTGAGATAAATGTTCTGAAATCTTCCCAGATATGGCACAAATTATGCACATTTGTGAACTCTATCAAAACAGAAGAAAATACTGGATTATAGGGATGGATAGTAATTATATTCTGCTCTTTCCAGGTCAGATTTCTAAGCTCCCCAGTTCTGCCAAAGTTTACCTTTGCTTTGGAAAGCATCTGTAGTCTGAACCACAGATTTGCTATATTGCTGTGCATTCCCATTGCCACCAATACAAATGAAAAACAATCCAAATCCCCATAAAATAAAAAAAAAGAAAATCGCTTTCCCTAAGATGTTTATATTTCTAGCAGGTATGTTTAAAATGCAACACTGACAACTACACTTTTAAGTATTCCATTTGTATTCAGGCATATCTTCAACAAAAGCATTATAATAGCCACCGGGATCTGAGAAACAAGAGATCTGAAGAATTACTGAACAGACCATAAACCACGCAGTAAATGGAGATAAATCTATGCAAATAATCTGTTTTTTTTTTCTCTGAAAAGGTTATTTACAGGACCATAATTGCTTAAAAGTATTTTCCAAATGTGGCACATTTACATAACCTGAACTTTTTCCTCAACTGTGTGATCTAATCTTAGCTCTGTTTGTGTTGAACAATTGTCAGCCATTGTTCACAGTAAAAACTATTATCATTACACCTCAAGTATGTGTATGCACAGCAGGTTCAATGCAAACTGCAGGCTACTCAAAAACATTTAAGGTTGTATATGGTGTAGTTATGATGTATTGGTGTAAATAGGAACCTTTCTGAAAGATAGTGAGTAGATGAAGAGCTTTATCATATTTTATACAATCTGTTCAATTAATACTAAAAATGTTTTATAAATTTTTTTTCTTCTAGTCTTTTTAGATTTAAACATGTTGTATGAATGAAACTGTAAATAAGCTAATCAAAGATGTAGTCAGAATTGCTTTGAAGGATTAACAAAAATAATAAGCTGTGAAAAAATATCTGCCCTATTACAAATTTCTTCTGTTTTTGCTGTTTTGTCACACATAAATCTACTCGTACCCGTCGTCTTCCATTTCCTCTGGGACCAGGTCGTGGGGACAGCAGACTCTGTAGAGACACCCAGACGTCCCTCTCCCCAGACACCTCCTTCAGCTCCTCCGGGTGGAGCTCAGTCAATCGCCATGTCTAGGAGAGAGAAAGGGTTAAACACTAAAAGACAGGGTCATGTGGATATGGAAGCAAATTGTTACCATATTTAAAATGAAAAAGCATTTTCAGAAATGCTTTTTTATTTTAAGAATGTGGCTGTATTGTTTGACTCAAAAATGAAATAAGTAATCAATAATCCTATTTGCATTATAATTTTCTTCTTCAAGACTGCTCATTCTTTCACTTAATTAAAATGAAAAAGACATTTGAGATTTATTTTTCAAAATGTACCCCAGCAAATAGATACCAAAATTTAATTTGAAATGTAAAATTTGAAAATGAAAAAGCATTTCCAGAAATGCCTTTTCATTTTAAGAATGTGTGCATTATTTGACCCATAAATAAAATTAGTAATCAATCATCCTATTTGCATTTTCTTCTTCACGACTGCACATTTTATGCCATAATCAAAAAGAAAACAAAGCAGACATTGCTTTTTCGTTTCCGTGGTCTGCCCGCAAAGTACTGCGCAGAACTCAAAAATGAAAAAGCATTCCGAGCGGCGGGCGCAGCAGAATGACGTTAGCAGCTGCTCTTCCTTAGCTCCCTGCTGACCGAGCTACCCACCTTGTTCGGTAGGGGGCGTTGTGCACGTCTGCATTGCATTACATTGCAAACGTGCCGAGAAATTGATTGAATTGCAACAGGGCCAAGCTCAATTTGTGGCAGTGGCAAGCAGAACTGGTAGTTCCGGTGGCAGACAGTGGCATCCTCGTGGCAGCCTTATGGCCTGGGACATCCAGCGTATTTTTAAGCATTTATTTATAATTTTCTGTGAGTGACAATTCAGAATAGCCGCTCATGCTGTATAAGAAACCGGCTATTTGTGCAATAAATCTTCGTCATCCTTTCAACACGTCACACATCCTGTTTGCCAATAATCAGCATTGGCACAGACACTATTAACAACGACAATCCATTTGCCGATAATCAGCATTAGCTTCCACAAAAACAGCGGCAACCGCATTGGCAAGCTTTTACGGCCGGTCTGGCACCTACTGGCATCCTCGCGGAATCCCCTGCCAGTTAAAAGCTGAAATAACAGCAAATAATACAAAATTGGAGAGTAGTGTGAGAATGTAGCGAAGAGGGTGAAAGTGGTCATTGTGTCCTCCAGCAGCCTAAGAATATAGCAGCATAACTATACAGATAGTTTCAGTTCAGATTATTTAGTTAAACGGCGCTTATTTACAACAATGTTGTCTCAAGGCACCCCACAAAGGGTCCCACTGATGGTCATTGTTATACTAAAAACCACAAGGATTGGGATACCTCCCTCTGTCAGACTGATTAGAACCATTGGAAAAGAGAAGGGGTCATACAGGTAGCATAAATGGAGGGTGTGTTTGCATCTCAACCATAACTGAGCCGGTTTAGGCTAAACCTGACTCCCCCTTACTCCATCCAACTCCCTCCCTGATAAACTAAGCCACTATAACTATAAGCTTTATCAAAAAGGAAAGTTTTAAGCCTAGCCTTAAAAGTAGACAGGGTGTCTGCCTCACGGACTGAAACTGGGAGTTGGTTCCACAGGGGAGGAGCCTGATAACTAAAGGATCTGCCTCCCATTCTACTTCTAGAGACTCTAGGAACCACCAGTAAACCTGCAGTGTGAGAACGAAGTGCTGTGTTAGGAACATATGGAACAATCAGATCTCTGATGTATGATGGAGCTAGATCATTAAGGGCTTTATATGTGAGGAGGATAATTTTAAATTCTATTCTGGATTTAACAGGGAGCCAATGAAGGGAAGCTAAAGTAGGAGCAATATGATCTCTCTTTTTAATTTTCATCAGAACTCTTGCTGCAGCATTTTGAATCAGCTGAAGGCTTTTAACTGCATTTTGTGGACATCCTGATAGTAAAGAATTACAATAGTCCAGCCTTGAAGTAACTAATGCATGGACTAGTTTTTCAACGTCACTCTTGGATAGGATATTTCTAATTTTGACAATGTTCCGGAGATGAAAGAAGGAAATCCTAGAAACTTATTTAATATGGGATTTAAATGACATGTCCTGGTCAAAAATAACACCAAGGGTTTTTACTTTATTACCGGAGGTGAATTTAATGCCATCTAGGTTAAGTGACTAAGCAGTTTCTTTTTTAAAGACTCCGGTCCAAAGATGACAACTTCTGTCTTGTCTGAATTTAGAAGCAAAAAATGTAAAGTCATCCAAGTTTTTATATCTTCAAGACATGCTTGTAGTCTATCTAACTGGTTGGGTTCAACAGGATTTATGGATAAGTAAAGCTGAGTATCATCACCGTAACAGTGAAAATTAATCCTATGCTGCCTGATAATTTGACATATTGGAAGCATATATATAGTAAAGAGAATTGGCCCAAGTACTGAACCCTGTGGTACTCCACAATTAACCCCTGGAGTTTAAAGTTGATTTATCATTTACATGAACAAACTGGAATCTGTCAGACAGATAAGATTTAAACCAGCCTAGCCCTGTTCCCCTGATCCCTACAGCATATTCCAGCCTTTTTGAGAGAATATTATGGTCGACTGTATCAAATGCAGCACTGAGATCTAAGAGGACAAGTACAGACACAAGTCCATTATCCGAGGCCATAAGAATATCATTAGTGACTTTCAGCACAGCTGTTTCAGTGCTGTGATGAGCTCTGAAGCCTGACTGAAACTCTTCAAACAGGTCATTGCTGTGTAAATGCTAACACATTTGATTAGCAACTATTTTCTCAAGAATTTTAGATAAGAATGGAAGATTGGATATAGTTCTGTAATTTTTCAAGTCATCTCGATCAAGCGAAGGTTTCTTAAGTAAAGGTTTAATTACAGCTAACTTAAAAGCCTGTGGTACATATCCATTTACTAAAGATAGATTAATCATGTATAAAATGGGGCTGGTAATCAGAGGGAACACTTCCTTAAATAATTTGGTTGGGATTGGGTCTAACATACAAGTTGAAGGTTTAGATGAAGCTAATATTTCTGATAACTCAGGAAGCTCCACAGGATCAAAGCAGTCCAAACACAGATCAGGTTCTGCAGTTATTTCCAATGTTGTCTCACTTGCTGAGGATGAAGTAATCATCTTCTGGATTATGTCAAAGATTTTCTTTTTAATAGAATCTATTTTATTTAGGAAGAATCCCATAAAGTCATGACTGCTGAGAGCTAAGCGAATGGATGGCTCAACAGAGCTATGACTCTGTGTAAGTTTAGCAACTGTACTAAAGAGAAACCTAGGATTATTCTTGTTCTCTTCTATTAATGATGAGAAATAAGCTGTTCTAGCTTGGTGAAATGTTGTTTTATACAACAGTAAGCTATTTTTCCAGATTAAGTAGGAATCGTCTAGACGTGTAGAGCGCCATTTTCTCTCCAATTTTCTAACATTATGCTTTAAAGTACGCAGATCTAAATTAAACCAAGAAGCCTGCCTCCTATGAATGATTACCTTCTTTTTCAACAGGGCTGCATTGTCTAATGCATAACACAATGATGAAGAAACACTATGAACAAAAGAATCAATTTGTGAAGGGGCAGAAACAGAATTATTGCCCTCCACTGTGCTTTTCAGTGATAATGAGGAAATTAAAAGTGGAACAGATTCTTTAAAGGTTGTTACAGCATTGTCTGATAATGATCTACTATAATGAAATTTTCTTTCAGGTGTGGAGTACACGGTTAAATTAAACTCAAAGGTTATTAAGAAATGGTCTGACAGAACAGGGTTATGAGAAAATATTGCTATGTCTTTACACTCAATGCCATGTCAGCACCAGGTCCAGAGAATGAAGACAAATGTGGGTAGGTTTGTTAATGTTTTGAGCAAAGCCAATTGAGTCTAAGATAGCATTAAACGCTATATTTAGGCTATCACTTTCAGTGTCAACATGAATGTTAAAATCCCCCACTATAATATCTTTATCTGTATTTAACACTAAATCAGATAAAAGGTCTGAAAACTGATCTAAAAATTGAGAGTAAGGGCCTGGTGGATGGCACAAAACAACAAACAAAAGTGGTTTTAGTGCTTTGCAATTTGGATGAGGAAAACTAAGGATTAAATATTCAAAAGAGTTGTAGCTATTGATTGGTCTGGGACTAATCAATAAATCGGACTGAAAGATGGTTGCTACTCCTCCTTGCCCGGTATTTCAAGGAATGTGAAAATGTTAATAATTAGTAGGAGTTGACTCATTTATAGTAACATAATGCTCTTGCTGCAGCCAGGTTTCTGTGAGGCAAAATAAATCAATCTGATTGTCACAAATCAGGTCACTAACTAGCAATGTCTTTGAAGAGAGAGATCTTATGTTCAGTAAGCCACATTTAATTGTTTTATTTTTCTTTTCGGTCTGAGTTGTGTTTATTTTCATGAGATTTTCCTGATTTTCTCCTTTTAGATTATTTTTTAATCTATTCAATTTTGGCCGTGGGCGAGACACTGTCTTAATAGGGTAATGGGTGGGTAGCAGTACAGAAGCTGCAGAGAGGAGTGTTAAACTACGACCCTGCTTCCTGGTCTGAACTGTGGGTTGTCAGAGTTTTGGAGAACTAATAAATTATTAGAAACTAATACATCATTAGAAACAATAAATGTACTATTACATCATGAAATGGACTATTATGCAATTAAATGTGCCACTGAATAATTAAGTATAATAATTTTAAAGACGACATGACGTAATTAGTGGTACACTTCATATTTAATGATGGATTAAATAAATTGTACATTTAATGTTCAATTTTTTTTTATTCCACAACGTATTTATTTAATATCTTCCCTTGATGAAGCCTTTCCCCTCTATTGTGGCAAAGGCTCTTAAATCTTGGCTGCACATGCGAGCAACTTTGTTGGTCAGATGAGACATGACACGTTTTGGTACTTTTCCTTTGACGAATGAAGAGATGCAGGGTTGATTCAATCCACAATTTGCATTACAAGTGTGCTTTAATGGTGTACTTGATTAGGACTAAACACGTTTTACAAGCAGCATACTGCGTGTTAACGCCGCTACATTCAACTCTCCTGAAGTTGGGTAATATTTGCGACTTTCCTGTCAGCTCTATGAGTTTAATAGATAAGTCCTTACTTCTGACTTTACGTTGCTAATCCAATTTTACCACGTCCAGTTCTCCACCTTCGTTTGCTCCATCCATTCTGAATGCAGGTGGAAAACATCGATCAGAAGTGCTGTTGGCTTGTGGGTCATGTAGTTCGTTTGACTCCCATTATAGTATGTGCTTCTTGGAAAAAAAACTACACAATGGCGGCATCGATCCAAGTTTTTTTTTTCTTAAAGTTTATTACAGTCTCAGTTTTACATTTCCAAAGACAATTGATCCTAGTTTGTTTTCCCTCCTATTGGTTAGCTCCCACTCCCGTTCATTTTTTATCCTGTACCGTCCCAATCACGTGATCTTTACTAATGCTGTCTCCCATCCCGCGGGATTCCCATGGGAATGATGTGACCCGTGGGATTCCTGAAAAAATGTCAGCCTCTACACCAGACTACCATCACCAAGTATGACTGTTGGTATAATGATCATTTCTGAAATGCTGTTAGTTTTATGCCAGGTGTAATAGGATGCACTCCTTCCGAAAAGTTCCACTTTTGTCTCACCAGTCCACAGAATATTTTGCAAAACATTAGTTAAACCTGAGATGGGTCTTTGTGATCTTTTTGGTCAGCAGTGTTGTTTTTCATCCCTTGGAACTTTGCTGGAATCCCAAAGCCTTAAAAATACTTTTTGTACAGACTGGAAGTTGTCAATGACTTAGGTTCTTATCTGTTCATGAATATCTTTAGATCGAGGCATAATATGTTGCCCTGTCCGAGCGCTTGAGGCGTATGTCCGCTCCACGGCACCCATTCGTCGGACTGACTGTCTCTTCGTTTGTTATGCTGGCTCTCGGAAAGGTCAGGCCCTTTCTAGACAGCGGTTGGCACGTTGGATTGTGGAGGTGATCTCTGTGGCTTACTCCTTGCAGGATCAGCCCCTGCCGAGCGGCGTGCGCTGTCACTCCACTAGAAGCCTCTCCACCTCGTGGGCTGCCATGACCGGGGTGCCTCTGGAGGCCATTTGTGAAGCTGCTTCCTGGACGGTGCCAAGCATCTTTGCCAGGTTTTACAGGGTGAACGTCGCCACGCCGCATCCCCTGCAGGGAATACTAGAGCAACCGCCTTCTGCGTCCCGCTGAGGTTAGTGGTGTTGCTGTGTTCCTTGGGGTCTCCGTGGGATCCCTCAGGACCTTGTTGGTATACGTCATCCAGTGCTTGAAGCACCGCCTCTGGCGGTCAGTAGGGATGAAATAGAACGAAAGTTACGTATGTAACTATGGTTCTATGAATCCCGGATTACCGCCAGAGCGCTCGGTCCCTCGGTCTCTGTGTGCTCGCGAGAAGATTGTTGGGACTGGATTCCCGGTGTCATGTGACTATATAGACTCACGTGAGCCACCGGTAGGTCACATGTGACCATGTTGTTATTAATTTCTCGACCTGCGCATGCGCAAGAATGATCATTCAGTGCTTGAAGCACCGCCTCTGGTGGTCATCTGGGATTCATAGAACCGTAGTTACATACGTAACTTTTGTTATGTTCCAGCAAAGACCTGTTCCAGCAGCTGCCTTAAGAAGCCCAGTGAGCTCATCAGGAGATGAGCTGCAGCTGCTGATAACGAGCTGCCAGAACCAACCAGGAGGAGAGAAGCTGAGATCCTACAATCTTCATCTGGTATTACTATATCAATTATAATCTAAAACATTTAAGCGTGACAAAAATCTAAAACAAAGGAAATTTGGTAGTGTGCAACTACATTTCCACTGCACAGGTAATGAAAGTGGCTAACCTTGTGTGGATTATCCATCACTGACTAACATGTATTTAAGTGTTGTTTGGTAGTTTTTATTGTGTAGTCCCTCTGTGTGGAATTTGACCACAGCCTCCTATTTAAATATGCAGGTAGGACACATTATTTCATCCTAAAAATGTTAGAGTCCTCTGTGTTTAGCATTGTATTTTTAAGTCTCCACAGATCATAAAGGAAAATGCTGTAAAACCATTGCTGATGATAATAAATACATAATAAATAAGGACATGATCCAAAATGGATATCTTGTTGATCATCTGATGTTCTATTTGCTTCATTTTAGGACCTCTTAAGAATGTTCTGGAATGTAAGATGAGGGTTTTCTTGCCTTTTATTGGGGTTTTTTTTCAAAGATTTACTTATGTCCAATAGATAAGTGAATATTGCTCCTTAAACTACTCCCTGATGCTGTTGTTATAGTCAGCAATTAATATATTCAGAATCTCACAGCAAAAAGAAGGTTAAAAACAAAAGAAATCTGACCTTTCTTTGAACTGAATGGCGGAGTTTCTTGGGACCAAATTGTACATTTCAATTGATTTGGCCGAAGTCCAAGTGTCAGAAAGGTTATTCAGCTTTCAGTCAATAAATAATTGGGACACTGGAGCACAGGCTGCTTTTATTCTTTAAGCACATTTTATTGACAGAAAACCACAAACCTGGAAGGATTAATTTTGTTCAATCTGAGTTTGACCTTTTCTCTGAATTTCAGCCTAGATAGAAGTTTCTTTTTCACACAAACTTCCCCAGTGAAGCACTCAGAATTCCATAGGTGAGACATGTTCAGGATACAAAGGCAGACAATTCATCTCTGTCTGCAACAGAAATTGAAACTGGTTGTAAGATATCAAAGAGAATTTCACCACAAGTCACAGCTGCAGGGCATTTGACACACCAGTCAGAAATCAAGTGTTTACCCAGACATGAAGCAAAGAGAAAAAAATAATTAAACAGCTGTTGTGTACTTTGTTTAGAAGTAGGTAATATAATCCAAGTATTTCAAATTATGTAGGGTTTTTAGTGCGTCAATTTCTTCTTTTTTTCTTAATACTATAAATTGTCATTAAAACCCTAGTTTTGTCTCAGCTAGGGCTTTCTATCTCACAGTTTCAGATTGCTAGATGTGCAATTAAAAGCAAATATGTATTTGCTAACTATAAAAAGAAATAAAATCTTGTTGTAGGTCAGTTCGGATTATCAAAATTAATTACATCTCCAGAATAATGAGAAAGAAAATTTTTTTTATCCGTATTTTTATGACTCTTTAAATTCAGAAGTTTAAAATGACAATGCCTTTATTAATTTGAGAGAGCCCAGAAGGTCTGTAAGCCTTTGATATGGTAATTCACAACTTATGAGTTCAATTTAGCTCACATCTGGATGTTTTTCAGTACACACCCAAAAAAAAAAAAAAAACATTGCTGTCTTGTGACATTATAGAGTAAAACAAAGCAAATCAGGCAATATATCAGAATAGGAATTGTGGACGTCTGGTTCATCCTATCCAATTTCAAGATGCCTGAAGCAGCCATGTTCATATTTTCAAACCAGTTTTTCTAAGTATGAACAGCACGTGAAGGTCCAGCCATGAAACATTCAGGAAGAAGACATGTTTTCTGTCCCAGAGATGTATGTGTTTTGAGGTGAAATGTGTGTATTAATCCCAGAACAGAACCAAAAGAACTTGTAAAGATGCTGGCTCTAGCTGGTAAGAAAGTGTCACTCTTAAAACTTGTGATTTGTTTTCACAATAATCACATATTATTTTCTACATTTGGAAAAACAAAACAAAAAAGAAAAGTTTAAAGGAGGTTGTATGTTGTTTATTTTTTCAAAAACCCTGTTAAAATCTGTGCAGTTACCTGATATATAACCCAAAAATAAATAGAACCCTGTCTATTTGGGTTTAAAGAATCTTTTAATATTACCAACATTTTTCTTCCGTCTAGAGGTTATATTAACATTTTGGAGTGATCCGACCAGAGTCATGACTTGAATCGGATAAAAGGATCTGTATTGGGAGCTAAGGATTAGGGTGATGGCAAGGAGGCCTTCTGTCTCATAGACTTGGAGCTCATCACAAATGATAAATTGTCAAAGTATCAGTGGAAACATGCAAAAAGCTGGTCAGCAATTGAAAGAAAGCTTTGATTAATGTTATGCCAATGAAGATGTGTCCCCTTATTATTAAGAAGGGTAGAGACAATGGCATTTTAATTTAAATGTAAATAAAACACTTTTTTTTCAAATATTCCATTGATTGAAATATTTTGTTCAATCAATGGAATGGAGCACAGAAGGAGGAGTTTGTCCAGAGAGCCATTCATGCAAAAACCACAGATGAGTGGGACACAATCACAGAACTAAAATAAACTATGTAATGCTAATGAACTGTAGAGTGTTGTTTTACTGCATTTTAAAGTTGTTGAGTTTTTAAGCATTTACATTTCATTGATTTTATTCCCTTTAATGTAGTATTAGATCGTGACTCTGTGTTGACGAAAGTTTTAATCTTTATTTCGTATTGTAGTTTCAGTTTATTTATATAGCGCCAATTCACAACACGTTGTCTCAAGGCACAAAAGGCAGGTACATACATTCCAATTAATCCTAACCATTGTACAGTGCAGTCAGATTCAGTTATTTATTCACATTGGATAAAAAGTTTTTCTGTCTAAGGAAATCCAGCAGATTGCATCCAGTCAGTGACTTGCAGCATTCACTCCTCCTGGATGAGCATGTAGAGACAATGGACAGTCACTGGCATTGACTTTGCAGCAATCCCTCCTACTGAGCATGCATGTAGCGACAGTGGAGAGGAAAAACTCCCTTTTAACAGGAAGAAACCTCCAGCAGAACCAGGCTCGGTGTGAGCGGCCATCTGCCACGACCAACTGGGGGTTTGAGAGAACAGAACAGAGACACACAAAGAACACAGAAGCACTGATCCAGGAGTACTTTGAAGGAAAAGTAAATGTTAATAGATGTAGCTCCTTTAGTCGTTTCATCTAGAAAGAAAGAACAGATAAACTTTGAGGCAGTTTTAAAGGTTAGAGTCTTAAAGAGAGCACATAGAGTTAGTCACAGTAAAAGTTCAGTCAATTGTTATATCTAGGAGAGAGAAAGGGTTAAACACTGAAAGACAGGGCCATGTGGTTCATTGGTAGAGGGTGAGAATTAAGTTGTTGCTAGCAGAAGCTTGGACAATGCCCCCCTCCAGAAAGGTGTCACCCGTAGACACAGTCAGGCGAGGTGTAGCTTCTAGGAAGAGAAAAGAGAGGGAACAAAGTTAAAAGCTGAAATAACAGCAAATAATGCAAAATTGGAGAGTAGTGTGAGAATGTAGCGAAGAGGGTGAAAGTGGTCATTATGTCCTGTTGGAAACATTTAAAGTACTTAATAGGGTCTGAATTGCTATGCTCAAGTTATGTTTAATAATGTGTGAAATAAAATGTATTGTGTAACTTAGTGGCCTGCCTAAACAGGCCTCTATGTGTGTTTGACTTAGATATAATTTGCCCAGCAACAGTGAAGATATGGAAACAGACAGTTCAACTGACATCTGATAAAGTGTATGTTTTTTCTTTGCATGTACACGCCTTGCTTTTGAATAAAAACTGCTGAAGCTGGGGAGGAGATCAGAAGTGTTCGTGGTGATGCAGCTGGAGCGGTCCACTTCTCCCTGGCCAGGCAAAGAAACTTAACTGCGCAGTCTTTGTGTTTTTATTTTTACTATAAAGTATAGGATAGCTTTTCCAAAACAAACCAACACGCAGGAGTTCTAGGTGACAAACGCCAACAATTTGGTGACCCCGACGTGATTTTGGGAAAAGCAGAGAGATTCGGATAAAACAGATCCACCAACGGACATCTGACACCGGGTACCCATCTAAACTACAAAATAAGGTAAGCAGAACCTGTTTAATCAAACTCTGCTTTTGGCATTTCTCAATAGGCCTAAATTAAATGGTGTCTTATGTCCAAGTAAGTGGAAAACTCTGCTAAATTTATTAATAAGAGGAAATGTAAGAAAAAGTGAACGAGGTCAATAATAACAATAATGTTCTAAAAGAGGTTGAAGATTTTTTCTGAGTTTGGCAACTCCACATGTTTTTTGACGAAAATTCATGATTGTGCTGGGTTTGAGGCCCGTAGTCTGGGAAGCTACAAATGCTGTGTGAAATATCAAGATTATACGCTGAGACCAGGCAAAAACAAAAGGGTGTGAATGCTGTGTTTTATGCGAGTTCTGCCTCGATAAAACCAGATTACAGATGTAATAATACACAAAGCACATACTATAAGTTCTGTGAAGCAATGAATTACTGTGAACAGATCATATGAATCTGTGAGACCAGTAATAGTGAGAGCATGACTGTGAGTTATAAATGACATTTATAAAAAGACCAGCATGATAAAACTATGAGCTGAAAATAGAATGATTCAGCAAGACTAGTCATAACTGGACAGCATTTAGTGCATTCCAGAAAAAATTGAAGTTACACAAACACATAAAAATACATGAGCTGTTCACGGAAAATATAATCTGTGATACAGTCGTTGTCAGGAGGAGTGAGTGAGAAATAGTGTGAGTGGAGAGGAGCGCTCCGGTCAGCAAAACTCTCATAAGCAGGTGACTGAATGCAGCTGTCTGTCTGGCAACCTCGCGGTGTTAACAAGGACAGATAACTGATTGCTGTTTTGTATGAATGACTAAAAGACTTGTGGTGTCTTGAGAATTTATTAGAATAATTCTCAATTAGACCGGAAGATCGGGACATAGCATGCCATACGTTCCGGTTGGCCACAAGTGTGTGAAAGATGGACGGAGAGTTTGACAGGGAGATTGATGACTCAGGTTGGGGTGCAGAGGCACTGGTTTGGAAAACGTTTAAGGAACAGGTGCATGTTGTAAGACAGCTGGTACAGCAGACTCAGGAGGAAAAACAGGCTGAAAAGTTGATTAAGAAAATGAACCAGAAAATACAAGAGGAAGTGGAGAGAGATGGAACAGATGAAAATAGTAGAAAGAGTGTTGGAAGATGGTTTTGGCTGCACATGAAGAAAGCTAAAAAAGAAAAGGAGTTGGCAAGGAAAGTGGATGGTTTAAAGGCAAGTGGAAAGATTTAAGAGACAAAGCAACAAAAGATGAGACCTTCTGGTCTCAAATTGTGTTGATATGGCAGGGAGAAAAATATGCAATGTTTGATAAACCTGACACCACACATACAGAACCACACACTGACAGAAATAAGGAAGTAGCTGACAAGCCACCACCCTATGCACCTCCCACTGGTTCTGCCCAGTCTCCTGCCCAGTTTTCCCCTCCTACATCTCCTCCCACAGGGCTGTACCCTGTCCTTGACGTCAAAGAAGGGCATGTAACTGTTTGTGGCTTGCCCAGCCCACAGGCTGCTCTCACCGACTGTCCCGCCCCTACAGCTCCACAAGAGGAACAAAAGGACTTAATTTATTTCTCATCTGAATCACAAGACTCTGTCTGTAACTGACCCAGCTTGCTCTGAAGCACTATCTGTTGGCTCTTATACTCAAGTAAGCCCAGATGGGTTTAAGCTAAGAAAAATGCGAGAAATCTTGGATGGTGTAACAATTCCCATCCCAACTTTAACTCCATCTCAGCACCATCCCTCACCCCATTCACCCTGCACAGATTATTCACCCCAAAGCATGACCATGGCAACACCTGCCCCATCTAAGCAAGTAGGCTCAGTGACTGTTGCTGTGTATGGTGACTGGCGGCCTGATGCCACACTTCTTCATAGATTACTTCCACCACGGACATCAACTCCTTGGGCTTCACCCACTCCTAGTGTAGAATGTGAGGCCCAGGAAAATGATGAAGCCGTCTCAACCCTGCATGAACCACCAGGAGACACACCTGAGCGCAATGCCCCCGAACCAGAAACTCAAACCATGCAACTACGCGTCCTCCGTAAGG
This sequence comes from Girardinichthys multiradiatus, assembly GCF_021462225.1. Classification (NCBI taxonomy): domain Eukaryota; kingdom Metazoa; phylum Chordata; class Actinopteri; order Cyprinodontiformes; family Goodeidae; genus Girardinichthys; species Girardinichthys multiradiatus. The sequence goes on from NC_061801.1 coordinate 29,636,743, forward strand.
TGGCATCAAGAGGGAAGCCTGGGTTCTATAAAAAGCAGCTGCCCCTCCTTCATCAACCTGGTTCAGGGGGGCAGCGGAAATATAAACCTTTTTCCCTGGGGGATCTTACGACACTCTGCGACAAGCTCCCACAGATCATTTCTCTCTCCATGCCCAAGACATAGGGGACGCGCTGAGGGAGCTATACCCTGTAACCAGGGGGATGCACCATTCCTAAGTTCGAATGGAATCCCAACACTAACCCCAGAGAATATTTGGACCAATGTAAATCCATGTGGCAAACGCAAACAGGATCCAATCCAGATAGTGAAGGGTCACAGAGAGATTGGTTTAGGGATGCTGTGTTGTGGGGTTTACCCACTCAGGTTAAAACCAACATGGAAGATAATCCTGACTTGCCAGGATCTGACACTGGAACGTGGGACCATTTATCTAAAATAAGAGAGGAAAATAAGAAAGACGAGGAAGAGCTCAAAACATTACAAACTCAATTACTAAAAATGCAGCTAGAAGAGGCTAAGCAGAAAGCAGGAGACAAGAAAAAAGAAAATAAACCTACCAAAATAATGTATGAAGGTGCTGTGTCTCACCCACCCCAAGCGCCTCCATTTCCTGGACATCAGGACACGTTTGCACAGTGGCCACTGGCCTCTGGTCCTCCTCAGGGACATGCTGGTCGCCTCGGGGGCGGGGTGGGCCCAGGGGACGTGGATTCCAGCGAGGACCACCACGGAGGTCGAGTAATGCTGATGCATGTTATTACTGCGAGGAACCAGGTCATTGGGCTCGCGAATGTCCTTACAGGACTCCTCAGGGCAGACATGGACAGCATGGTCCTTTTGCAAAACCAGCAGCTCGCCCTTACAGAGGGAGAGGTTGTCCACCACGTGGAGGTCAGCAGCAGCAGCCTTCACTCCAACTGCCAGCCTGGGAGGAACCCGGTCTCTGGCCGGACCACCACTGAGGGTCCCCACAGAACCCACTGGATAGAGGGACTGAGGACCCCTTACTGTCCGTGACGGTGTATGGACAAAGTCTTCCTTTTCTAGTGGACACTGGGGCTACATGCTCAACCATCAAACAAGCCCCTCCCAACACTCTCTCCACAAGGACTACCACTGTCATGGGGTTTTCTGGGGCTAAACAGGTCCTACCTTACACCAAGCCCCTAAGAACTGAAATAGGAGGGCAAACTTTGAACCACAGTTACTTAGTGTCTGCAGACACACCAGTAAATTTACTGGGCAGAGACATATTGATCAAAATGGGCGCAACTATTCTGTGTGGTTCTGATGGACTACAGGTGAACCTCCCTAATGGCACCCAACTTTCCTATGGCAGCAGCACTTCCTTCTCATCTGGACAGTTCTTAATCCAGCCCTTGCCCGATCCTATGGCTGACATTTACTGGGTCCTGTTACACCCAGAAACCACAGCATGCAGAGGCGTTCTCTTCTTTCCTTCGGTGGAAATCCTGGATCTCCACCCTGGCACCCTACATCCCTCTTCCTGACCCCCCGCATGTCACCCTGTTTTATGACAGAAATAACTGTGAATGCTACCAGGAAAGCTTTGCTGACGAGCTGGAGGGTAAAAAGTGGGACATTGTCACCACTGACATTCATGTAGCTCCAGAGGGCGTTGTCACCTCTGTAAAGTTATCCAAAGAACAGGGAGGGTGGTTTAAAATGTGGTCTGATGGTGTTCCGCATGTTTCTTTAGCCCTTCATCCAGGACATGAAGCACATGAGTTAGGGGGTGTGTTAAAACGCTCCCTCTCCCTACAGGATTGGCACCTCTCTTCCACTCCTAACCTCTCCTATTCACCTTCAGGGAACACTTATCGCATTCTTAATCATTCCACAGATGTAGGCACCCTGCATGTACAGTTAGACAGACATCATGGTAGAGAAAAATCAGATCACCCACTGGCAGCTGCAGTTGTACAAAACATGCCCTCCACACTCTGGGCAGAAGGTCCCACAGACGTGGGCCTCATACACTGTACTCCCATTACTTTTCAGCTTACTTCTGATCAACCAATTTGGAGGTCCCAATACCCTCATAAACCCGCTGCTGAACTGGGCATTAAGGACACAATTGAGGGTCTGTGGAATGCCGGTGTACTAGAGTCGGCTGACTCCTCCCCGTGTAATTCACCTATTTTACCACTTGAGAAAAAAGGAACAGGGAAATAGAGAATTGCACACGATTTGAGGGCCGTTAATGCAGCACTGTCCACTCCTACTGTCCCTGTTCCAAATCCTTATGTTGCTCTCATTAATCTTAATCCTGAACATGCATGGTTTACATGCATTGACCTGGCAAATGCTTTCTTTTGCCTGCCTTTAGCTGAAGAATTCAGGGATATTTTTGCTTTCACCTGTAGATCACATAGGTACTGATACACTCGTTTGCCACAGGGTTTTGCTCTCTCCCCAGGAATCTTTAACCAAGTTCTTAAAGACTCCTTACAGGACTGCCCACTTCCACCGCATAGTACACTCATCCAGTATGTTGATGACATTCTTTTGGCCACACCTACTGTAACTGAATGTTTGGAGGCTACTGCTGTTGTTCTTTCACATTTGGCCAAGACAGGCTATAAAGTCAGTAAAGCTAAACTTCAAATCTGCAGAAGACAGGTGGACTTCTTGGGCAGGGTGGTCTCCCAGCCAGGGACTGGTATGTCCCCTGCACATCAATCTGCAGTACTTTCTCATCCCAAACCATTACTCGTGAAAGACATGCTGTAATTTCTGGGCCTTACGGGTTACAGCAGATCATTTGTCCCCGGCTACACTGATCTCACAGCTCCCCTTAGAGACCTAGTGAAAAAACAGGGCATGAGAAATCTCACTGCCCCCTTGGAATGGACCAGAGAAGCTGAAGAACCTTTTATCACTCTCAAAACAAGCTTATCCCAAGCTGCACACTTGGCACACCCTGACTACACGTTGCCATTTTATTTGGATGTTTCTGTAACAGCACACACAGCCAATGGGGTGCTGTTTCAGAAAAAAAGGGGGTATTAGGACTGTCCTTATGTACATAAGTGTAATGCTGGACAACATGGAACAAAGACATCATTAATGCACCAGACATGCAGCAGGGATGGCTAAAATAATCCATAAAACAACCCATGTAGTTATGGGACACTCTCTTCATATTCTCACATCACATGGAGTGGTGGCTTTTGTGAACTCAAAAACATTCACACTATCACCACTGAGACAACAGAGACTGAGCAGGGTGCTGGAAGCTCCTAACATCACATACACACATGAAGGCATAAACATGGCAGACAGAATGACATCAGGAGAACCACATGTCTGTGCAGAAAAAGTTGAGTTTAATGAAAAAATCTGACCAGACCTACAAAGCACATCTCTGACAGATGCTAGAAATCTGTATACAGATGGTTGCTGTTTCAGACATGACACAGAAGGACTTAAAGCAGCTTATGCAGTGGTGCAGGACAAAGGGTCGGACTTTGTGACAGTGAAAGCAGAAAGACTGACAGACACACAATCAGCACAGAGAGCAGAGGTTTTGGCAGTGATAGCGGCCCTAGAATTAGAAGGACAGAAAGTAAACATTTACACAGACTCAGCATATGCCACAGGAGCAGTGCATGTGGAACTAAAGCAATGGTTGAGAACAGGGTTTAGAACTGCAGGACAGAAACCCATCAAGCATGAACAGGAAATGAGAAGGTTGGCTGAAGCATTGTTACTACCACAGGAGGTGGCAGTTATTAAATGCAAAGGACACGGCAATAGTAACACCAGAATAGCACAGGGCAACCAGGCAACCGACCAGGCGGCAAAGAAGTGCGCTGGTTACCAACCTAGAAACATATTGTTGTGTTCAGAGGTAGGGTGGACACCAGAACCCACCCTGGAGAAAGTGGGGAAACTACAAAAGGGGGCCTCACCAGAAGAAAAGTCAGTTTGGAAGGTGAGAGGAGGCAGTGAGGACCAAAATGGACATTGGAGGAGTCCAGACGGACGTCCAATCCTGCCACCAGGGCTCACTACAGCAGCCTTGGAAGAAGCCCATGGCATGGGGCATGTAGGGACCACAAAAATGATAAAAAATCTCGAACACTGGTGGCATCCTTATTTAAAACCAATGGCAGTGCATTGGATAAACTCATGTGAAATTTGCAGACAGTTCAATGCCAAACCTACCCTGAAGCCAGGGCCAGGGAAATTCCCAGTGGATCCTATTGCAGGGAAAGAAATCATCATTGACTATACAGATATGACTGAAAGAGTGAATGGGTTCAGATATCTGTTGATGTGTGTGGATGCATTTACAGGCTGGCCAGAAGCCTGGCCCACAAAGGAAGAAGACAGCAAGTCTGTGGTAAAGTGTTTCATAAATCATTACAATCCCAGACAATGGCACTCACTTTAAAAACGAGGAGCTCAGAGAAATGGAAAAGTTTTTCGGGCTCAAACGGTGTATCATCCACAGTTCCAGGGAAAGGTGGAAATAATGAACTGACCACTCAAAACCAAATTGGCTAAAATCTGTGCACAGACCAAAATGAATTGGGTCACAGCCTTGCCATTAGCCTTGATGTCTGTAAGAAGCTCTGTGAATCAGAGGCATGATCTGATTCCACATGAACTGCAGACAGGGAGACCATTTCCAGGTCCCCAAACCAGGCTACCTTTTCTAAATGAATGTGAACAGTCTATGTCTCATCGTGATTATTACAGATCTCTCCACAGTCTTGTTGCAGCATTCTCCAAACAGATTCCAGCGGAACCAGAGACCAGAGCCGGCACCACCACATCGGAAGCTGAGTGGGTCCTGCTGAAGGTGATCAAAAGGAAGTGGTCAGAACCCAGGTGGACCGGTCCATTCCAGGTCACAGAAAGAACCTCACACGTGGTGAGACTCAAGGGTAAAGGTGACACCTGGTACCACTGGAGTCAGTGTGCGACAACAGAAGCTCCACAGAGATCCCTCGCGGAGGTCCAGGAAAACGTAAGAGAAAACACCGGGAAGGAAGATCAAATTTCTAACACAACAGAAGGGGCAGAATAATCCCCAGGTGTGAGAACGCAAAGCTCTACGTCAGTCTAACCTGAGAGCTGAAGAGAAGAAAGAACATCAGGAGAAGAGGCGGTAGTGATTGAGTTTCCCTCTCACTGAAAGTGGTAGAGTTTTCCCTTCCACTTGTAGAAAAAAAAAACTGAACTAAAACTTTTGTATCTCTATTAATTTATTTTTTTACAGGTGTCAAAGATTATATTACTCACAAGTATTACCAGGAATAATCATGGGGAGCCAAAGGGTAGGACCAAAACCCTCTAAGGGTTGGGTCATGGGATGTTTGTGTGTCATATCTTTTTGCATTATTACAGTGATTTTGGGTTTGTTTTGTGAACTTCCACTCCAGACATGCTCTGACAGCCGCCAAACTGAGCAAATGTTCAAACGTGCAACCAATAAGGGAAAAGCGGACTGGTGTATGGCTAAAAACGAGGGGATAGAGCTCAAGTATGTTTGTGAGGCCACCACCACCTTTTCTTTTGACCTTTGTCTGGTGGTGAATTGCGGGAATGGCGGCACCGGGTGGGAAGGTTATGCCATTTATTTATACATGGACGAAAGATGGTCTAAGTACTGTAAACAACGGAGGTACTCCTTGCCCAGGCCCCTACCATGTGGCTCTTGGAGCGGGGTGACTAGTCGGACGGGCTCTGGATGGACTCCTGATAAAAAGGCAGTACCCGGTAATTTGCCAAATATCAGCATCCATTGCGGCACGCTAGGCAGAACCATTGGCAACGGACGTAACCCCCTTATGCTCTCCATGCACGTTAACTGCACTCAACCCTCTGTAGAGTATTTTACTCTTGCAGTATGGCAGTCAGGAACAGACACATGGGGACCAATAAAAATAAATTTTCAAACACCGTCTGTGCACCAGGACAACACAATTACCATCCCGCCGACAGTTAGGCCAAAAAATAAACCCCAGGTGATGGAACTTGATTATTCCACATTGAAACATAGAGGTAATCCAAATGGCCACAGGATATACTGAAGATAATCTTTGGCTTCAGTGGATAGCACAAACAGCAAAAGAACAAAGCAAAGCTGAATGTGTGGCCTGTGCCTCGGCCCAACCACATCTTACCACCGATCCCGCCCCTCTATATCCAGGGGACACGTGGGGTTACAATTGTACGATACAACTAACTAAGGAGGCCACACCAGCTAACTGTACCACAATAGCCAGCATTTTTCCTTCCATCCCTAATAACACCAAAACAGGACCATTTACCCCTCAAAAAGGGAATGGCACTTACACTTGTTTTAATTTTACTGCTCCAAACCCTAAAATCAATGTGGGACAGATCCCCTTAGATTGGTGTAATAGGACCGCTTCAGGCAGGGGCATTGGATGTTGGGCAAGATCAGGACTCTACTATTATTGCTGAGACCATAGACTGCTCACTAATATCCCACAAAAGACCGTAGGATTGTGTGCCATGGTTAGAATACAGGCACCACTGGTCCTGATAGGACCTAATATAACATCTGCCACAACCACTCATGATAAGACCAGGGCGTTAACACGTAGAAGAAGAAGGCACGTCATGAAAAGGAGCGCAGGAACCTTTGACCTGAGTCAGGGCTCCCCCACTTACATTGATGCCATAGGAGTACCTCGGGGAGTGCCGAATGAATATAAAATTGCATATCAAGTCTCAGCAGGTTTTGAAAATATCCCAATAATTGCAGCCTTTTTCCCGGTGACCCCAAATAAGAATGTTGACCGCATCAACTACATCCATTACAATGTTTTACGTCTAGCTAACCTAACAAGGGATGCAGTAGAAGGCCTGTCTAAACAATTGGCACCAACCTCCCTCATGGCTGTGCAAAACCGAATGGCATTAGATATGTTGTTAGCAGAAAAAGGGGGCGTCTGCGCAATGTTTGGAGAAATGTGTTGTACATTTATTCCCAACAACACTGCACCAGATGGTTCAGTGTCAAAGGCTTTAGAGGGACTTAAGACCTTCTCCGCAACCATGCATGAACATTCTGGAATTGATAATCCCCTTGAGTAGTGGATGACAGGCATGTTTGGACACTGGAAGGGACTGATAATGTCTTTGTTGATTTCTATTGCTGTGTTTGTAGCTATTATGGTGACGTGTGGGTGTTGCTGTGTGCCATGTATCCGTTCTCTGGTGGTAAGATTTATCACCTCCACTATTGAAGGGAAGTCTTCTCAGCATCCCACCATGATGCCACTGTTAGAGGTAGACGGTGATAATGAGGAGCAGGAATGCATGCTGAAGATTTAAATTTGCTTAAAATATAATCTGCGGGCATTTTAGGGTGAAGTCTTATTGAGACTTCAAAAGGGGGTAATGTTGGAAACATTTAAAATTCTCAATAGGGTCTGAATTGCTATGCTCAAGTTATGTTTAATAATGTGTGAAATAAAATGTATTGTGTAACTTAGTGGCCTGCCTAAACAGGCCTCTATGTGTGTTTGACTTAGATATAATTTGCCCGGCAACAGTGAAGATATGGAATCAGACAGTTCAACTGACATCTGATAAAGTGTATGTTTTTTCTTTGCATGTACACGCCTTGCTTTTGAATAAAAACTACTGAAGCTGGATAGGAGATCAGAAGTGTTCGTGGTGATGCAGCTGGAGCGGTCCACTTCTCCCTGGCCAGGCAAAGAAACTTAACTGCGCAGTCTTTGTGTTTTTATTTTTACTATAAAGTATAGGATAGCTTTTCCAAAACAAACCAACACGCAGGAGTTCTAGGTGACAAACTCCAGCAGTCCTCCAGCAGCCTAAGCCTATAGCAGCATAACTACAGAGATAACTCAGGATAACGTAAGCCACTCTAACTATAAGCTTTATCAAAAAGGAAAGTTTTAAGCATAGCCTTAAAAGTAGACAGGGTGTCTGCCTCACGGACTAAAACTGGGAGCTGGTTCCACAGGAGAGGAGCCTGATGACTAAAGGATCTGCCTCCCATTCTACTTCTAGAGACTCTAGGAGCCACCAGTAAACCTGCAGTGTGAGAATGAAGTGCTCTGTTAGGAACATATGGAATAATCAGATCTCTGATGTATGATGGAGCTAGATCATTAAGGGCTTTATATGTGAGAAGGAGAATTTTAAATTCTATTCTGGATTTAACAGGGAGCCAATGAAGGGAAGCTAAAGTAGGGGAAATATGATCTCTCTTTTTAATTTTCATCAGAACTCTTGCTGCAGCATTTTGAATCAGCTGAAGGCTTTTAACTGCATTTTGTGGACATCCTGATAGTTAAGAATTACAGTATTTACAGTCCAGCCTTGAAGTAACAAATGCATGGACTAGTTTTTTGGCGTCACTCCTGGACAGGATATTTCTAATTTTGGCAATGTTCCGGAGATAAAAGAAGGAAATCCTAGAAACCTGTTCAATATGGGATTTAAATGACATGTCCTGGTCAAAAATAACACCAAGGCTTTTTACTTTATTACCGGAGGTGAATTTAATGCCATCCAGGTTAAGTGACTAAGCAGTTTCTTTTTTAAAGACTCCGATCCAAAGATGACAACTTCTGTCTTGTCTGAATTTAGAAGCAGAAAATTTAAAGTCATCCAAGTTTTCATGCCTTCAAGACATGCTTGTAGTCGATCTAACTGGTTGGGCTCATCAGGATTTATGGATAAGTAAAGCTGAGTATCATCAGCGTAACAGAGAAAATGTATTCTATGCTGCCTGATAATTTTACCTATTGGAACCATATATATAGTAAAGAGAATTGGCCCAAGTACTAAACCCTGTGGTACTCCACAATTAACCCTGGAGTTTAAAATGATTTATCGTGTACATGAACAAACTAGAATCTGTCAGACAAATAAGATTTAAACCAGCCTAGCGCTGTTCCCCTGATCCCTACAGCATATTTCAGCCTTTTTAAGAGAATATTGTGATCGACTGTATCAAATGCAGCACTGAGATCTAAGAGGACAAGTACAGACACAAGTCCATTATCTGAGACTAGAAGAATATCATTAGTGACTTTCAGCAGAGCTTTTTCAGTGCTATGATGAGCTTTGAAGCCTGACTGAAACTCTTCAAACAGGTCATTGCTGTGTAAATGCTCACACATTTGATTAGCAATTATTTTCTCAAGAATTTTAGATAAGAATGGAAGATTGGATATAGGTCTGTAATTTTTCAAGTCATCTCGATCAAGTGAAGGTTTATTAAGTAAAGGTTTAATTACAGCTACCTTAAAAGCTTGTGGTACATGTCCATTTACTAAGGATAGATTAATCATATCTAAAATGGGGCTGGTAATCAGAGGACACACTTCAATAATTTGGTTGGGATTGGGTCTAACATACAAGTTGAAGGTTTAGATGAAGCTAATATTTCTGACAACTCAGGAAGCTCCACAGGATCAAAGCAGTCCAAACACAGATCAGGTTCTGCAGTTACTTCCAATATTGTCTCACTTGCTGAGGATGACGTAATCATCTTCGGGAGTATGTCAAATATTTTCTTTTTAATAGAATCTATTTTATTTAGGAAGAATCCCATAAAGTCATGACGGCTGAGAGGTAAGGGAATGGATGGCTCAACAGAGCTATGAGTCTGTGTAAGTTTAGCAACTGTACTAAAGAGAAACCTAGGATTATTCTTGTTCTCTTCTATTAATGATGAGTTCACCTGTGGGGGTGTGCCCCTGTGGGGGTGGGGATTCGTGCCGTTTGGGTTCGGGGGGATGTGTTCGATATTGGTGTCCTTGTTGGGGGTGGCCCGGTGGGGAGGTTCTTGTTCTTGTTGGGGTTCACTGGGGGTGGGAGACTCATGGGGTTGAGATCAGGGCTCGTTGGGGGGGTCGGGACTGCTCCGTCCTGGCGGGTTGCTTTGGGCCATGTGGACCCCTCTTTTGTACATAGCCCCCTCTCCGGAGGTGGATAGGGGTTGTTGGGGACTGGGTTCGGGACAGGGGGGCGTGAGCTGGGTCGGGGTCACCCGGGTCTGGGCAGTACCGGCGCTGTCTGCCTGCCTCTGCCCCAGGAGGGAAGGGGACTACCTCCTGGGTCCGGGGGCTGGTTGCCCTGAGGGGGTACAGGCGCCTGGACCTGGGAGTATAGAGTATACATGTGGAGTGTGAGTGAGTGTATGACGTCCATTGTTGTTATCCTTATGTTGGGTGTGAGTGATTTTATGTGTATGCATGAGGGTGGGAGTGGGTGATTGTGACTGTGTGTGCCTTTTTTTTTTTTTGTTTTTTTTTGCGACAGGTTGTACTGCTCCCTCTCCTGGATCAGCTTCCTCCCCGCCACACCGCCTGCTGGTGGTTGGAGTCTCTGCCAACTGGTGTACTTGTGGTTGTTGGTGTCCGCGGCCGGGTGCTTTGGTGTGGGCTGGCTCCCTCCCGGTGGCTGCTTGCCGGGGCCTGGCCCCCTGAGCTCTGTCGGGCCTCTGCTTGGGGTGAGGTGTGTCCCGGGGTCTTGGGCCTTTGGGTCCATGGCTGGATCTGCTCGGGTGTGGACGGCTGCCGGCGGGGCCTGTGGGCTCGTCGCTGCGGCTCCCTGGGGCTTCTGCACTGTCGCTGCTAGGTGGTTCCCCTGGGACTCTCCACTGCTCTTCTCTGGGGGGGTTGCGGTAGTCCCGGCGGTGGTTCTCTTGGGGTTCTTGTGCTTTGGGGGGCCTTTAGATGTCTGTGACTCAGATCTCCTCAGTGTCCATCCAGGGACCATGGAGCAGGTCTGTGGGTCCTCACACTCGCTATTGCATATTTTTGTGGAGAAATCTTGTATACAAAAGCGCGTCCACACTCATACTCACAGGTGTTAAGCTTCAGGTGTTGACAGATACACAGATGTTCTATTTTGGGCTGCACCTCTCATTAAGTACATTTTACATTCAGAATTACCGTGTACTATTTTGTTAAAAAAAAAAAAAAAAACAGCTGTAGGTGTATAAGCAAGCAGGGTGTAATCTTGTATTCTCTTTATCCTTCTTTCTCTCCTCCACTCTTTCCTCCTTTTCTCCCCTTTTTCCCCATCTCTCTCTTTTTTGAGCTTAATTTTTGCTTTTCATTTCAGTCTCCGTGTCCGTAACAATTGAAATATTCCCAAAGAAGTTTATAATAAAGTTTCTTCCATAAATATCAAGCAGAGCTTTAAAGCATTAGCTGTGATGCTCTGCTTGTGAAAGTAAATCTGTTGGGCAATTTCTTGGCACTCAGACAACAATTCTGAGCGATATTCTGCCGGACAGGACACAATAAAAAATAAAAATAAAAAAAACAATTATGAGAAATAAGCTGTTCTAGCTTGGTGAAGTGTCGTTTTACACAACAGTAGGCTATTTTTCCAGATTAAGTAGGAATTGTCTAGATGTGTAGAGCGCCATTTTCTCTCCAATTTTCTAACATTGTGCTTTAAAGTACGCAGCTCTGAATTAAACCAGGGAGCCAGCCTCCTATGAATAATTACCTTCTTTTTCAATGTTGAAGTAACACTATGAACAAGAGAATCAATTTGTGAAGGGGAAGAAACAGAATTATTGCCCTCTACTTTGTTTTTCTGTGATAATGAGGAAATCAAAAGTGGAACAGATTCTTTAAAGGTTGTTACAGCATTGTCTGATAATGATCTACTAAAATGAAATTTTCTTTCAGGTGTGGAGTACTCGGTTAAATTAAACTCAAAGGTTATTAAAAAATGGTCAGACAGGACAGGGTTATGAGAAAATATTATTCAATTCAATTCAAAAATACTTTCCAAAGGGAAATTAAATGTTGTTATAGCTCATATTATGAAGGTTTCCTCAAAGAGCCGTTGTAGATGCTGATGGCTGTGGGCAGGAAGGATCTCCTGTAGCGCTCCGTCTTACAGCAGATCTGAAGAAGCCTCTGACTGAAGACACTCTGTTGTTGTAGGACAGTCTCATGAAGAGGATGTTCAGGGTTCTCCATAATGTTCTTCATTTTATGAAGAATCCGTCTTTCCACAATGATCTCCAGAGTTTCCAGAGGAGTCCCCAGAACAGAGCCAGCCTTTTTTATCAGCTTGTTGAGCCTTTTTAAGTCCCTGGCTCTGATGCTGCTTCCCCAGCAGATGATGGCAGAAGAGATCACACTCTCCACAACACACTTATAGAAGATATGCAGCATCTTGCTGCAAACACCAAAGGACCTAAGCTTCCTCAAGAAGTACAGTCTGCTTCTTGTAGATGGCTTCACAGTTGCATCTCCACTCTAGTCTGTTGTCCAGGTGAACACCGAGGTATTTATACTCCTCCACCACCTCCACTTCTTCTCCCATGATAGAAATAGTGTTTGACTTATTCCTGTTCCTCTTAAAATCTACAATGATCTCTTTTGTTTTAGTCACGTTCAAGATGAGATGATTGTTTCCACACCATGCCACAAAGCGGTCCACCACCTTCCTGTACTCAGTTTCTTGTCCATCTCTGATCCACCCCATGACTGCAGAATCAACCGAGTATTTCTGCAGATGACAGGAGTCTGTCTTGTACTGGAAGTCTGAGGTGTACAGAGTGAAAAGGAATGGTGAGAGTACAGTCCCCTGTGCTGCTGACTACCTGGTTAGGCACCCAACCCTTCAGTCTCACAAACTGTGGTCTGTTTGTCAGGTAGTCTTTGATCCAGGAGATTGTTGAGGCCTCCACCTGAGTCTTCTGGAGTTTCTGACAAAGCAAATCAGGTTGGATTGTATTAAATGCACTGGAGAAATCAAAGAACATGATCCTCACAGTGCTACTGGCTTTGTCCAGATGACAGTGTGTTTGTTGAAGCAGGTGTATGATGGCATCTTCAACTCCAACTCCAGAGCGATAAGCAAACTGAAGGGGGTCCTGATGGTTTACTGTTTGCCTATTGAAGAATGTGTTCAGTTCATTGGCTCTGTCCAGACCTCCATCGGTCTGATCATCCTTCTGCTTGAAGCCTGTGATCTTCTTCATCCCTGTCCAGACATCTCCGATATTGTTTTGCTGGAGCTTGCTCTCCAGCTTCTTCTTGTACACCTCATTGCTGTCTCTTATCTTGACTTTAAGTTGCTTCTGTATAATCCTCAATAATTCTCTGTCTCCCTCTCTGAAGGCTCTTTTTTTCTTGTTGAGGAGGTCCTTCAGGTCACTGGTGATCCAAGGTTTGTTATTGGGGAAGCATCTCACGGTTCTGGTGGGGATGATGTTATCCACACAGAAGTTTATATAGTCGGTTACACATTCAGTCAAGGCATTGATGTCCTCTCCATGTGGCTGGCACAGTGCATCCCAGTCTGTAGCCTCAAAGCAACCTTGCAGAGCTTCTTCAGCTTCCTGTGACCATTTTCTCACAGTCCTCTTTATTACAGGTTGCCTCTGAACAAGTGGCTTATATTTCGAGCAGAGAAAAACAAGATTGTGATCTGATTTGCCTAGAGGAGGTCTTGCTGTAGAGATGTATGAGTCCTTGACATTTGCATAAAACAAATCCAATGTTTTGTTTTCTCTGGTAGAGCAGCTGACAAATTGTTGAAACGTTGGAAGTGTAGCAGAGAGTGAAGCATGGTTAAAATCACCAGAAATTGCCACAAAAGCATTGGGGTTTTGTGTCTGTAGCTTAGCAACAACTGAGCTGATGGCATCACATGCAGTGTCAGCAACAACGGAAGGTGGAACGTAAACTGTTGCCAAAATAACACTGGTGAACTCTCTGGGTAAATAATATGGACGAAAACTTACTGCCAACAGTTCAATATCTGGACTGCAGAGATGACACTTCACAGTAACATGTCCTGGATTACACCATCTGTTGTTCACAAGTACTGCCAGTCCACCTCCTTTACATTTGCCGCTCCTTTAAATCTCTGTCTGCTTGTATGGTTAAAAAGCCCGGCAGAGAGACGCTAGAGTCGGGGATATGATCCTGCGGCCATGTCTCAGTAAAACACATGATACTGCATGCCCGGTACTCTGGCTGGGTCCTTTATAGGGCTTGGAGTTCATCCAACTTGTTTCCCAACGATCTCACATTGATGGGCAATCATCAAAATCGACGGAAGAGATGGTTTGAACTTCCTCCTTCTCTCTCTTCTCTTAGCTCCTGCTCTGCATCCACGGCGTCTCCTTTTCAACTCATCAGGGATTTGGGGTTGTAGCTGAAGTATTATTTGAGCTTTTGAGATATTAATCAGCTGCTCCCGGTTGTAAGAAACAACCCCGTTGCCATGGCAATGCATCATAACAAATGTCCAAAAAAAGAAAGTATTAAGAAAAATCCTCAAAGCTGCACAGCATCCGACACTGGAGTGGACAGTCATCCAAAAAAAATCAACTGTATCCACCACAAGAGGAATAGTTCCCAAAAAAGAATAAATCAGAATCAAAAGTAACAGAGCTACTCCAACCTGCTGCCACCTTGAGCGGCGCAATTCTAGAATTAGAATTCTATGTTTTTACACTCAATGCCATATGTCAGCACAAGGTCCAGATAATGAAGACAAAGGTGGGTAGGTTTGTTAATGTTTTGAGCAAAGCCATATTGACAGCAAATTAAAAATGCTCCCTAAACTAGATCTTTACATTGGGGAAATATGCAAGATTTTGCAGCAATTTAAGTAGTCATTAGTGTCACAAGTATGCTGTCATATGATAGACCTAAAAAATTGCAGACTTGCTGCATTGTACACCCTTAAAGGATAGAACAGTGGAAAATTAAACCTGAATAAAAATGCTAATAGTAAATACATGAACAGGCCTGCAAACATCTGTGTTATGCATTAGTAGATATATGATAAGCCACTGAGACTCATAGTTTCACTACACTGTGATTTAATGTGGGGTGATGATTCTTGCTCAAGGAGAAAAAAATTAAATGAACACTACAAAGGCGAAACAAACAAACTTTACCTCTTGCTATATTAGATTCTGTACATGTACACATTTTCAGTAACGATGAAGAAAGAAGTAGATAAACTACATACCAGAGCTGTTTTTGGCCCTGAATTTTGGAAAGTCTGCTGATTACAACACAAAGTGGCAGCCAATTTCACCCAAGAATGCATCACATTGTACCTTGGCAATGATTTTATTTACTTTAATCAGAGGTATGGAAAGATGTAACAACTAAGGACCACAGTAAGGTGAGTGGTTTGTGTAGAAACATGATGAAGAGAAACTTTTAAAAAGAATCAGAACCTGGTCCTGATTAAGACACTCCACCGGAAGGATTGGAGCACTCCTCGGTGGAAAGGGCCGTTTCAAATACTCCTGACAACGCCCACAGCTCTGAAAATAGCAGAGAGGCCTTCCTGGATCCATAAAAGCCACTGTAAGCCAGTTTTGCCGTTACAGGAGCCAAACCAACCGACGGGGTAAGCAGAAGGAAGTCCGGGTTCAAAGGAGTTGGAGGACCCCTATGGCCCAGCGTCTCAAACCGGTGAAGAAAACAGCTGATCTGCGCCCAATTATAAAATGGCTCTCTGTAACATGTGGACAGGACTGATAAGCCTGAGCTTAATTCTGGTAGCAGGACTCTTTCTCTATCTAAAGCAGGATCCACAGGAGGTGATACCGAACCAGAAGAGATGGACATCAGACGGGACCCATCTCAGAACACTGACGGAAGAACATGACGCACATCCATTCCTACAGAATTTCTGGTATTGTTCATGGTGGCATATGCAACACTGAACCAGGTAGAAATGCACGAAAATGAAGGGGACGATTATGATGACATGTTGTAAATAAATCACATCAAAAGCCTGAGTGTACTCATACATTGTATTTCATAAAATGACCTTACAGCAGAAAATCGAAAGAAGTTGTTGCTTAAGTGAAATGAGAAAAAGTACAATGATGACATAAACAGGGCAGATTTTTAAATTCCTTTATTATGTTTCACTGTTTTCATTAAGTATTATTCTTTTATTTTTATGATTTCAAGTATTATTATTTTATTTTTAGGATTTCAAGTATCATTCTTTTATTTTTATGATTTCAAGTATTAATCAACATTTAACTTTTAATGGTCGCCGAGGGCGGCGGGGCCGTATGAGTATTTCCCACAAAATATAATCTGTTTACCGTCCGTGGGTTTTCGCTCATACAAAGTATTTTTCTTACTCGTTTTTATATTAAATGTTTTTACTTCTGATAAAAGGAGGGACTGTTGGATGGGTGCAAAAACTTGTTATCACTCATGTAAAAACTTTGTGTTGCAAGGCACCTGCACTATGCCTTCCTCCCTGTGTGTGTGAGATCATTGTTATCTCTGTGTGAACCAGCCTCCTTTCTGTCTCACACACATACAGCATGTCTGAACTGTCTGTTGAACTGTGCATATAAATAAAGAGATAGGGTGTCAAAAGCTTTGTAGTTTCACTGCAAAGTGGGCTACCCTTGCTGCAAGTAACTATGACTGTATCGTTCTTACCTCTGAGTTGACTAAATAATACCTAACAGAAGTTCCTTGTAAAAGTATGCATGCCCCCTGAACTTTTCCAAATGTCACCTCATTACAACCACAAATTTTAATGTATTTAATTGAGATTTTGTAGACCAACACAAAGTCACTAATTGTGAAGTGAAATGAAACACTTACAGGTTTCCAAAAACCTTTGCAAGTACAAATCTGAAAAGTGTGATGTAGAATAGAATAGAATAGAATAGAATAGAATAGAATAGAATAGAATAGAATAGAATTATTCTTCATTGTCCCTCAGTGGGGAAAATCTGGTGTATCAGCTCCCAAGTGACAGGCAAATGGAAGCATGAAAACACCTATGAGGGTATTCATTAATGACAAAAGTTAAAGAAGATACTGTACAGTAATGCTTAAATTACTGCAACAAGCCTTTTGTTGTGTGTCTCTTTGGTGTGTACCTAGAGAATGTTATTTTTGGATAAGCCTCAGTGAACATTGAAATTTTAAAGTTCTGCAACAGATTCCCAATAGAATCTAGCTCTGGACTTTGACTGGGCTGTGAAAATGCTTTGATCTAAACTCCATTTTAGTTCTGCCTGTGTGTTTAGTGTCCACTACTAAACACTACTGGGAGGCGAAGCTACGCTTCAGCCTCAAGTCTTTTGCAGCCTCTAGCAGGTTTCCTTTCAGGATTGCCCTGTCATTTAGCTCCATCCAACTTCTCACTAACACTGACCAGCTCCCTGCCGCTACCGAGGAAAAGCATCTCTACAGCGTGATGTTGCCACTACCATGTTTTACAATTGGAATGGTGTGCTCAGGGCAATGCAAAGTGTTAGATTTTTGCCACACATTGAGTTTTGCATAAAAGCCAAAATGTTTTGATTTCCATGCATCAAATTCACTCTACCTTAAAATTGTGCACCTCTTTGTGTTGGTCTATTACATAAAATCCCAGTATAACACTATGAAGTAATGCCACAACATTTGGAAAAATTAGAATTGCAAGAATAATTTTCCATGCAATTGCGTTGACCATCACTGACCATCTGGTTTAATTTAGTGGTCCATTAGTATATAACATATTACCACCATGTACTGAAGCCATAAAACGCATTTAAAATATTGTGGTAAGGGCAGGTTGCTAAATTATGAAAAGCTTATTTGAGTCAATTCTGGAGCTGCCAAGTTGAGGGCTTTGGAGGCTGGAAAAGAAAAAAATTTGTTGTGTGTAATTTGGATAATTCTAGATACTGTATGTTTTGTGTTCACACATAGGCAGGATTTCCTTATATGTGAATATGGTAGAACAATGTTTCCTAACCCCTTTTACTGAGAGTCCCCTGGGTCCTCCACCACTCTAATGCTTCCATGCACAAATTTGCACACATATGCCTATGTGCGTAGTGATGCATGTGCACAAGTATATGTAAATTTGCAAATTAATAACTTTTGTTATGAGAAATATAGACAAGTTTATTTGTTGTATAGCATATATCAGCATCAAGACTATTCAAAGTGCTTTACATGAAAATATAAGAAAAGAAAACATAAAAGTACATTGCAATGGCATTATAAAGGAAAAAAAAGAAATGTTGGACTGCAGACTGCAACCTGCTTCAGTAAATAGTTTAAATAGTACAGGCAAAGGCAACTCTAAACAAATGGGTTTTTAACCTTGATTTGAAACAACTTCAGCATTTTTACAGTTTTCTGGAGGTTTGTTCCAGATCAGTGGAACATAAAACTGAATGCTGCTTCTCCATGTGGGGTTCTTATTCTGGGGTTGAAGAATAAACTTGAACCAGTAGACCTGTGTGGTATGGGAGGTTGATGCAACAACAAATAATCTTTAATATATTTTGGTGCTAAGCCGTTCAGTGAATCATAAACTAACATAAGTATTTTAAAGTGTATTCTCTGAGAGACAGGGAGCCAGTGTACAACTGGGGCAATGTGCCCTACTTTCCTAGGTTTAGAGAGGATGCAGGCAACAGCATTCTGGATCAGCTGTATCTGTATGATTGACTTTTTAGGCATATCTGTGAAGACACTGTTGTAGTAATCAATTTGACTGGAGATAAACACATGTATGAGTTTTTTAAGACCCTGCTGGGACATCAGTCCTTTAATCCTGGAAATGTTATTCAGGTGATAGAAGGCTGACTTAGTAATTGTCCTTATGTGCCTCTAAAGGTTCAAGTCTGAATCCATCACTACACCCAAATTCTGTGGTTGATCAATGGTTACTAGCTATAAAAAACTGCAGCTAACTTGTTATTTCATATTTCAATGAAGGGATCATAATTTAGAATTAAACAGCTGATTTTAGCAGCTTACCTGCTTCAGGAGCTGAATTCTCCAGCATATTGTTTGTCAATTTCTGTCTGGAAACTCTTTTCTCTTTCTGAATCAGCCTAAAAACTCATTGCAGCAGCTGATTTTTATACCCTTAGTACTACACTACCTTTGGGAAACAGGCTCTGCGTAAAATCTGTATAATGAGACTTGATTTCTTCCCAAATCATGCTGCAAGCCTTTTTAATCTTTCGCTATGTTATCATGTATTGAACTGTTACTTCAGCTCCATCTGGGATCAGTGTGAACCTGTGTGTTATTCACTAGTGGGCTTCTGGCTGCTGCCTGTTTTTTTTTTTTTTTTTGGTTTTTCTGCTGGATTTCAAATCCATATGGAAAAAGCACAGTACACTGAAACACTCATACCTCTGAGATCTCATAAAATGTCCTAAACATAGACGCACATACAGTCAGCTTCAAGTTCACACCCTGATACACTTATTAACGTAAGTACAGCTGTGGACAGTGCTGAGCTTTGCATCCCCCACCGTTTTTCTCCCCTACATTTAACTGCCATCTCCAAATGTTTCAGAGCCTTTGAGTGCATGCCTCTTAGTGAAGGAACTTAGCAGGAATACGTCTTCTCTGGTGCTTTTAAAACCACTTACCAACAAGTGTAGTGCTTGGGTAGCCATTAGTTTTGGCCTTTCATTGACTGTTCCTTTACTTCTCATTATGAATGAAATTTGCCTCTTTGCCTTGTCCACTTGATTTATATATAAAAAACATTATCAGAAATAGTTTTGGGTTTGTTTGAAATGCATGTTACAGAAATGAACGGAGAAAACAGAAAGACAGGGAGAGAGCTGGGGCAAAAAAAGTTCAAAGGGAGAGAAGGAGACAAGGCTAGAGGAGAGAAAGAAGGATAGAGAGAATACAAGATAACACCCTAGAAGTCTATCACCGTAACGTACACATTCCTAATTAATACAGGTTGTAATTAGTGGCAACTGGTGCTCAATTTAGTGTGTTTTTATATATCTGTGTGTCTTTAAACACCGGCATTCAAACACATGTGGGTGTATTCAAGTTAACTCCTACATCATATCTCTTCCCATCCACACCATGGTAGAACAGCTTGAACCCTGCTCTTACGCTTCAAGCCTTGCTACCTATCCACCTGGTCTCCTGAACTCACAGTAAACCATACCATACCAACTTTGATTTTAAAGCACTTTAAAACAGCCACAGTTGAAACAAAGTGCTGCACATAACCGTAAACTATAAACATAAACAAACCTTCTATTTTGAAGGCACAAAGACCTTAAAACATAAAAGTAAAATGCAATTCTATATCTATGTACATAAGTATAGATCATAAAAGCAGTAAATACAGGGGGAAAAGCAGTGGCCCTAGAACTGAGCCCTGTGGGACTCCACATGATAGTCTAAAATGTTGACATAAAAAGACCTATCAGCCAGATAAGATCTAAACCAATCAGGTGCTGTGTTCTGAATGCCCACTGTCAAAATAAGGTGAGATCTTTCCATGTAATCCATGCAACATTTAGTAACTGCTCACAGTTAACTCCATAAAATTTACAATAAATATCCTTATATCCTTATGTGTAATTCATGCAATAATTATTAAAACACACAGTTGAAGCAGTGGGGAGTGAAACAAGCATGTTCTCATATTCTGGAGCTGAGAGACTGGAGAGGCCTGTGTGGAGCCACATATTATCTGCCACATGTTATCAGTCTTATCTTTTGCAAAAATATAAACAAGTATATCCAAAGAAATGATGTATGATGATTTTATATTCTTTCACATGTATTGAATAAAATTAGTAATCTTTGATTAACAAGTTAAAAGATGTATGATTGAAATGTAGTTAAGAACTGCGAATTAGAGTAAAAAAACATTACGGTTTGACATTCTCAATCAGCTATATATATTTTTTAAGAGATAATGTTGTGTGGTGTATGAATAAAAAGGATGAAGTTTAAGTAATGGTTTTAAACTGTAAATAAAGTAAACGCTGTAACAAAAGGTTTGAACAGCACCAATGTAAGAATTAAAGCCTCTGTTTAAGAGGAAGTGTAACGTTGAGTGAGACAGGAATAGAGCAGATGTTCGGGAATTGGGGAAGTGAGAGCTGTAGCATATAGCACATGACTAAGGCGGGGGCCAGCAGACAGCTCAGGACCGAGGTGATGATGGCATGTCTGATATGGACACAACTCGGGAAATTCCAGAAAATCACCTTATGTCATGGGTGACCAATGGGACAGCCATGGCAAAAACCACTGGCCAATGAGTACAAAGGGTTTGGTGGAAATGCTCTATAAAATGGGCAAGAATAGAGGAACTAGTTGGTTGTTTCCTTGCAGAAGACCAGCGAACAGGATCGGAGAGACGCTACAGATGAATCAGAGGACCAGAGACACAGCCCAGCTGATCGACTGCATTAAAATGAGGATCAACCCGTTTGCCTTAGAAGGACTGTGCCTCAAGATTAAGAATTTGATTTCATCTAATGCCTTTTTATCCAGACAACAGAAGTGAACTTGATCGGTGAACAGCTGATTGCTCTAAGTTTCAGGCTTCTGGAAGTCCTGAATCAAACTCATTTATGTCTCCAGGTTTCCTTCAACTCTTCAGCCTCTGGAAACTACTGTCTTCAGAGACATATGACAACAAAGATCCTGTTTAACCATTGAAGCCTGGAGCATCAGTACCTGCCACTTAAAGGAAGAAAACTGAAGATTAAGTCGTATTCCCTTCAAGAAATCACTCGTTGTTACCAAAAGAACCGTCTCCATCAGGTGCATGGATGAGCCTCCGTCTTCAAAACCTCTCCAAACTCATTAGTTTCAGCACCAGGGTAAGACAAGTTGAATTGATTTATTTCTATTATTGAAATTATTACGTGTTACCGAATTGAAGCTGTTACTGACCCCTGCATAAGCGTTGCTAGTTAAAGAAAGCATATAAAATTCTAGTTAAATCGTGGACATTCAATTAATTGAGTCACCTTATTTTTGGTTTTTCATTGGTGGTAAAAAGTCTTGTTGCCTGGTTCTAAGATATTTTAGGAAGTTTTTATAGGTTGCCTTAATCAAGTTTGTTAAAACAGCGCCCTTGGGGCTTGTGCTGAGCTACTAAAATTAACCAAGCCCATATACCAAGAGCCAGTTGTAGATTAGGGAATGAGCAGCCATGAACAAAAGTGACTGTCAAAGGCATGGATGACTGCGATAGGCTACTCGGTCGCCCGGACCTCCAGTTGTAGAAGGGCGAGACTTTTGGATGAAAGCTGTCAGAGGCTAGGCGAGTCATTTCCCAACACCAGCTTAAACGGAACTTTCAGTAAACCTGCTTAGTAAGATCTTTCAGGTTTAGGGAAGTCCGGACCCATTAGATGGAGAGCTGGATTGAGCAATCCCTTTAGACATAGGGAAGTAGGAGGGAGGGATTAGCTCATCGGACAACGAAACCACTAAGTGATTTAAATGTGAAATTAAAATGTTGTGGTCCACAGTGTCAAAGGCAGCAGTTATGTCCAGCAGAACCAGAACAGCATTGTCACCAGAATCACCGGCCAAAAAGATATAAATAATTACTCTCAAAAATGCTGATTCGGTACTGTAGCGGATTTTAAAACCAGACTGAAACATTTCCAGAATGCCTTTGTCATCCATTAATGATTGATAAAATACAACCTTCTCTATTTTTGTACACAAATAGCAGCTTAGAAATAGGTATATAATTGGCCAACAGAGTGATCTAGACCAGGTTTCTTAAGAAGAGGTTGAACTACTGTCTGTTTAAGTTTAGCAGGGATCACACCAGAGGACAAACTACAATTTATAATGGTAAGGACAAAGTGTGCAATACTTGGAAAGACCTCTTTAAAGAACTGTAAGGAATAGGATCCCAAGAGGAGCCTGATGGGTTGAGATGCCTCACCATGTCCTCTAGGAAAGAGAGAGTCACAGGCTCAAACCAATTAAAGACAGCTGTCACATTGCGATTTGTGGGTGGACCGAAGCGCAGACAAGAACTAGGCAGCTGCATTTCGAGTTAATCTTGAGCTTTATTCCAAAACCGTCAAAAATCGCTGCAGGTACATAACAGAGTTCAGAGCCAAAAACTTACTAGAAGTCACGCTGCAGGAAACGTAGCAAGGTATGAACAAAACCAGAGGGTTGTGATCGGGAGGAACCAGCAAAGGACAATGAAACAAAACCAACTGATATATTGAGGGAGAACAAAGGCAGGTAACAAAGGAACTAAGAACAGGTGAGACAGTGAGGCAGAGGGAGCAGGTGAACCTATTAAAACTAAAGCATGAGGAAGGGGACTAAAGACAAGACAGTAAGCAGACCTATCTGAAACTATAAACCAAGATAAAAATAAAGCATAAGAATCAAGGATAAACATGAACTGAAGGAAACTGAGAAACTGGAGGGAACACAACAACCTAAGCACTTAGCAAAACAGAAACCATAAGGAAACCCTGACAACAAAAGTAAAAAAAAAAACCTAAACCAACAATGATAGAACAAAACTAAGAATGAAGCGGAGGAAACGAGGACTAGAATAAAAGTAAACAATAACTAAAGCTAACCTATAAAGGAGAGGCTGGGAACAAGGATGAACTAGAGGAACAAAGCTAAGAAGAACTGGAGAATAAAGGGAACTTAAACCGAGTAATAACTAAAAGGGGAAAAACAATGACGAGAGGAGTAACAGAAAAGAAACTAATAAATAAGAGAGTGCAAGGGAACCAGAGAACTATGATAAATAATAATAATCATAATAAGGAAACCATTCTAAGAAAATAAACAGGAAAGCAACACCAAGGGAATTAGGAACAAGGGCAGCACACTGGGGGGCAGAAGATAAGCAAAACAGAAAACCACAACTAACATGAATACAAAACACAAATAAGAAACATCTAAAGGTAAACAAAAACACAAAACCAAAAACAAAGTCCAAAATGTCCAAACCCTGACAACAGCACAGCAAGAGGCTGAGACGAAGAGTCAGAGTCAGGAGATTTAATAAGAGCCCCTGTGGTGGCAACCTTTTCAGGTTGCCACCTGAAAAAAAAACCATTAAATAAAAACATAAAACCATAAAAAACATTAAGAAATTATTACACATTTCAGGAAAAGCTTTTAAACAAAGGTTCTGAGGAGGGTTAAGAACACAGTCACTTGTGTTAAATAACAGACAAGGGTTACGTCTGTTGGATGACACAACATTTTTAAAATATGTTATTTTTGCCTCTTCAACAGAGTTCTGGTACTGATGCCAACACCCTTTAATGATTTGTTCCACTCAGTGACATGTCATCCTGACACCACAAGTCATTTCAACAAACCAAGGCCTGTGTTTAGACTCAGTCTGCCTGGTTTTAATGGAACAGTAGAGTCCAGAATGGTTTGTCAAGAGGAATCAAACCAGGAAAATACATCCTGTACATCTGAGGTAAAGAAATCAAGTGGGACAGGGAGCTGATTAAAAACCCCAGAAAACCGGGTGGGAAAGGAAGGGCTAAACATTTGACAACACAGAGCAGGGACATGTGCTAGAGCTGATTTAAAAGCAACATCAAATAAAACAGACATATGATCTGACAGTTCAAAGTCACCGATTTCCATGTTAGACACAGGCAGACCGTATAATAGAACCAGACCCATATGTGTCCTCGCTTGTGTGTGGGGCCAGTTACTCTGGCGAGTTAAAGTAGCAGCAATCTACTGGTACAAGTTCAGGTAGAGCACTGTCCTCACTGTCACTCAACCACATCTCAGTGACACACAGAAAATCCAACTTCTGGAAGCAGAAAATTCCCAAAGAAATAAAGTGTTATTTAGCAGGGAGCTGGTGTTCACTCAACAAATCCTGGCAGGAGCTGGTGCATGGGATTCTTCAAGTTGGTGTCAAAAATACAGTGGCCTCTTGTTCCAGTGATTTTCCCAGATAAGGTTTTCTTGTTGTAGTCACAACATTAAAAGTCCCTACTCTCAGTCCTAGACTCTTGCCTTTCCACTTCTATCTCTGCCTACGAACACATCTTCCTCTCCCTCTTCCTCCACTGCTGGTCAGCAGCACCACTGGTGGTCATTGTTAACGCAGGGCTCGACAGATCCAGTATGAAGATCATGTTCTTGACTCGCATTGTAGATGTCGCAAAGGTTATGCCCTTTGCCCCCTTTGTTGAAAGTTAAAGGAGGAAAAACGCAGAGCAAGAGAATACAGATAGTCAGACTGGGACCCTTGTTTTAGCTGATTTTAGTATCACGTGTTAAACATCTACACTTTTACAAGATCTCGTTAAATTTGTACTATGTAAAATTATTTTGGGTTCTGGCTGTATCAGTCTACCTGATCAGCTCATCCTCAGTGCCATGGATAATGTCCAAACTACTACAAAACCTGGAAAATCATCACCCTAACCATGATGTATGGTGGTGGTGGCACCATGGTGAGGTGGATTCTTTTCTTCAGCCAGGGAAGGGAAGCTGATGATGTTGCCTGTTGCAAAATCTAAAAACTGACTTCATTGTTTGTGTACTACAGCTGGACTGACAAGCTGCAACTGATAAGCTGGATTTATTCAGCAGACAGCTTCATGTAAACAAACATGTAAGTTTACAAATGTTGTAGGTGAAAAAACAGCAAGAAATTGAACTATGGTCACTTATGAAACTCTAGACATTTGATATCCTCAAATATAGTGTTGCATTCAGACGATATGAACATGTTTAGTTTAAGTTGTTTGAATAGCTTAAATTAGCTAAATTAGGTCCATCTGACAAGCTGTTAACCATCCATCACTGAGGATTTCTTCATTTTCTTGCAATTCACAGCAATATACCTGCAATTTTCCTCCTTCAAGGAAAGGATCAATAACATAAAATAACTTCACAGAACCTCACTTAGAAAATGTGAACCGTCCCTTTAAGTATGACTATTTGCCTTAGGATTTTTTTTTTCCTTCGTCATCTTATGCAAGAAGGCCAATCAGCTGTGAGCCACAGATCAGGCTTGGAACCCTTGGGTTTTGGCCTGAGTCTGCAAACAAAAGCAGCAGCCACGGCTTTGCTGTTTTGCCCACTTCTCTCCTCTGTGTGTTGCAATCTTGTGGCCTGTTCTCACAGACAGTCCTGTTCATCTCGACCTGACTCTTGTTTCGAGTGGCTTTTGTTCCCCTAAAATGTAAAATCCTTCACAGCCGTTCTCTCAGGCTCCATTCTTTGGAACGCAGACAGAGCACCCTGAACAATAGCTCCTGTATAACTGTGATGCTGGATGTGCAGACAGATCCAAGGGAATTGGAAAATATCGCTAATAAGTAACGTTGAATGCCTAACCATGGGCCACCAGGTCCCATGCCTGGGAATGAGCATTGTCTTTTTCTGCTGAATGCTTTGGGTGTTTGTGTGTGTACTGTATGTGTAAGTGTGTAATTTGTATAGCTATGAGGGATGTGTTAGGTGAGTGGTCCCCACTCCCATGGTGCACAACTATCATTTGGTCTTGCCTGATTTGTATTCACTCAAAAGGCTTATGCTTCGATTCACTGATCCACTCAGTGGTCTTGCTGTGCATCCTAACTACCTGGAATGCATTGGCAACTCAGGTTGCTTTTAAATCATATCAAAGACTTTTATATCCATTTTCCAATTATCCCCACTGCTAATGAATGGGTACATTTCAGGGCAGTTTGCTGTTTTCCTTTAACAACAACCTTCCAATCTGTAGAACAGCCAGGTTGGATCTCATATCTCCTGATAAAAGGCAAGAGCTAACTTTTTTCTGCAAGGACTGCTGTTCAACTCAAACGTTTGTGGTGGATGACGAAGCATCATAATTCAGGGCAACATTAATGCAGAAAAACATGCAAGGGGCATAGATTCATATCTTTTCAGCTGTCGAAAATAAATCAAGATGTCAAGTCTTTCTCGTCCCTGTTATATTCTCGAGGCATTTATCAACCCATCTGTGTTCAAACCTCCTCATTTTACAGGAGAGCTGCAGCGGTCGCGAGCTTTCCCGGATATTACATACCAGTCTTTCCACATGGAGAGCGGTCTCAGCCTGTCTGCACTTCACTTTGACTGACAGCTGCAGCGGATTTCCTCTTTAATTGTCGCAGCATATATTTGATCTGGGTTTTGACCATTTGAACAGGCATTTGTCCATAACTGCATAACCTTCGCCACCTGCACAGGAAAGCAATAACATACCTGAGACACTAAGGCACTAAATACGTTCTTCAGAGTGTGAGGGTTTTCTGCTTTATACCCTTTCTGATCTGATAGCTCTCTTACTCATTTTTTGTTTGTAAAATTCCACAAATTTCCAAACTCAAATTTTGAAATTTGTCCATGTATTATATTTACATAAAATTTTATTTTGTTTAATTACTAAGTGAAACTGTAAACATTTAATTTACTTTTAAAATTGTTTGGGGTTTTGATATTATTATCTGAAATTATAGTGAGACTGATTGGTTGGCTGAATAATTGGACCAATTTTTGTCGTGTTTTAAAGAATGAATCAGCATATGAAGCTGATTAAAGAAAAGCAAAGATTAATGCAAAGTGCTGTCTATAGTTACCAAAATCCTAAACTCATGATCTGATATGGAACTTTCACAATTTGACATCATGGTGATAATGTCTATTTTATCTGTCATTTTGCCTTATTAATGTTTTAAACTGTTGAAAATTGGATGGGTGTACCAACACATATGACTTACGTTATAAAACACATTACAGCAAGAACAAGAACGAGACAAGATGTAATTTTAGCAATATTTTAGTAATTTTAACAATATTGTTTTGAAAAATAAAAATCCAGATTTTTTGTGAAGGTTTCACCAATCACAAAATGGGTTTAACAGAATGTGTAATAGGTGTAGAATTATCCATTTCAGGTGTTAACAGTCCTAAGTATTTCACATGTTAAACTAAGGTAATGAAATGCAGGCTAGACAAATTTAAAATCTTTCATTGTCTATTAGTTTTACACCAATAGGAAGCTCCAAAGCAGATGCCAATGTTAGCATTGCTTGCAGCTAATGATTAGCCAGTCAGGGTATTCTCAAAATGCTTACAAATCATTTATAGCTGTCATTCTGTCAATTTGTGCTTTTTCAATGGAGTTCCCAAAATGCTACAAGACAAATGATTTAATAGTGGTGGATGTTTCCCTAATGCTTTCGCAAATGTGTGTTTTCAGCAACAAGTAGTTGCTATTAGCTGAATCTGTCAACTACTTTCTTACTTCAAGATCAATCAGTCAGTCAACCTTTATTTATAGAGCACTTTACACGCCCATGTGACCAAATCGCTATACAGGTCCTAAAATAAAAATAACCAAAAGACACAAACACCAACAATACCACAAATAACCAAGAGGAAAAGAACATCTAAAGACAATAAAAACAGTAAGTAAGAAAAAACAAATAAAAGACTAATAATTAAAAAAACAGCCTGATGTTTCTGCTCAACTTGATTAAAAGTCAAGTTAAAAAGATGGGTTTTTAAAAGAGACTTAAAATCATTTAATGTTTTACAGCAAGAGGAAGATTTTTCCAAAGTTTGGGAACAGCAACAGAAGAGCCTTTGTCTCCTCAGGTCACAAGACAAGTTCTAGGAACATCTAAAAGCAACAGAGGTTCTGACCTCAAACTTCTCCTTGGAACATGCTTGTGCAGAAGTTCTGTTAGGTAAGGAGGTGCCTGACTGTTTAAACATTTAAAAGCCAAACTTAAATATTTAAAATCAATCATTAAACATACAGGCAGCCAATGCTGGAAGGACAATATGGGGGTAATGTGCTCATGTTTATTACCCATTAGCAGACGGGCAGAATAAGATCCACAAGATTTCATGCCATGAGATACCATTACACCTCGTTTTTATGCTCAACTTTTCAAAATACGAAATGGAGCAGTCTTCTGTGGAATGTTTCATACCACCTTCGAGACATTTGGTACTCGCTTTGACAGTTATCATAAACCTTCCATTGTATACTTGTAGCCTACCAGAAAGAAACATGATTATATAAATTAAATAAATTGGAAGTCCCTCCCTCATGGCTGTTTTCATTTAATCAGGTGTTATAATTTATCATATTTACTGTGACTAACATGATGGAAAGGGAAATAAGAACCGCAATCAATTGCATTAAGGTGATACATAAATTCAGAAAATAATATACAATTAAACAGAATTAACCTTAACATGTAAGCATTGTCTGAAATTGTTTATATCTATAAATAATAGAAATTTGGTTTAAATACATGGGTACAACATTGTTGATAACAGGTAAAAAACAGATTAATAATAAGAATTAAACACATGGGAACAAAATGAGGATGCAAACTGGCCAACAGGCAAATTCAAACAACAAACATTAGCTAGTATTAGAAATCCATAATTTAAGATTTCATACAAAAGAATCAGGAAACACAAGTGTCATTCCATATTTTCTTTAGTCCATACTAATCAAGAACCTGAAAGTCCAAAAATGGTAATGGTTTTCAAAACTGCACAGGGATGCTGATCTGTGATCAACAGCATTCTACAGTTCACTTGATGCACTTTCAGTACATTGTTATTACCTTCAAAATACACTGTGGTCTAATTTTGAAAATATCATGCTTTTAATCGATCTGCCTGAAAATGTCTTTGAACAATAGTGCAAGTGTCAAAACTATAGATGTCTTTCCTTATACAGCACTGGTTAAATCGCTGAGAGTTTATTAGACATAAAAAAGACAAATCAGAGAACCAGACCATAGGAAACAGCTCATAATTCTTAAACATTCCTGCGGTCATCAGCTCACTGTGCAGCCAGTTTGGGGGTCAGCAGGTCAGACTGAAATGATAAAGTGCAATGTTCTTGTTTCCAGTGTCTAAATGAGATGTCTTTTAGATGCCTGTGTTAACTAAGCATTACTTCAATCATTTTTTTCATGAGTGATGTGTGACATAAATACTATTCAGACAACTTAAGTCGCACCCTTCAGTTCTGTCTGTAATTAATCTTTATAATGTGTTTCACTTAGTGAATTTAGTTATTGAAGTAAATTAACTGTTCATTATTCATTCAATTCATTCAATGTAGTCTGGAATTTTACATATGCTTTGAATTCTGAGAATCACAGACCCAAATCCAAATTCGACCCATTTCCAGTTTTCTGTGATAGATGCCCATGTCTTGTTATTTCAAAGAGTTTATGATACGATGTGATACATTTTAACAAGGTTTCCATGGTTTTTGAAAGAGAAACAGGCCCACAGCATCACAGATCCTTTACGAATTTGTCGTGGACATGTGTTGCCTTTCCACATATTTATTTTTTGTTTTATTCCAAAGGTTATTCCACAAAGACCATGAATACAATGAATTGCAAGTAACTGCTACATCTTAGGATGCTTAATTGATTTGTCATAAGTTCCTGAATTCGTAACTGATTCATATTTTATTTTTGGTCAGTTCTTCTAATTCTTGAGCCATCTGGAATTCGGGGCAAACATTTTGAGCAGTTGAAAATTTTAGTGCAGAACTCCAGAGTTCAAAAAATCTTTTTTTTTCTTTCATAATTTGTATTTCATTCTTAGGTACCAATTCCTAATGGATTCGTAGGCATTCTTAACTAAGGTAGAGATATGTAAAGCAGTGTATTGACTATTAAATAAATGCTTTCTCATCTTCCACCCTCAGCTCCTGCATTAGTCTGCTTTAGTGACCATATTCTAGCCTTCTAGCTGGTGTCAGCCTCTGTCTAACCCACAATCTTGGGGGCTCTTCTCCTTCCACTTTGAGGCAGTCTTCTTTTAGCTATTAGCAGGTGGTGTTGATACTCCAGTTTCAGGGCCAGTACTACAGCTGCTTTACACTGAACATCCATTTTGAAACTGATGCCCAAGGAGGGATGAGTGCCTTTTTCTTATATCGTGATAGAAAATCCCAAGAACTATGAAGAATATAAACAAAGTCCAATTTAATCATACCTGATTCTTAGATGCATTCGGGCTATTGTGAACTGATTCCTAATTGATTCCCAGCGTTTGTGTAGTATTCTTAATAGATTCTTGTAAATCATACTCAATTCTTGACAAAATTCTTGTGAATCAAGCTGCATCTCACTATTTCATTATCTATTGTACCTGTGTTGTACCTAAATCTTAGGGGATCACAGATTGGACCATAAAATTTGCAAAATTGCAAGAATCTTCACGAATCTTAAAATTTTGCAATTCTTGGCAATTTGTATTATTTGTGGTCTGTGTGAGATAGTAGTATAAGCAACCAACCAGCATGTAGATAGCATCTAATGGTGTATTCACACCAGGAAAGTCCTTTGGTCTGCTTGTTTGGTCCGGACCAAAAGCGAACTTTATTTTTTTCATTTGGTGCGGTTTGTTTTCACATTGTACTTTTTGCAAGTTAACTATTACTTGTAAACAAAGCCACACGGGTGACGATCATTGTTCCCATTGGACAGAAATGACGGGGGCGGGACAGAGCACGGATCCGGAAATTTAGAAAAACAGCTGTAGACGTGCTGGGTGCAGCACCTGTGTTCTATATAATTGTGCTGTTATTACAGCTGCAATATTATTGTGAGAGTCAAGAGCAGCTCATTCAACACAGACTTTGAGACGTTCCATTTATAAGTTTGGAACCCATTGGAGAACGCCGACGTTCTCTACGTGCCTTGTCCCACAACAAGCCAGTAGCATTGCTAAGCAACACACAGGATATCAGGTATGATTACCTTACAACACACACCTTTGCTACTGGCTACGGTGGCTTTTTATGTCCTAAGAGACGTATGCTTTTTGTAGTTGGTTCAGATCGGGGCCAGTTTGTATTCAGACCATAAGCGAACCGCAACAGAGTCCGTTTGGAAGCAGACTGAGACCACCTCAGAAAGTGGGTCTCAGTCCGGTTGTTTGGTCCAGACCAGGGTTCAGTTGAGTGTATTCACACCTGCACAAAAGGTCCGGACCAAGGGGGGAAATTAACTCTGGTCCGTTTAAAGCGGACCAAAAGTGGCAAGTGTGAATACACCCAAATAGTCATTATGGAAACTCCTGAACCTGAGGATGCCACTCTTTGCTGAGGTGTTCTAACAGTGTGCTTCTACCTGTGGAGGGTTGCAAGATAAACGTAATGTTATGCATATAACTACTATTCTCTGAACGAGGGTAAAGAAGTACAACACATGAGTAAGAGTATGGGATATCAAACCTTGTGTGTCCTGGGTAAAGCCACCTCTAATCGAAGGAAGTATTCCTTCCTTGTGAGATCCCAACAAAGGAAAACCGGGTTTAATCACAGGTCTGAGTCTACAAACCCTCTTTAAGAAACGTACAGCCAGAGGATGAGCACCCGGCGTGTCTCCATTAAAACCAACATTGCAGGCCGAAATAGCAACCAAGTAGACCTTAGTTGTGGAAAAGGAAAGACCTTTATCCAGCAGTTTCTAAACACATGTTAAAACTTCTACCATTGAGCACTGAAATGGAACAATGTGCTTGTCCTTATAAGCCACTAGTGGAGGATGCTCTCACATTCTGGATTGTTGCCACCGCAGCAGAGTGGAGGCCCTTAGCTAATAAGCTGGACCCTAACAGCAGGTAGGCATGCAGCTTTCACAGCTCTGGGTGTGGATGAAATATACCCCCCCCCACCTGAGGGAGGAGATCCTGGCGAACAGGGGAGTTGCCAGGGCTCTGCTGCCAGCAGGTTGACAATCTCAGCCATAACCTTTCTGGCCAGCAGAGTGCTATCAAAATTATGATCAGACACCAGTACTGGTAGCATCATTTCTGCTGGGTGAAATGCATACAGGAGTACATTGGGCCATGTTTGGCCCGGACATCCACTCCCAGTGGAGCATCCTAATCTGTAATGGAAAGGAACAGAGGGAAGTGGGTGTTGGCCTTGGTGGCAAAAATATCTACTGCTACTGTCCCGAACAGACACCATATCTGTGCCACCATGGAGGGGTGAAGCCTCCACTCTCTCAGTCAAGGTCCGCCAATGGAGAAGAAATCTGCAATCATGTTCGGTTTTCCAGGGACATGAGTAGCTCTGATAGACAGAAAGTTTATTCTGCACCACTGCAAGAGGGTCTGTGAAAGCTTTAAGAAAGGAAGGGAGCGAGTCCCTCCCTGTCTCTCTGTTTATGTGTAAAATCACAGTGGTTTTGTCTGTCCTCACCAGAACATGCTGGTTTGACAGAACCCAGCAGAAATGTTGCAGAGTCAGCAAAACTGCTAAGAGCTCGAGGTAGTTTATGTGGAGTTTGAATTGAATTGGTGTCCAAAACCCCTCACCGCTACGCCATCGTACAGAGCCCCCCACCCATGGGGGCTCTGTGGATAGCACCTTGGAAAGGTTACTCTCCCAAGTGGTGAACCTAAACAACACTCCTGGTTCCTGCCAAGGGAAAAGAGCTAACATACAGGTACTGGATATCGTTTGCTTTCTGCAGCGGTGACGCCATGCACAAAACCGGTGGGAGTAGTTCCACTGCTGGAACGGACACATCTTCAGTAGGCCGAGTGGTACTACTACGATCAGATGCCATCATACCCAGCAGTTCTAAGATCCTAAGTCTGGAAATGCAGTTTGTTCCCCAACTGAAACTGAACAAGGCAGCGGTGATCACAGCTACTCTGTAGTTTCCAGCCAGAGAAATAAAAACTGCTGACTTGGGGTCAGCAAGCTTTTCTGAGAGTTTGCCAAAAATCCTAGAGCCTGAATGTGTGACAGAACCTGAGATAGCTGCTCTCTGGCCTGCTCTCTGGAACTGGCTATTAAAGCCCATTTGTCCAGAGAAGTTAAAATGCAGACACCTGTTTCACTGAGAGGTGCTAGCGCTGCCTCTGCACATTTTCTAAAGGTGCGAGGCACTAGAGACAGACCGAAAGGCAGTACGAGGTAGGCCCTGCCCTTGAAGGTGAATCTCAGAAACTGCTGGTAGTCCAGGTGTATCGCTACGTGAAAATTAGCGTCTGTCAGGTCGATCATGGCAATCCAATGGCCCAGCTGATAGCCGTCAGAAGGGCTCCTTTTGCCTACGGCGTATTTATTACCTCTCTCAGAACTTCTACTGCTTTGGCCTTGACTGCCGTGTATACCACACCAATAAAAACGGGGTGGTTTCCGGTAAAGGTGTAAGTGGGAACCCGTAGCAACGGTTCTCTCCATCCAAGGTTGAAGTATGCATGTGCGCCATATGTGGAGATGTGCAGTTAGTGGACCGACCTGCAGCACTCTTGGCTATCACCTGCAGCCTTTTCATTTTGCCTTTTTTATAGAAAAAGTAGTCTTTATTAAAACATTTGGAACAAATGTTGTGCTCTGAAAAACATTCAACGCACTCAAACTGGGGGCTTTTAGTGCAAATGTGTTTGTGGGGAAATTGTGCCCGGAAGACTGCGTGGGGGAAACGCAGCACCTCTTGGGACTGGGATCCCAAACAACACCAACAAAACATAGTTTGGGCGGTGGCAAACGTGTTGTGATTATGAATCTGACAATATTATTTAATATTTAATATTAATATTTTAATATTTTATCAAATAATATTTCAGTCTGTTAAGGGTTGTCCTGTGAATACCAGCCCAGTAAGGCGATGGTATTAGGACAAAATAGAAAGGTGTGAGACAAGCTCTGACATTATTGAACAGCATAAACTCTGCACATATATGGAATGAATTCACACAATTTCTTAAAATACAATAATTTATTAACAAAAATAAGTCAACTCAAAGTCAAACATATTTCAATCAACAAACTCTTCACCATGCTAAAACAATCCAACTAAACTACCAAGCAGAATTAAAGAATAACGAAGACTAATGAGCTATGTACAATATAAACAAGTTGATTAAAGATAATTGGAAATTATGACCAAAAGAGTGATGCAACATTACCATGCAATGTTATTTATGTTTGAGAACCAAGGATTATCTTGAAGGATCTGGAAATGAAGTTAAGTTAGTCTTGGAACCAACTTACACAATAATCAGCAAACGTTTAGACAACCCTTCACAATGCAAGATCAGATCAAATATTATTTTAATAAAATAATGTTTTAAAGAATGATCTGCTGAATAAAACCAACCTTCTGGATGACCATTTCTCAACGGTGTCTAATTAGCTGCCTTTATTTATTGAAATAATATTTGAAGAAATATTATTAAGGGAGTATTTGGAAAAGAGCCAAATCTTTCTGGAGAAATGGGGCTTAATGGTGTTTACTTAGTTATCAAATCTAGTAAATGATGTTCAGGGACTATTATTCACTAGCTTGAAAACTAACAACCTTTCTGTTAAATACTCTTTAGTAGCAAGCACGTGTTCTTACCGGTTAGTAGTTGAGCTAACAAAGAAGCGGATAGCTTAGCACCAGAAACAAACACATACCTTTAAAATACATCGGTTAATATAAGGGTTAAAATGCATAAGCGCGGACGGCGCGTTGTGAGCAGTCTTCTGTGTTTAAAATCACCCTCCAAGTAAAGTTTGACTTAACTTAAAAACACACAAACACAGAACACAAACAGGGCACGTGTGCTGCAGATAGCCTGCTAGCACTAAGATCGCCGAGTTTCACAAAAACAAAACTAAACTTCATAAATGAAAACGTTCAGATTATTTAATCCTAACTGTTAATCTGCCCAAACCTAACCTCATGAACCGTGGTGAGGAAACGTTGTCCAAGGGCAAAGTTTGAAGAAGGTATCCACAGTCAACAAGCGGTTAGCTCAGTAGCTTCGCGGGTGGTTGAAGGCGTGTTCACTCTGAACAAAAGGGTTAGCTCCGGAGCTGTAGCTGGGCGGCCCATCTGGTCCTCTGCGGTCTCTGCTGTCTTCCTTCCAGGCTTTGCGGGGGCTTCTCTCGAACACCGTTTGCGTCTGCGGGGGCTCGGTACAATGTTTGCGTCTGCGGGGGCTCGGTACAATGCTTGTACCTTAATTACCCCCGTTCATGAATGAAAATACCGGATACACAGACAGTATTTCATTCGTACTTATCTTTGCATATGATCGATGATCGTATGACACTCTTGGATCCAGTTTGAAAAGTTTATGTCTGTATGCCAGCAAAAGACATCAGCGCACTGGGCCTCCCCTGACCGGTCCCTTTCGAAGGCCGTGTGGAAAGAGGGTGGATGTAGCAACAGCTGTGTTTTTATTCGGGTAGTGGCGTCACAGGAAGTCCGCAGTTATCCCGTTTCCTGGCTGTGCCAGAAGAAGGTTAATACACTTTATTTTGAAAGTTCCAGAAATGTCCGTACCGAAGTTTAATGTTGAAATCCATGGCTGTGGGTCCCAACACATGTCACCCTGCTACTGAGACCCCTAGATTTTTAGTCCCACAGCTAGGAGGACTGTGTCTTCTTCCGGGATGTCGAGTCCCTTTGGAGTCCCGGAGGAGGACCCCTGCTCCAGGCCGTCTTTCGGGGAGTTTGGGCATGGTTCTGTGGCTGTTCCATCAGATGGCTCAAGCTCACGGGCCGCGTCATCCTCTTTAGACGGGGTGGTGGTACGGCTGGTTTAAGAATGCCTGAGCTGGATTTGGTTCTCACATCTTGAGCAAGCCAGATTGAACTGCTTGAAATTAGTGCTTTGCAGGCAGATACCTTATCAGCAGACAGCAGTGGCTAACTCCATCAAAGTAGTTTAACTAACTCCAAGTAGCTTCATGAAAAGAAACACAGATCTATCCAGCAGCAGCTAGCTAGCCTGACTCAAAGAGGACTTTGCGAGGTGAACAGCATAGGTATTGATGGTGATGCATGTCACCTGTCATCATCACCTTATTTTCCTAGGAGTCATGACTAGAAGTGGCTTCAGCAAGGACATGCAGGGTGTGATATCCCAAACTCATACTCATGTTGTACTGAGTGAATCAACTGAAAGGGAACTTGGGTCATTGTTTAGAACATGTTTTATGGTTCAATTTGTTTTTAACTTTTTAATTACTAGTTTTAATTGCTCTGACAGTTCATTTAGGAAAGTTTTAACGGGAAGCTATTTTTGTGTAGCCAATTCCAGATTTATAAAGATTACTTGAATGGTGTCTTTCCCATTTTGAAATGTGATGGTCAATTGTTTTACATAATTTTCATATCCTAAGGCACAGAAATGTGTGGATTTAAAATTAGAGGTTCCTTGACACAAACTAAAAAAGTAAACAATAATAAATGACCTCATGTTACTTGTACTCGTCATCTTCCACTTTATCTGGGACCGGGTCGCAGGGGCAGCAGACTTAGTAGAAATTCGGGGGGAGCCCAAGGCGTTCCCAGGCCAGTCGAGAGACATAGTCCCTCCAGCGTGTCCTGGGCTGTCCCCTGGGCCTCCTCCCAGTGGGACATGCAGGGAGGAGTTACGTTTATTTATTAAACAAAATGTAAATAAATAAACAACAGTGTTGTGAGGGTCAGTGAGGAGCAGATAATGCACACCAAATTGTGGCTTATTTGCATGTGTTTCCTTGACAGTCCTCAAACCTCATGTATACTTCATTTGTTTTGCTGTCACTGCCCCCAAACTCTATTCATTCTTCTTGAACTATATTTGTATTTATTTGACTCTGAAAGTAGTAGCATGAAGATATCTACATAAAGGACATATAAATGTGATTTTGTTTTGTTATTTAACAGAAACATTTCCAAGGGCAAGATGAGTTTGAAAAGGAAAAATTAGCTCTGATAAGTAATGAAAAGGTCACTCCTCTGGTGATAAGCTCAGATGCCCAAAGGCCCCAGAACAGCCAGGGATGATTGATCAGACAAAGCACACATCTACAGAAAAGGCTTAATGTGAAGAATACTTGAGTTGGAAACCTTACCTTTGTCTTGAAGTTTAGAAAAACATGTCAGGACCAAAGATCTGACCTTAATGCAAGCATCTGAGACAATGTGTAGAACAGAGGGCAGGTTTCTAAGAACATGACAGAGTACAGATTTCTTGAAGGATGTACTGAGATGAATGGGGTTCAGTAGGTCAGCTCATATGAAGGTTTTATCAAATGGGAGCTGCTGGAATAATATGAAGACAGGAGCAAGAAAATTCCATTTAATTGTCCTTACTATTTGTAACATGGATTCAAAATTATAGTTTTTGTAACTCTTGATGAATAAATTTTTTACCGTGTTCCAGACTCTATATTAGAATTCTGAAGAATAATGTGTTTGGGCTATACAATTAAATGCAAAGGGCACAAAATGATTAATTGTTATGAAGTATGGATGTATCCTTATCAAACTCCTGATTAAAATCTTAACAACAGGTAAGGCATTACAATTATCTGTATTTTGGCTTGCTGGTTCTTAACCAAGGTTTTAAGTAAAGACTCAAAGGATCCGGTAACCTGACAGATTTCCAATAATGCAGAGAGAGACTGCTCTAAAACCTTGTGTTGTTTCTGAGAAAATGTGGTGTTTTATTTTACTATAAACACTTACAGGTTCAACTAAAAAAACATAAGAATATAGTTAAAAAGTTATATTTTTTGTCACTCATTCTATAAAATAAAACTAATTTTTATTGATTCATTACACATGGAGGGTAATAGTTCAATCCTTGATTTCTTGTGATTTTGCTTATGACAATGAAAACCCAAAATTCAGTGTCTCAAAAAATTTTAATATTTCATAAGATCATTAAAAAAAGTATATTTTAAAAAGAAATGTCAGACTTTTGAAAAATGTGTTTTTTTCTATGCACTCAAGACTTGGTTGGGGTTCCTTTTGCATGAATTTCAAAACTTCCTGTTAGCAATAGTACTCCATAAATGACTGTGGAAACTTCACACTGGACTGCAAGCAATGTGGATTCTGTGTCTCTCCACTCTTCCTTCAGACTCCGGGACCTTGGTTTACAAATGCAAAGAAAACTTTGTCTAAAGGCTGACTTTGGACCACTGAGCAACAGTCCATTTTTTATTTTATTTTTTTGCCTTAGTCCAGGTAGAACGCTTCTGACATTGTCTCTGGTTCAGGAGTAGGTTAACACGAAGATGTGCGACATTTGTAGCCCATATGCAGGATTCATCTGTGCAACATGGCTCATGATTCGCAGACTCCAGAGTTAGTCCACTCCTTTTTAAGCTCCCTTCCGATGATTGTGTAGGCCATTAAAAATGCAAGACGGCACAGAGGATGGCAGCCTGAGTGCTTTCTCTCTCTTGTACTTTGCTTGCTTTTGTGTGTTAATTCATTGTCCAACCAGAAGATAGAACACGCTGGACCACTGTTACATAGCTTTAAGCAGTGAGATCTGGCCCTGTATAAGCAGACCAGTAACAAAGTGACCGAGGAGATTAGGGCAGCTTAGAGCAGTACCCTCCTCTCCTCAGACCCCCTACCCGGACTTAAGATCTATAAAAAAGATATGAAGAAGCTCTTTCAGCGTCAGAAGACTAGAAAAACGCCGGGACCTGACAATGTCCCCCCCTCATAGGTGAAAACGTGCTCTGATCAGCTGGCCCCCCATCTTCACTCAGATCTTTAACAAGTCGCTGGAGATGGGTGAAGTTTCCTCGTGTTTCAAATTGTTGGACCATTTGTTCACTACTATACCTCCCAGTGTCATCTGCTACTATATACCCCAGTATGGTCTGCTACCACAACTCCCAGCAGGAATTGCAGCTGATAGGAAAGGGCGTTGCAGCTCTGATGTCACAGTGGGCTATATAAGGACACAGGAGATGCCCCACCTTTGCTTTTTCTCCCGCTGGAAACCAAGACGCGGTTACCATGCAACGGAGGCGTATCATTCTGGAGAAGAAACTCACACGTGGGTTTTCATTCATTCTCCCCACTGGCCAAAACTCATGACAAGAGTTCTTGGTATAAGAAGACCAGTAGGCTTTACTTTACTGATTGAAGGCGTGGATTTAACACGTAACCCAAGAAAAATCCACGGAAATTTTCCTCTTTGTTTTTATTCCAGTCGACTGCTGACGGTCCGTCATATTTTTCCCCTTTTGCCAAAGGAGGAAGGCCGGCCGTCTTTGAGTTTGTTGCGGACGCATAACAACCCCCCTCTTCCCCTGCTCCAGAGAAGATGACACCAAGCAATCCCGTTTTGTTTTGTTTTTTTCTATTAGAAATAGCTTGAGCAGGATAGAGTAGGATTTTAGGGCGATTTAGAATCACCACCTACTGTCTAGTCCAATGTGTTCTAAGTTGTATGTGCATGCAATGTCTTATTGAAACTTTGATTGCTGTTGGACTCTGAAAGCGCTTTGAAGATGTGCGTGTCTCACTGTGTTTGAACACCTGAGCGCAGACTCAGGTGAACTTAAAGTTGGCCTGCTAGAACCTCATGGTGGAATACACACTATTCCATTGTCTTCACTCTTCGTGTTTTTCCACCGATTGCCGCCTAAAAGTTTTGTGACCCTTTGTGTTTCACTGAGCTCCAACATTGGAGGTTTTATGACTGCAGTCTGGTAGAGTACTCTGTTTCCTCTTGTTTTTGCCATAACTGCTGGTTTGATTTCATACACACTCAATGTTATTTTATTTTGTTTAGTTAGTTGTTTTACCCCTTTTGTGTGGAACTTTTGCATGCTTGATTAGGTGAAGATTATTGAATCAGAATATTGAGGTGTATCAGGGCTGTTGATTTAATAAATATTCACTTAGATAAAGAGAAAGCATTTGTGTTTATTTTGAGCAAGAGTGATTTGTCTGTCAAAATAAGGTCAAAGTTCCCTCACCTTCAGTGAAGCAGTTGATTAAACAGTCACATCTAGTAATAGTTATCAATTATTATTGAGAATTTAATAATTGCAAATATCAAGGACTTTGAGCCGCAATTTCAACACCAGAGGACATCTCTGATTTCGATTCGTAAGTAATGATTTTTGGTTAAGAAATACATTTTTTTCAAATTATGATTTTAAATTATAATTCTTGATAAATATTAATTAATCAATAATCATAATTCTAACAAAATGCCATCATCCCTGTCCCCACACCATCATGGGGTTAAATCACCACAGGCTTGTCACACTGATGTCTGTGGTCATGAAATCTTTAAGCAACTGGTGTTGAAGCATCTGAAAGACATCACAAGCCCCCTGCTGGACACCTTCCAGTTTGATTACCAGGTCAGCAGATGAGAGCACTCAATTTGGGACCGAAGAAACATTGCAGCTGCTCTCAGTAGTATCTATGTGGGTAGCTCCCACTGCCTGGACTGGCAAGTAAGGAAGATGTGGGACATTGCGATTCCTGCCATTTTCCTTTTCGGCAGGGAGGAAGCCAGCCATTTCACTCAATGTGATTAGAGACAGAATCTCTTCTGGGAACTCTCAGATGCCTTTCTGCAGAAGCTCAGAAAGAAAAGTTTCAAGACACTCTAGTCTTACTTACTCCTTTTCGCAAAAACAGATTATCCGGACAGCAGATCATACCTAACTTTGATTGCTCTCAATCGGCGGGAACATCAGATCGTAGTCAACTCTGCATCCAAGTTTGAAGAACTGGTCCAGCTTGCCAGCAAGTCAGACATTCAGTTTGTGCATGCTACCTCTCATTTAGCTGCTAGGCAGCGGGATAGAGCACGAGGTGTGGCACAGAAAGCATTTATGTCAGTGGCTCCATGACATCATGGGGATTCCAGCTGTGACTCCTCGCATTGTAAAGGTGCCGAGTTTCCTACCCGTATCTGTTTGTGCACAGTTCAGAGTCCATGTTTTACCATGTTTTTGTCCATATACATTAAAAAAATTATTTTAATGTTTGGAAACATAACATTTTTGGCTTTATTATCTGTAAACCATAATCCTCAAAATTACAAGAAAAAGGGCCTGAAATATTTCCCTCTGTGTAATAAATCTATATAATATGAGTTTCACTTTCTGAAATGTGAAACTAATATTGAGTGAAACTTTCTGAAATGTGAAGGAGGATAAAAGAAAGCTGCCCTCAAAATCTTTGAGAACCACAGATTATGACCTGCTGTCTTAAATAAGTGAGACTGTCAAATCTCAGGACGAAGGAAGGTTTGGACTTAGAAAAAAAAAACAATAATATATATTTTATCTGACATGTCTTATCTGGACATTTAAAATGTCATAATTTGCCACAAAAATGATTACTATGTGTTTGAAAGTGACTGTTGCTTAACAACAAATTGGTTTCCATGTTCCAATTTTGATGACATATATATAATAACCAACACACATGGCAATATAAATATAAAAAACAAATCAACTATTTGCAGCAACTGTGGCTCTGAGGTGACTGTGGCTCAGTGGGTAGAGTAGTTGCCTTGCATTCTAAAAGTTGTGGGTTTGTTTGTCCCTGGGCAAGGCACTTAACCACAAGTTGCCTACCGATCTGTGTCTTGGTGAATGAATGTGTATGTGTTTGTAAGTGTGATCGGATGAATGTTACTCCAGTGTAAAGCACTTTGAGTTGTAAGTATGATTGGAAAAGCTCTATATAAATTCAGTCAATTTACCATTTATTACAAATATACAGTCAAATTATGTGCAGTAGAGATGTAACAAAAAAGCATACAAATACGATATTTAATAAATTTTGTAAAATATATTTAAACTAAACTAATCACATATACAAGCCATACTTGCAACTGAGGGTGTACTAGGATAAGCTACAGTGCTCTGCACAATTATTGGCACCCTTGTGAAAGATGCATTAAAAGCTTTAAATAACAATAGTCTTTCATTGCAGTACAACATTTTCCTTTGAAGACATGTATTCAATGAGGGAAAAACGCAAAAAAATTTAACAAACATCACCAGAAACACATTTATGTTCCCCCCAATTTCTATAACATCCGTGTATGTAAAGATTTTCCAAAGTCACACCTAACTTTTCTAAGCTTGTGATAGGATTTGTAATAGAACTTGTAATCTGCGATGCTACCAATTTTGCAGGACAATGTATCCATGCGTAAGGACATATTTGCAATGTTGGACACCACAAATGATTGCAAATCACCAGTTTGAAACCACATTGCTGAGAAAGAACAACCAGCAATGTCTTCACACTCCTGTGTATAATTAATAACATTTATGGTGGCAATTGTTGGTGCAATTATTGGTGTACATTGCTTGAGATAGTATTTGCTACTACTAATCTAATCTGTTTTTGTTTTAATGGCTAACCCAAATTAATAAAAACATGAGCACAACAACGTCAGAGTGAGAGTGGC
Source organism: Girardinichthys multiradiatus (assembly GCF_021462225.1). NCBI lineage: Eukaryota > Metazoa > Chordata > Actinopteri > Cyprinodontiformes > Goodeidae > Girardinichthys > Girardinichthys multiradiatus. Next base: position 29,679,743 of record NC_061801.1, read on the forward strand.
AATCACCTGTTTCTAAAGGCAAGCTGTGACTTTCATACAATGCGTTCAGGACAGCTACATGTACAGTACTATTACAGCACTCACCTGGAACACTTACTCCGCTTTACTTGTTGAACAAACAAAACAATACTTCTAACAATACAGACAAGCACATTACCTGTATACAAATTATCCTAAACATAAAAAAGTCAAACTCCATAGATCAAAATCACATTTGCTGTTTTCAGAACTTCTGATCTGGATCAATTTGCTTCATACAAAACAGAATTTATAACACAGTCAAAATGGTTCATTTACTGGTTTTCTTTTCTACTGTCCACCACTTGTTATAAATTCAAATATAATTGTTACTGAAAAAAAATTATTCTTAGATTTCTCTCACATATTAATCTTTTATATTTTGTTCTCTGGTGTATCAGTTATCTCTGCTTTATTGCCAAGTTTGTACAGACAAACAAGGAATTTGACTCCTGTACACTTTGCTCTCAATAATAAAGAATATGTTTTTATATGTATATATAGAGGGGTTGGACAATGAAACTGAAACACCGGTCATTTTAGTGTGGGAGGTTTCATGGCTAAATTGGACCAGCCTGGTAGCCAGTCTTCATTGATGGCACATTGCACCAGTAAAAGCAGAGTGTGAAGGTTCAATTAGCAGGGTAAGAGCGCAGTTTTGCTCAAAATATTGAAATGCACACAACATTATGGGTGACATACCAGGATTAACTGTGGACGCAAGAGGAAGCTGTCTGAAAGGGATGTTCGGGTGCTAACCTGGACTGTATCCAAAAAACATAAAACCACAGCTGCCCAAATCACGGCAGAATTAAATGTGCACCTCAACTCTCCTGTTTCATCTCCCGAGGAAGGCGTCCAGGAGGCATCCGGTATAGATGCCCGAGCCACGTCAACTGGCTCCTCTCGATGTGGAGGAGCAGGGGCTCTACTCCGAGCTCCTCCCGGATGGCTGAGCTCCTCACCCTATCTCTAAGGGAGTGCCCGACCACCCTACGGAGGAAGCTCATTTTAGCTGTTTGTATCTGGGATCTTGTTCTTTCGGTTATGACCCAAAGTTCATGACCATAGGTCCTCACCTAGGAATGTTGACCGACCGGTAAATCAAGAGCTTTGCTTGTCAGCTCAGCTCTCTCTTCATCACAACGGACCGGCACAGTGTCCCCATTACTGCGGCAGCCGCACTGATCCATCTGTCGATCTCCCGCTCCATTCTCCCCTCACTCATGAACAAGACCCCGAGATACTTGAACTCCTCCATTTGAGCCAGGACCTCCCCTCCAACCTGAAGAGGACAAGCCACCCTTTTCCAGTCAAGAACCATGGCTTTGGACTTGGAGGAGCTGATCTTCATCCCAGCCACTTCACACTGAGCTGTGAATTGCCCTATGGTATGCTGTAGGTCTTGGCTAAAGAGGACCAGCAAGGCCACATCATCTGCAAAAGAAGAAACAAAATCCACTGGCCCCCAAACCAGATCCCATCTGGCCCTTGGCTGCGCCTAGAAATCCTGTCCATAAAAAGTTATGAACAGGACCGGAGACAAAGTGCAGCCCTGCCGGAGTCCAACATGCACCGGGAAGAGGTCCAACTAAGTGCCGGCAATGCGGACCAAACTTCTGCTCCGCTTGTACAGAGACCAGATGGCCCCTAACTCCATACTCCTTGAGCACCCCCCACAGGGCACCACGATGGACACAGTCTAACACATTCTCCAGGTCCACAAAACACATGTAGACTAGTTGGGCAAACTCCCATGAACCCTCAAGTACCCTGCAGAGGGTTTAGAGCTGGTCCAGTGATCCCCCTATAGTTGGAACCACCCTCTGGTCACCCTTCTTATGAAGGGGGACCACCACCCCAGTCTGCCAGTTCAGAGGCACTGTTCCCGACTGCCACGCAATGTTGAAGAGGTGTGTCAACCATGACAGCCCCATAACATCCAGAGACTTGAGGTACATCCAACCCCAAAGCCCTGCCTCCGAGGAGCTTTTTAAGCACCTTGGTGACTTCAGCCTGGGTGATGAAAGAGTCCAACCTGGAGTCACAGATTGCCCCATTAAAGAGATGGTGTGCGTAATGCATTGCCTTGTTCAATATATTTGCAAAGAAATATATGAAAAATGTGTTTCAACTTATGTCTTGTCTTGTCAAACAGGGTAAAACAAAGATAATCCATATAGATAAATACTTCTTCAGTTGATGCTGCAGCAGCTGTATTACACCACACACACTGGTTTATAGAAAGAGCAGTAGAAAATGTAATTTTGATTTAATAACTAGTCTTTTAAAACAAAACCCTGATTAATTGAGTAGGATTTTGTTTATTGTCATGTGCTCGCTCAAGACAAAACATCCAAAGTAATTTCAATTTCTACCACTTTGAGTATTGCAAGTTTCATATAAACCCAAAAATGTTTTTAATATAGAATTTATGTGCTTTTCTGCATGTTATGAGCTGTAAAAAGACTTCTAGCTGTTGTCATTCAGCATGTAGTTTTAATATCATATTCTATACAGTTTGCTTGAAATGACTAAGTGAGCTTGTTTATAAAATATCATGATTTAATTTTTAAGTCGCCAACAACCAGCTGGTGCTATCTAGGTCTATTTCATTGTATTAAATAATTTTAATGTTTATTTCTTTTCATTTTGAAGATTGTGGCTTACAGCTAACAGAAACCAAAAAAATCAGTGACTCAGAAAATTACAGTATTACATGGGACCAATTAAAAGAGGATTTTAATGAAGAAATGTTATGTTTTGTAATGGCCTTGTGATATAGTCTACACAATCGTGGGAAAGCCATATTTCTCAACAGTTGTCCTGTAGACAATGTCAGCGCTGAAGAAGCTCCATATTTGGACAGGTGAGTGGAAAGAAAAAATCTGGTAGAAAAAGGTGCAGAAGTGACAGGTGTCACTACAGCCCTATGAAGCAAAGGCCATTCAAGAGTTTTAGGGAGATTTTCTATATACATTGGCGGTGGCTGGGTTTCAAGAGTCGTCACACAAAAACGCATGAAGGACATGGGCTATAACTCTTTAATTGCTTGTGTTAAGCATCTCTTCAAAGAGAAACTAAGTCTAAAGTGTCTTAGCTAGGCTCGGGGAAAATGAACAGGACTGTTGCTCAGTGGTTCAAATCCAAGTTGCTTGTGGTCCAATGTGACGTTTCCTAAGTCAGTGTATATGCACTCAACCGAATGTATGTATACTGTATGTATGTACATGGACATACATACAGTAGTTGGACATTTTTCTGCTTTTTAACCCTAAACTGAATTTTGGGACTTATTACTTTTGAGCCGTGAGCATAAAAAAAATACAAAACTAGCTTGAAATGTATAATATATAATTCTTTGTATAATGTATTTATACTATAGATTAATTTTTAGATTTCACTTTTCGAATGGAATTACTGAAATTCATTTTGTGTTTGTTATCGGATTTACCGAGGCAATAGTGTAAGCAGTGATGTGGTTGATGAAATAAATTGGCATTGCATGAATTGTATATGTAAAATGTTTTCTTTAAAAAATTTCTCGTTTCTCTGAAGGATCAGTTGAACAACAACTGCCAGGTCTACCTTTTGTTAAATAATACATTTTAATCCCAAATAGAAATCAGTCAGGCATTTTCTATACCACTGTCTCTGGACTGTGGGAGGAAGCCAGAGCACCCAGAGAGAACCCACGTATGCACAGGGAGAACGTACAAACTCCCAGGACCTTCTTGCTGCAAGGCAACATTGCTACCAGCTGCGTCACCATGCAGTCCCAATAATCCCAAATAGAAATGAAATCTTAATTTAATCAATGTGAATTCAGTTTGCATTAAAGTCTGCAATAACTATCTTCATGATGAATTACTTTAATCAGGACTTAAGTTGCATTTTCATTCCTTCCCTTTCTTCCTTTAGTGGGGCATCAGATAAGCTACTGCTGCCAGTAAGTTCATGTTTGCTTTCTATGGATGATACATTTGATCCCGCCTTTCTGTGTTTAACCTCGTCTAAGTGATTGGCTGGGCTTAGAACACAATATGGCTTGCACCAAGAATTATACCTGATTTATTTAATTTGTACCCTTGAAAATGTTTTTTTTTTCTCTAAATGACAAGTGCATTGAACCATCACCTTAACGTGGTGGAGGGGTTTGAGTGCTCAAATGATCCTAGAGGCTATGTTGTCTGGGGCCTAAATGCCCCTGGTAGGGTCTCCCATGGCAAACAGGCTCTAGGTGATGGGTCAGACAAAGAATGGTTCAAGAACCCCTCATGAAGAACAAAATATCGAGGCACGTGACGTCGCCCGGTACGGCGGAGCCGGGGTCCCACCCTGGAGCCAGGCCTGGGGTCGGGACTCGTCGGAGAGCGCCTGGTGGCCGGGTTGCTCCTCACGGGACCCGGCCGGGCCAAGCCCGAACGAGAGACGCGAGGCCATCCCCCAGTGGGCCCACCACCTGCAGGGGGAACCGTGAGGGACCGGTGCAAAGAGGATTGGGTGGCGGACGAAGGTGGAGACCTCAGCGGCCCGATCCCCGGATGCTTAGGCTGGTTCTAGGGACGTGGAATGTCACCTCGCTGGGGGGGGAAGGAGCCTGAGCTTGTGCGGGAGGTTGAGAGATATCGACTAGAAATAGTCGGGCTCGTCTCCACACACAGCGTGGGCTCTGGAACCCATCTCCTTGAGAGGGGTTGGACTCTCTTCTACTCTGGAGTGGCCCACGGGGAGAGGCGGCGGGCTGGTGTGGGTTTGCTTGTTGCCCCCCAGCTCAACCGTCTCGTGTTGGGGTTTACCCCAGTGGATGAGAGGGTTGTATCCCTGCGCCTTCGGGTTGGGGAGAGGTCTCTGACTATCATTTCAGCCTACGGGCCGAGTGGTAGTGCAGAGTACCCTGCCTTCTTGGCGTCCCTGTCGGGGGTGCTGGATAGTGCCCCTCACGGGGACTCCATTATTCTGCTGGGGGACTTCAATGCCCACGTGGGGAACGACAGTGACACCTGGAGAGGCGTGATCGGGAGGAATGGCCTCCCCGATCTGAATCCGAGTGGTGTTTTGTTATTGGACTTCTGTGCTAGTCACGGATTGTCCATAACGAACACCATGATCAAACATAAGGGTGTCCATCAGTGCACTTGGCACCAGGACACCCTAGGCAGGAGGTCGATGATCGACTTTGTTGCCGTATCATCAGACCTTCGGCCGCATGTTTTGGACACTCGGGTGAAGAGAGGGGCTGAGCTGTCCACTGATCATCACCTGGTGGTGAGTTGGATCCGCTGGAGGAGGAGAAAGCCAGACAGACTTGGCAGGCCCAAGCGCATAGTGAGGGTCTGCTGGGAATGCCTGGCGGAGCCCTCGGCCAGGGATGTATTCAACTCCACCTCCGGGAGAGCTTCGACCAGATCCCGGGGGATGTTGGAGACATAGAGTCCGAGTGGACCATGTTCTCTGCATCTATTGTCGATGCTGCTGCCCATAGCTGCGGCCGTAAGGTCTGCGGTGCCTGTCGTGGCGGCAATCCCAGAACCCGGTGGTGGACACCTGCAGTAAGGGATGCTGTTAAGCTGAAGAAGGAGTCCTATCGGCTGTGGTTGGCTTGTGGGACTCCTGAGGCGGCTGACGGGTACCGTGAGGCCAAGCGTGCTGCGGCCCGGGCTGTGGCAGAGGCAAAAACTCGGGCCTGGGAAGAGTTCGGTGAGGGCACGGAGAAGGACTACCGGTTGGCCTCGAAGCGATTCTGGCAAACCGTCTGGCGCCTCAGGAGGGAGAAGCAGTGCTTTACCAACACTGTTTATAGTGGGGGTGACCTCGACTGAGGACATTATCGGGCGGTGGAAGGAGTACTTCGAGGATCTCCTCAATCCTGCCATCACGCATTCCGTGGTGGAAACAGAGGCTGGGGACTCGGGGTTGGACTCTTTCATCACCCAGGCTGAAGTCACCGAGGTGGTTAAAAAGCTCCGCGGTGGCAAGGCTTCGGGGGTGGATGAGATCCGCCCTGACATCACCGACCCCCTCCTTGACCCCCTGCAGTTTGCCTACAGAGCCAACAGGTCTGTAGATGATGCAGTCAACCTAGCCCTTCACTTCATCCTCCGGCACCTGGACTCCACAGGAACCTACGCCAGGATCCTGTTTGTGGATTTCAGCTCTGCCTTCAACACCATCGTCCCAGTTCTGCTACAGGAGAAGCTCTCCCAGCTGAGTGTGCCCGACTCCACCTGCAGGTGGATCACTGACTTCCTGTCTGACAGGAAGCAGCGCGTGAGGCTGGGGAAGCACGTCTCTGACTCCCTGACCATCAGCACCGGTTCCCCCCAAGGCTGTGTTCTCTCTCCTCTGCTCTTCTCCCTGTACACCAACAGCTGCACCTCCAGTCACCAGTCTGTCAAGCTTCTGAAGTTTGCGGACGACACCACCCTGATCGGACTCATCTCTGATGGTGATGAGTCTGCATACAGATGGGAGGTGGACCATCTGTTGGACTGGTGCAGCCAGAACAACCTTGAGCTCAACGCTCTAAAGACAGTGGAGATGGTTGTGAACTTCAGGCAGAACCCAGCCCCACCTGCCCCCATCACCCTCTGTGACTCCACAATTGACACTGTGGAATCTTTCCGCTTCCTGGGAACCATCATCTCCCAGGATCTCAAGTGGGAGCCAAACATCAGCTCACTCATCAAGAAAGACCAGCAGAGGATGTTCTTCCTGCGGCAGCTGAAGAAATTCAACCTGCCAAAGACTATGATGGTGCACTTCTACACAGCCATCATTGAGTCCATCCTCACCTCCTCCATCACCATCTGGTACGCCGCTGCTACAGCCAAGGATAAGGGCAGGCTGCAGCGTGTCATTCGGTCTGCTGAGAAGGTGATTGGCTGCAGTCTACTGTCGCTCCAGGAACTGTACACCTCCAGGACCCTGAAGCGGGCAGGGAAGATTCTGGCTGATCCCTCCCACCCCGGTCACAGACTCTTTGAGACTCTCCCCTCTGGCAGGAGGCTGCGGTCCATCCGGACCAAAACCTCAAGCCACAAGAACAGTTTTTTCCCATCTGCCACCAGCCTGGTTAACAAAGTCCGGAAACCACCCTGACACTCTCCCTTTCCCCCACACCCCCCCTTTTTTTGCTGACAGGACACTTGTAACTTGTAACTCTATGTGTTACATTAACGCTCAGCTTGGACTCCTGCTTTACTTGCACTGCTTTACTTGCACAATGATCACCTGCACTGTTGTATTGCTCTTGCATCTTATACTGCTCAATATTTACTCTCACTCACTTAAAACTGTGCACATATATTTATATTATATTGTAGATATGTTTATACTGTTTAATTTGTACTGTATTGCACCGACTACGCCAAAACAAATTCCTTGTATGTCCAAAAACGTACTTGGCAATAAAGCTTTTCTGATTCTGATTCTGATTCTGAGTACCTCAAGTGTCTGGATGTTGTAGGGCTGTCATGGTTGACACGCCTCTTCAACATTGCGTGGCGGACAGGGACAGTGCCTCTGGACTGGCAGACTGGGGTGGTGGTCCCCCTTTATAAGAAGGGGGACTGGAGGGTGTGTTCCAACTACAGGGGGATCACACTCCTCAGCCTCCCTGGTAAGGCCTACGCCAGGGTATTGGAGAGGAGAGTCCGACCAATAGTCGAACCTCGGCTTCAGGAGGAACAGTGTGGTTTTCGTCCCAGCCGTGGAACACTGGACCAGCTCTATACCCTCTACAGGGTGCTCGAGGGTTCATGGGAGTTTGCCCAACCGGTTCACGTGTTTTGTGGACCTGGAGAAGGCATTCGACTGTGTCCCTTGTGATGCCCTGTGGGGGGGTGCTCCAGGAGTATGGAATCGGGGGCCCTTTATTAGGGGCCATCCGGTCCCTGTACGAGCGGAGCAGGAGTTTGGTCCGCATTGCCGGCATTAAGTCGGACCTGTTCCCAGTGCATGTTGGACTCCGGCAGGGCTGCTCTTTGTCGCCGGTCCTGTTCATAACTTTTATGGACAGGATTTCTAGACGCAGCCAAGGGCCGGAGGGGTCTGGTTTGGGGACCAGTGGATTTCGTCTCTTCTTTTTGCGGATGACGTGGTCCTGCTGGCCCCCTCTAGCCAAGACCTACAGCATGCGCTGTGGCGGTTCGCAGCCGAGTGTGAAGCGGCTGGGATGAGGATCAGCTCCTCCAAGTCCGAGGCCATGGTACTCGACCGGAAAAGGGTGGCTTGTCCTCTTCAGGTTGGAGGGGAGTTCCTGCCTCAAGTGGAGGAGTTTAAGTATCTCAGGGTCTTGTTCACGAGTGAGGGAAGAATGGAGCGGGAGATCGACAGACGGATCGGTGCGGCTGCCACAGTAATGGGGGCGCTGTGCCGGTCCATTGTGGTGAAGAGAGAGCTGAGCCGAAAAGCAAAGCTCTCAATTTACTGGTCGGTCTACGTTCCTACCCTCACCTATGGCCATGAACTTTGGGTCATGACCGAAAGAACGAGATCACGGATACAAGCGGCTGAAATGAGCTTCCTCCGTAGGGTGGCCGGGCACTCCCTTAGAGATAGGGTGAGGAGTTCGGCCATCCGGGAGGAGCTCGGAGTAGAGCCGCTGCTCCTCCACATCGAGAGGAGCCAGTTGAGGTGGCTCGGGCATCTATACCGGATGCCTCCTGGACGCCTTCCTCGGGAGGTGTTCCAGGCACGTCCCACCGGGAGGAGGCCCAGGGGACGGCCCGGGACACGCTGGAGGGACTATGTCTCTCGGCTGGCCTGGGAACGCCTTGGGCTCCCCCTGGAGGAGCTGGAGGAGGTGTCTGGAGAGAGGGACTTCTGGGCGTCTCTGCTGAGTCTGCTGCCCCCGCGACCCGGTCCTGGATAAGCGGAAGACGACGAACGAACGAACGACAAGTGCAATGGTGGTTGCAGAGATGACTTCCTTGGTTTCAAGGTAAACAGATAAGTGCCTCTTTACAAAGATAACCATTAGAATGTCCTTGCAAATGCATACAACCAGTGAATTGGCTTTTTTTACAGTGGCTTTTATCTGGTCAGAGAAACTGATGCATTCAGATATAGACTGCAACGAGCTCAATCTACACAGGCTGAGGAAAAGGAGTGCAGCTGTCAGGTCTTTTTTGCCCTTAATCCTTTAACCTCATTCTATTGATGTTTAAGCTTAATTGTAATTGAGGAGGAGCTCACTTGACAGAGCCTTAGTCCCCCTTTATTATACCACATTAGAGCAACTCTCCTTGAGCTGGAAAAATAAAATGCCCCTATGCTCCTAGGTATCCTGGAGTCATCTTTGGAGGCATCAATTGTAATTTGAGCTCAATAGCCGCATTGATGGCCGACAGAATCACAGAAACTCACAGAGATGAAAACACTAATATAATTTAAACCATGGAAAGAGTGATTTATTCTTACTCTAATCAACATTAAAACATTTACTCTACAGTGTCTTTTAAAAAGTATCAATTTCCCTTTAACTGTTTTAGATTTTGTCATGCAATATTTAGATTTTATGTGATAGACCAACACAAAGCAGTGGACACCAATAGTAATACTTTCATGTTACTCCACAATTATGCACTTTGATGTGTTGATCTTTCACATAAAATCCTATTCAAATTATATAATTGACAATATGTGGAAAATGTTCAAAGGGAGGGCTGCACGGTGGCGCAATTGGTAGCACTGTTGCCTAGCACCAAGAAGGTCCTGGGTTTGACTCCCAGCCGGTAGTCTTTCTGCATGGAGTTTGAATGTTCTCTGCCTGCATGCCTTGTTTCTCTTCAGGTACTCTGGTTTCCCATTGTCCAAAAGCATGACTGTTAGCCTACCTTAGGTATAAATGGGTGTGTGCATGATTGTTTGTCCTTTGTGTGTCTGTGTTGCCCTGAGATGTACTGGTGACCTGCCCAGGGTGTACCCCATCTCTCGCCTGTAGACTGCTGGAGATAGGTACCAGCTCTCCCATGAACCTGTACGGATGAAGTGGGTATAGAAAATGGATGGATGTTCAAAAGGTCCTTTTGCGATGACGTTTTTAATCTAGATCCTTATTCAAATTCAATTCAAATTCAAAGATACTCTTTTGATCCCGGAGGGGAAATTAGAATTCCAGTACAACCCATCCAAACAGACATCATGACACAAGACAAGGGGGAACGGGTCAGCGAGGCTTTGCAGCCCACTCACAGGTGTTGCCCTTGCTAGATGAGAAAAGAGGCCACATTAGGTAAGTAGAGGGAAAAAATCACATTTCCCACTTTATCCTTAGCAGGTTACAGTTTGAGTTTGCAAAAAACCTCAGCACAAAGAAGCAACAAGTTGACAAAACAACATCATGCTGGGATCGGTGAAGGCGGTGTGACGGGGTGCATATTTTTATCTTGAGCATGTGTGTGTGCGTGTGCAAGTGAGTGTGTGCAAGTAAGTCCATGAAGCACTGTCACAGAGACTATTGTCCTTGATGGTTCGTTGGAATGTACATCAACCGGCCACAAAGTTCTGAGCAGCTCCACAGATGTCCTCAGGGAAGGGAGGGGGCAGAGGGAGCAGAGCGTCATGTTTACATAACTTCCAGGAGAGGTTGAAGACAGCCAGCCATCAAGGCTGTGCAGGGGAGCCAGATTCAGAAAAACAACAATGATTTGGGTTAGGCTGACTCTTAATTTTCCGTCAGCCTTGAGAGTCTTTCTGGTGCTTCTCAATGGCGAATCCAAACAGCTAAATTCCTGGTCTTTCGCCAGATCTGAGCAAACAACTTTCTCCAAAATTTATCCCATTTCACCCCTGTGTCCAGGAACCGCAACCTGCCTGCGATCCTGTGTAAGGATCACATCCAGTCTGCGATTCAGCTCACGTAACATCTCAGTTTGAGTGTTGATCGCGCTGCAGATCCCATCATACAGCCTTACAATTGCCAGAACAGCTGCTGACGTTTTCCGAATTTCTCGATAAGCCAGGTAACCGCTGACTCCAAAAAGCAGAAATCCTGATATCAAACATTCAATTATATACACTTCTTCGACTGACATTATCGACAGACACACCATCCTCCACTTCTGCCAGGAGTCCATTGTGTATCCAGAGAAAAACATCCCGTCTGGACAAGAGGGTTCCCCTTCACTCTGTCTTCTCGTCGAGAAAATCTGATCAATTGCATTGAAAGACCAGCTGACCAGATCCATAACTCAGAATTTTGGAAGATATGCAAAGAGAGGCTCCAAAAAAGAAAGACAAGACAAAGAGCTGAAGCAGGGCAGATATGGGAGGGTGCACGAGACAGAGAAAAAGCATCCTCCTCCCCCAAGAGCAGAAAGAAGAAATCTGTTTATGTTAGATTTGTATGATAGATTGTAACAAAATGATTTTTACTGAATAGACTAGATGTACAGAAGGATAGCAGACACACTGAATGCAGACAATAAAACTAATTTAATGAATTCTGTATAAAGCAATTTTTTTGTGTTGAGCAAATAATTTCATATGTAAACTGTATATCATTGTTACTGTAAAAGCTAATTTGAAGATCAGAGTAAAACACCAAAAAAAAAAAACCTCCAAACACACATTAACCAAATATTCAACACAACCTGCTTTGACCTGTTCCTGAACAGTTGGCCTCATTGTGGTCATAAAAATTGACTGTCAAAAGTAAAGTGGCATTATAAAATTCCAGGCAGGTTTCAGTGGTATGCAGTCTAAGTGGCAAATACTAAACGCACATTTGCATTTGTCATATTTTTTAGCAGAGATAACCACTACACTTTTAGTAGCACACATGCTCATGTTCAATCCAAACATGTTTATTGCTGATGTGATTTACTGCAGCAACCATTCTGGAGCTGAAACGTAATACAATCATGTATTTTGGGATCAAGGGTTATGGCATTATTCTGAGATGAATTTTTGGTTTATAAGATAAGCCAAATAAATACATTATCTTGTTGTGCTATTTGAACAACCTTTCATTTACATAGAGATTCTAAGAAATGGGCTGTTTTAAAGTATAGATGTTATGTTATTTGAATATAACTATATAGAAATTCAAAATCGTTGTGGTGACGAGCAAAAATAAAATATTTATCCTTGTTCAAGAAAATACCACAAGGCTTCTGTCCAAGATTTTGTCATCATGAGCAACAGTTTATCTGAGAAAATGAGAAAGGAGAAAGAGGTTAAGAATATCATAAACTTTGCATATTAAAATTGGAGTTATATCTTACACTGATGAGAAGGTAATCCGTGTCACTCAGTGAAGAGACACAGAATCCGGTGTACTCTGATGTAAACTGGGCAAAAAAGCCATTAGCCAGCCATGATTTAAAAAGCTAATGCACACAGGAAGACAGCACTCTCACTTTTGTCAGTGTTTGCCCTGTTGATAGAAGGCTAAATTGTTTTGTGGTGGCATCACTGCAGCTCCAAGTAGTACAATATAAGAGCAGAGTTAAGTTATTATTTACGCTGGAATCCAGAGCAACATCTCTGGTTTTGTAATCCAGGTAAATAATCTAATGAGCTGATGTCCTCATGTGCAGAAAGTAAAGTGTTAGCCTCTCTGCACATAATGTGTCCTAGATCTGTTGAACACCTCTAAGTTCTTTCAGTGTTTAACCCTTTCTCTCTCCTAGACATGGCTACTGACTGAGCTTCTACTGTGACTAACTCTATGTGCTCTCTTTCAGACTCTAACCTTGAAAACTGGCTCAGAGTTGATCTGTTCTTTCTTTCTAGGTGAAAGAACTAAAGGAGCTACATCCATTAATATTTACTTTTCCTTCCCATAGAAGTGTCTCTGCTCTGTTCTCTCAAACCCCCAGTCAGTCGTGGCAGATGGCCGCTCACACTGAGCCTGGTTCTGCTGGAGTTTTCTTCTTGTTAAAAGGGAGTTTTTCCTCTCCACTGCTACATGCATGGTCAGTATGAGGGATTGCTGCAAAGTCAACGCCAGTGACTGTCTACTGTCTCTACATGCTCATCCAGGAGGAGGGAATGCTGCAAGTCACTGACTGGATGCAATCTGCTGGGTTTCCTTAGACAGAAAAACTTTTTGTCCAATTTGAATAAATAACTGAATCTGACTTCGCTGTTCAATGGTTAGGATTAATTGGAATGTATGTACCTGACTTTTGTGAAGTGCCTTGAGACGACATGTGTTGTGGATTAGCGCTATATAAATAAACTGAATTGAATTGAATTGAATTAAGTTAAGTTAAGGCATAAAGCTTAAATGCAAGTGCTGAGTAAATGGTCAGAAATTAGCAGGGATTTCACAAAGCTATGAAAGTGTTGCAATTTTTTGCATCAGTTGTGCACCATTCACAAAGCCAGTTCCACTATTGGAAGGCAAACATGCCAACTGAATCCAACCAATTTGAAAGATTTACATCTGTTTTTACAACAGTGAAGTTTACCTGGTAAGGCATTTATCTTAACTTAAAGAACACCATCTGAGTTTATGAGGGAGGAATCATGTTTCTAAACCTATAAACCAGTAAGTCAATAAAAAAAAAGTTAAACACGGTTTAGGCAATTTATTCAATTTATTTGCATGGAGACATTACTTACAAAAATGTCAGGCACACCTTAGTGGAAGGAAATATTAGTTCTACCTTCTGTGACATCCCTGTAGAGTTTTTATTCAGTTGTTTTTGTATTGTTATATGCCAGAATTGTTTGGTTTTTTTTCCCCTTTTTCTCATTTGCCAAAAAATAATTCTTAGCTGTCAGTAGATGGTATTTTTTCAGATTTGGTCTTTGAGAATGCAAAGCTTTTTCCTCTAGTTTTTTTTTTTTTTTTACAGTTACATAAATATACATGCCTATACGGAGACCTTCCCATAAAGCATGCATAATGCCTACTTTAAATACAAGTAAACATGCTACAGAATTAGAAGAAACCACAATTCCAGGGTTGCACAGATTTAGCTCCTCCAAATAGCTTAGTGAATTTTTCAATTTGGTTTTCTACTAAACAGTTTTAGATTGTAGGACTAATTAATCTAAAAAAAACTCCTGAACAGATGCAAGCATATGGGTTGAGAATGGAAAAATATGCAATTCTCTTCCTCAAATATACAGTAGCGCTTTTGGAGGCTAATTATGATCAAATTATTTTTATCTTGCTTCTGCTAATAAGGACTGCATTTGCCTTTAAATTAATTAGTGCATAAAATGCGAATCTGAAAAGCGCAGTCAGTGTGACATCATTAAGCTTGGCAACATTTTGACAACTCTTGTACTGAGACACCCAGAAAAATAACACATTTGCACAAAACTACTGTCTTTGTTCATTTCTCTAAACATAATTATCTGCTGAACAAAGAAACACCAAAAACAAGTTAGTTACTCCAAAAGAATATTTTTTACTCAATGGGTTCATAACTGACACAACCTTCTATAAGATCTTGTCTCTGGTAAGGTGTTCTCTTTGTACACTCATCTCAAAAAGATACCTAATCAAAGGGACCAGATCAGTGAAATGTATTGGAACCTTGTTCTGCACGCACAAGCGCCATCAGGGATTTGGTTGAAGGAGGCCTTCTTTCGAGTTTTATGCACAGATGCAATCATTATCTTACTTATTTTCCAGTGATCAAGCCACAACTCAACTGGGGATAAAAGCCTTAATGAATCAAACATTATGTGTAAATGCAAGCTGCTCTGCTTTCTAAATGTCTTGTTAAGGCATATGTTGATGGCAGCGTTTCACTCATCAGGCTGAACATCTCTTTGCTTTATGCTCTCAGCAGATGTATCCTGTAGGTGCTGTCGCACCCATGGCCAGTGATGTCAGGCTGATGGTGGAGTCGCTGCCCCATTGCATCTATTATTAAAAAACCCATGTCTTAGCAGCTGTTCCCTGGTTCATTAGACCAAGATCATAGCAGTACCGATGATGCATGTTTAGCTGTGATCTGACTTGTTCTTTAAATGTTGCAGTACGAATGCTGCAGAGCCAATCGGCAAAACCATAACTAAAATAAGAAGGGTAATGAAAGCATGTCATTATTTACCGAGAAAATTTGCCTTCAGTCATATGTCAGAATACTTTTTTTGTCGATGCTGTTTTATCCAAATCTAAGAGTTTCTTATTATAAACATTACCTACATAGAGATACTGAGTGCTTCTGTGTTTTTGCATTCAGCCATAACAAACCATGCCATACACAGAAAAATACTTCCAATTCGTCAGAAGAAGATGTGCGGATAAACACAATATTTATGCATGTTCTAAAGTGTCACACAGTGAATGTAAAAAATAAATATTTTATGCACACAAATATTTTCATTTGACCTGAACATGACATATGTGGATTGTTGGAGTAAAAAAACTAATTCTTACAATTAAATCTAAATTTGCATGCATTGACAAGTATCATAATTTCACCATAAATAGAACTGAAAATTATAAAAGAACTAAAAAACTGCAATGATTCTTTAGAAAATGTCCAATTTGCTGTGTTTAGTTGTCATCGTATGATCTCTGTGGAAATTCACTTCAAGCATCTTTCATGATTCTCAAAGGGATGACCCATGTCTGAGGTTTTTACTACTCAATGCAGGCTGCTGTAAAATTTCTAAAAGAGTTTCTGCAGTCAGTCAGACAGTATTAACCTGACAGCATTTCATGGTACTATAGTCTTTCATGTTTGTTTTATTTTCTCTTTATTTGGACAGGTTTTCTGAGGGTACCTGTCCCAGTAAAGCTTAAGAGTTTCTTTTAATGATCTAAAGAAAAATGGAGAATGAAAAAAATTCATATATGCTGAAGCCTGTAGCTGAGAAAGCTCAAGCTTTCAGATGTCACTTTACATAATTAATACAGTTTCAATTAAACTAGCTAATATGAGCCAACTCTACAATGTGTAAAATCCATTTGGGCTTAAGTTATATAGCTGGCAAGCAGTAAAGTCTATAAGAAGCAGTCTTAAACCAATAGTTTGTAAAGACAAGACACTGCCTGAGCCTTAGTGGGATTTTAGTTTATAGCCATTTTTGTGGAAGCTATAGACTTTTGTAGACAATTAATGTTGGATTTTCATTTTAAAATGCATTCTGGAAAATTTGCAACTTTCCTCATTCTCCAAGCAACCTGCAATTTGGAGGTGTGTGCATTTCTCCCAAGCTAAGAGTTCTATTTCATTCAGCGCCCAGGGCAATGCAATTGTTTCTATAGAGACTGATTCTTTATTACACATAGGAGCCGCGATTCCAAGAGCGCAGAGACGGCCCAAGCTATTTTGCGGTCCAAGGCACCAGAATGATTACAGTGCATTATTGATCTTCCCCTCTTTAAGATTCCGGGGACAGGTAATGAAGAAGGAACACATAAACCTTTATATGGTAAAGCTGAGACCCACACATTTTATTACAGTTCTTCTTTGATCAGTACTTCATGAGTATAACCAGGTTAGACACATTTTTAGCATTGGAAAGCACTGTAGAATCACCATCCTTTGATCAAAAAGTGCTGCTCTAGAACTAAAAATGCACTTGTAAACTGAAGAAGCCTTTAATATCAGATTTAAAAAAGACAAATGTTGGAGAGGGGTTGTACCAGCTATGGACTTTATTAGAGATGCTCTTTGATCCTGCTTATGTCTTCTCAGATGCTCTGATTGCTGAGGTAATTAAGGGAAAAGCCAGAATCCCTCACTAGTCCATTCTGGAATGCTCCACCCTGTCATTTACTCATATCCAGCTGCTAATTAATGAAGTGCTATGGAAGGGTCATCCAATCAAATCATTGTATGAATAAATCAAAGACTTCTATTCCCATGGGATGCTTGTTGTGTAATCAGAGAAACTACTCATATAAGAGAGGCACTATATGTCTTTGAAATGGCATATTGGGATTTTTTCAAAGTGTTAGAGTGTTATCTGAAGTGTTTTTGTGCAGTAGAGAGTTGCTATGCTTTATTTTTGTTTTATGTGTGCTTATGTAATTGTGTGGCCATGAAGATCCAGAATTATTATTATTTATTTTTTTTGTCTGGGGTGGTTAAAACACATTTTGAGTAACGGATTGCATTGCTCAGTTGCACAAAGGCTGGGGCCATTAACTGGATTAATTTTGGAGATTGGCCGAATGTGAAAGGACGGATAAAGAGAGAGTGGACAGAAACCATCATGGCAAAGAAGGGCATGATGAAATGAGATGGAATGACAGACAATTGTGTTTGGTAGTAAAGAGACACGAGTCACAGGCACACACACATACAGAGGGAGAAATAAGGAATGATAAAGAAAAAAAGCAGAATAGAAAGACAAGCTCATGGGGAGAAAAAAACAAAATCAGAGATTCAAAACAGGCAGGCAATGGTGGAACA
Organism: Girardinichthys multiradiatus; assembly: GCF_021462225.1. Classification (NCBI taxonomy): domain Eukaryota; kingdom Metazoa; phylum Chordata; class Actinopteri; order Cyprinodontiformes; family Goodeidae; genus Girardinichthys; species Girardinichthys multiradiatus. The sequence continues at coordinate 29,697,100 of NC_061801.1, forward strand.
TTAAAATCTCAGACACAGGGTCTTCCTGTGGGTGATAATGGTTCCCCTCTACTCTCTCCTCTTTTGCACATTGAAGGACAAATACTGTGTACTTAATTCTGGACGGTATAGACAATTCAAATTTGTAAACTGAATGGCGGAAAACACCATGGATACTTTTTGAGCATTTATTGAACCCTGTCTTTTTAATATTTGGACTGAATGAGATCAAGACTTATCTCACTGTTATCCCCTTAAGGCATAGGTCATACACAGGAACATTCGCTTAAAGCTGCACATTCAACTAATTAGGTATGCATTTGAATAGAAAGTATAAAGTGTGCTTCATTGAGGCTTCACAATATATAAATCCCTACATTTTGGAGCCTCTCTTGGGTTTAATGGAACACTTAAAAAGTAAGCACAACAGGGTTTAACTACAAATTAGAAAGGGTGTACTTATGACTGTTTCTCTCTGTGTCCCATTAAAGGACCTGTTTTTGAGCAAACCAGTTGATTGGAGTAACTATAATTGGAGGCTAAACCATTGACCCCAATTCGGTTTTTATTGCAATTGTGAATTTAGATTTGTACTGCCTTTCGGTTTGTTTAAACCAGGCAGCTTTCATGTGGTTCACTGTGGTTAACATTTTTGTGTTTTATTACTTTTTATAAATACCAATTATAGATGACTAGGTTAGGCTAAAATTAAAAGCAGTCCACACTGAACCAAGGCAATAAAGGTACAATCCTGCTAATTCCTCCTTGTTTTTTATTAGAAGTGTGATGGATTTGTTCAGACTTCATGTGCAACCACAGCAATGTAGAGGGAGCTGTGGTAACATGGCAAGCCTAAGGCATGATAGGGAGCAAATGAAAGGCGGTTTGTCTATTTATTCTACATCCTTGATACCACAATGTGTCATTTTCACCTACTGGTTTGAGTTGCCTAATATTTAACTTTTTTTTGGCCTGTATTAAATCAGACTAAACTTGAATGGTTTTGGGTCAGTTAGGATTAACAAAGTTATCCAATTTGCTAAAGGCCAGAATAATGAGAGGAAGAATTATTATTTTTTTATTATTACAAGCTAAATGGAGGCACACCTGTCGATTAATTTTTAGGAAACAAATGATACACCCTGCTTCTTTGTATAATATCATGGGAATATCAAAAGAAAAAACACAATATCAGAAGAATTGTGGACCTCCGCAAACTCCAGTTCATCCTTTGTTGTAATTCCCAGATGCCACCTTAATCTGTTCAAACAATTAAATGCAACTATGAAAATTAAGGTCATCTCCGGCCATCATACTGTTCAGGATAGAGTAAGGGTTCATGTCTCAGAGATAAAATGTTGAATGTGCAACTCAATCCACAGTGAAACAAGTTCTGTACTGACAGGAGCTGAAAAGCTCAAGAACCCATGTATCTAAAAGTAAGATAAAAAATTATCAAAAACAGTTTGCAAATGCACTCAGGGCAAATACCCTAATGTTAGCAAACATGTTCTGTGGTTTAATGAAACTAGAATTGAAGTGTTTGGCAATAGTGACTATTTTTAACAAAAATGTCAAACTTAGAATTCTGACATCATCCCATCCATGAAATATGGGGATGGCAGCATCATGTTGTGTGGGGGTTTTGTTGCAGTAGGGACTGGTGCACTTCACAAAATAGCTGACATAATAAGAAAAAAAAACATTATGTGGAAATACTGAAGCAAGACATCAACCAAGACGTTGAAGCTTGAGCACCAATTGGTGTTCCAAATGGCCAATGACCATATCACAAAAGGTTTAAAGTGCCTTGAGGACAATAAAGGCAATGCTTTGGAGAGACCTCAATTTAATGGAAAATTTGTTCTTAGACCTGGAAGGCTGTGTGCAAAAATAAGATGGCCTACAAACTGACTCAGTTAGACTAGATGTGTTCAGAGGAATGAGCAAAAATTCCTGCGATATATTAGGAAAAGCTTTTGGAAGGATCCTCAAAACATATGGTATAATATTTATTTAAATTTTGGATTATAAAGGAAGTTAAAAACAATTCCAATAAATTATCTCTCTCATTATTATCGCATGTAGGTAATATAAATAAATAAAAATCCCTTCATATTTTGTTGACAAAGAAGTAGAGCGGAGCAGCAGGAGGTTACTAGTTGAGAGGTGACTGTGGCTCATTGAGAAGAGTAGTTGTCTTACAATCTGAAAATTGTAGTTTCGATTCCAGCTTCCACATGCCACATGTTGATGTGACCAGGGGTCACATCAACATGTGGCATGTGGACCTGTACACCATCCTTGGTGTACAGGTCCTTCTCAAAATATTAGCATATTGTGATAAAGTTAATTATTTTCCATAATGTCATGATGAAAATTTAACATTCATATATTTTAGATTCATTGCAAACTAACTGAAATATTTCAGGTCTTTTATTGTCTTAATACGGATGATTTTGGCATACAGCTCATGAAAACCCAAACGTCCTATCTCACAAAATTAGCATATCATTAAAAGGGTCTCTAAACGAGCTATGAACCTAATCATCTGAATCAACGAGTTAACTCTAAACACCTGCAAAAGATTCCTGAGGCCTTTAAAACTCCCAGCCTCCTCATCACTCAAAACCCCAATCATGGGTAAGACTGCCGAACTGACTGCTGTCCAGAAGGCCACTATTGACACCCTCAAGCAAGAGGGTAAGACACAGAAAGAAATTTCTGAACAAATAGGCTGTTCCCAGAGTGCTGTATCAAGGCACCTCAGTGGGAAGTCTGTGGGAAGGAAAAAGTGTGGCAGAAAACGCTGCACAACGAGAAGAGGTGACCGGACCCTGAGGAAGATTGTGGAGAAGGGCCGATTCCAGACCTTGGGGGACCTGTGGAAGCAGTGGACTGAGTCCGGAGTAGAAACATCCAGAGCCACCGTGCACAGGCGTGTGCAGGAAATGGTCTACAGGTGCCGCATTCCCCAGGTCAAGCCACTTTTGAACCAGAAACAGCGGCAGAAGCGCCTGACCTGGGCTACAGAGAAGCAGCACTGGACTGTTGCTCAGTGGTCCAAAGTACTTTTTTTGGATGAAAGCAAATTCTGCATGTCATTTCGAAATCAAGGTGCCAGAGTCTGGAAGAAGACTGGGGAGAAGGAAATGCCAAAATGCCAGAAGTCCAGTGTCAAGTACCCACAGTCAGTGATGGTCTGGGGTGCCGTGTCAGCTGCTGGTGTTGGTCCACTGTGTTTTATCAAGGGCAGGGTCAATGCAGCTAGCTATCAGGAGATTTTGGAGCACTTCATGCTTCCATCTGCTGAAAAGCTTTATGGAGATGAAGATTTCATTTTTCAGCACGACCTTGCACCTGCTCACAGTGCCAAAACCACTGGTAAATGGTTTACTGACCCTGGTATCACTGTGCTCAATTGGCCTGCCAACTCTCCTGACCTGAACCCCATAGAGAATCTGTGGGATATTGTGAAGAGAACGTTGAGAGACTCAAGACCCAACACTCTGGATGAGCTAAAGGCCGCTATCGAAGCATCCTGGGCCTCCATAAGACCTCAGCAGTGCCACAGGCTGATTGCCTCCATGCCACGCCGCATTGAAGCAGTCATTTCTGCAAAAGGATTCCCGACCAAGTATTGAGTGCATAACTGTACATGATTATTTGAAGGTTGACGTTTTTTGTATTAAAAACACTTTTCTTTTATTGGTCGGATGAAATATGCTAATTTTGCGAGATAGGAATTTTGGGTTTTCATGAGCTGTATGCCAAAATCATCCGTATTAAGACAATAAAAGACCTGAAATATTTCAGTTAGTGTGCAGTGAATCTAAAATATATCAATGTTAAATTTTCATCATGACATTATGGAAAATAATGAACTTTATCACAATATGCTAATATTTTGAGAAGGACCTGTATGAATGTGTGTGTGTTACTGAGTGCATCTCTAGTGTAAAGTGCTGTGAGTGGTCAGTATGACTGGAAAGGTGCTATATAAGTTTAGTCACAAAATGTTTTTTTTTATTGTTGGCAGAAAAGGTCAATGACAAATACAAATGTGACTGAAATAAAAAATATAAATTAGAAACACATGTTGGAAACAAAATTGCACAATTTGAAGACATTTATTAAAAACATGTTTCTGTCGATGAATGATTCTTTGAGTTGCCTTAGAGTAATCTAAGCATCACAGTTTTATGTGTAGCCTCTAAATTTCACTTGCAGTTTTTTAAAATAGAACCGATTTCACTTTGCAAATGTTTGACTTGGTAAAAATACTTCTAAGCTTCATTATTTGCCTACGGGCCTCTTGTTTTACCAAAAATAAAGCACAATTTTAAGTTAGTTTGGCTGCATATAAAATTATGAAGAAATCCAAATACAAACTGGGCATGGGGAATCAGCATAAATTTAAATGGAAATGTATGCTCCTTCTCCAATAAGTACATAGTAAGGAAAAAACTGAGAGGGCATGGTACAGAAATCATGAAGAACTACTCTTATTATTTTCCAAAAATGTCACATCACTGAACAATCATGCTAGAGGAGGAATAAAATAGATTGTCCTAATTATCCAATGCTGTCTTCATTTGTATACTATAATTATTATTTATCTTATAAAACTTGGTCAGATATACAGTACTCATGGTTCCCATGTGTCATCACTTTTATCAGTCTCTTCCAGAGATGATTGGCTGAGCACAGAATTTAAGACCAGGTGGGACAGCCTGATTTGGCTTCCCTATGCGATAACCATCAGCCTGCCACACAATATGCTGGTTTGTTTTGAGGTTAGCTTTTCATTTGGTCTGTGGTTACTTCTCTTCCTTTTGTCTGTTTTAAGTATGCTCAGTTTTTTCACTTTCCACAAATTCGTTTGTCAATGACCTTGAGATTAACTGATGCAACCTATCTGTTCTTCATATTCTCAAGAGTTGGTGTTGAGATGAACCCAAAAGCAGAGGAGAGCACAGCAGTTATATTTTTCAGATGAATATTTATTGGAAAAAGTGTGTTGAATCTTGCTGGGCTGTGTGCAGGTCCTGTGAGTATGTGCTTTTGTTGTGAGTCTCCCTGCTTTAGGGTGTGGCTGGCAGCTGCAACGCACACCAGCTGCAGCCTATCGGCTCTTCTTGAGGCAGTACAAAAGTAGTGGCAGAACAAATGTAAGATTGCCAGATCAGTCTCCACACCTCTGAGGTAGGTGGTCAGGTTCTGTCCTGCTGGAATTATTTTTTCTGTTGCAAGTTGCTTACCTCTTGTTCTTTTTGCATCCTAGATCCTGAGTTCCTGAGTGTTTAAACTGGAGCATTTCCATGACTTAGACTGTTGTTCCCTTGGAAGGCTTTCATGCCTAAACTCTTCCTACTCTTTTAGCCTGAATATCCGTTGATATCTGTGCTGCTACACAGACTGGTGCCCCAGATGACCATGGTGAGCACTTTTCATCATCCTGAAATCTACAACCCTGCCTATCTGCCCTCTTTCAATTATTCCACCATACATAGAGGACTGAAAAAATGACTAGTATGTGATACTGCTACATCTCAACCTGCCAACTTCAGCTTCACCCAGGTATACAGCTCCCTTTACCTCTAACTGAAACAGGTCCCCACCCAAGTGAGGAACTCAACCACTTGAATTCAACAGTCATTTCTTCAATTACCAAAATCACAACTCTTTCCGGCGAATCACCTCTCCTCCAGTTCTCTAGCGCTTCTCTTGCCAAAGAAGTCATTTTTCTTATTGTTACAACTCTTGGTAATAGCCATAGTTATATCTACACCAGAGCCTTACTGAAAACAGCAGGAACAAATAACAAAAACCAGTCATGTCAGCTGGTTTGGTCTTACATTTCATGATTTATTTGAGGGATTTTTAACTTATGGACTGAAACATTTGAAGGCTCATCCAGGATTGTCACATTAGCTGGGGTAATTGGTTGACCTGGCATCAACAAACAAGAAAGTATAGCAGGATAATAATGAATGACAAATGCTTTCCCTGTGATACAGAGAGCTTCCTTTTGAATAATATTGCAACCATTTAATTGTTTCTGGGTGTATTGTAGCACTTTTTTCACTATTGATTATTTTGACCTTAAAAGAAGGGAGAATGGAGCAAGTGTTTTAAAACACGGCAATCACACTCTTTTTACTCATTTGTGTCTCGCAGAAAGAACAGAGGACATTCTTACCAAGATTTACGAGGGACAACTTCTCATAGAGGATGCTTAAAGACTGCCGGTGGATTATGCCTCAGTAAATCTAAAAAATGACATTTTGAAGTTCTGACCCTTCTAAAGGGCACATTTATCTTTTCAGGAGCATCACATGCCAGTCTGGGGGCTAGCACGCTCTCCATTTCAGAAAAGGTAATAAAAGGAGCCTCGGGAGAATGTAGCTTTAAAAAAAAGAGGGTTTCTGCACAGAATTGGTGATTCAGGTACTTTTCATTTTCAGACCCATACTTCTTATACACAATGATATATAATGTATTTGTTCTAGGAAAAACAAAGTATTGATCTGATTAATAAACATGTAATATAGTACCTGTATCAACATCCTTATACATTTACTCTCCTTCAAAAAAACTTGTCTGTGGGATTAGTTTTATTTTTGAGATTGTGTTGGTTCATGAAGCTTTGACTGTCTGTAAGTAATGAGAACTGAGTATTTCAAAGCTATGTTATTGTGTCATGTAAGTATTTAGGATGTAGCTTAAAATGGACCCTAGAGCATTTTGTTAAACATACTCCAATAAGCAACAAATAGAGTGAAAACATCAAAACTATAAAGATTTAAGCTTAATTGAAGGTAGCAATATATTTAATATCAAGCAGTTGTTCCCATAGATGTGGGAAGTGCAACTGCTAAATCTGTCTCCTTTAAATTTGCATCTTGATCTAGGGATTAATTATTTACCTATGTAGTTTTCGTAGTTTTTGTACCTGACTTTTTCAGGTAGAAACAGAGCCTATGGACATGCCTATTTTGCATCAACTCATAAGGGAAATTTCACACTCATTTTGACAACTGACAGAAGTACTTTAAAATTAAATATGGTTTTGTGCCTACGATAAATATCTAGTAAAAGCACAACACTTTTAGTTGTTTAGGTTTGATCAGGAATCCTAATCTGTCATATATAAGAGTAGTGTTATCGCAGCACCAAAGTAAATTAAAATGGGGTGTGAGACAAACTAAACACAAAGTGGACATAAAAAGTCTATACATCCCTGTTAAAATGCCAGGCGTTTGGGACATAAAAAATTAAACCGTAAAAAAAAATTATTTAAGAACAGAAATTTGCTCAACCAATATTATCAATTTGAGCATTACAACTTTTTAGAAACTTTTTTTTTCAATTATATAGAATCTGTTTACCTATAAATAAATATCAGCTGTTGTAGTCAGATTTCCCTGATATTTGCCAACTTGCATCCATTAGCTAAACCCAGTTATCAGAGATTACAACGCATCATAAAGATCTAATTTCTACAAAGGTATCAATCGGGCAAAGGGTACCAAAAATCCCCAGCATTAACTAAATATTGGCGTGGTAAAGCCGTCATTGTTAGGAATAACTTTTATTAATATGCTTATAGCTGTTTTTTCCCATTTATACCATAGTGAAGTAAAGTATAAGTTCTAATGTTTCCCTTCTGTTACAATAGGATAAGAATGCTCATAAACATACAGTACAAGGATAAATGGCCCAAGGATTGTCATAAATGACCTGAAGCTTGGGCACTGGGTTTGATAGTGGAGCAGCCGGTATAAATGGGTTGATTAGAAAGCCACAGCACACTTAGATTAAGGATGGACACCCGCTACTACACAATCTACCAGATAGACACCACAATGGCGACACATAGTCTACGGATAATCACTGAGGGAGTGCACATCCATTGCACTGGAGTGCCACATATAAAAACTGTATGTGACCTTCTATCGAGACTCTTCGTCATGCTCTAACAAACTGCGACGGTCCGAGACGGGAGCCTCAGTGCTGATCTCTGTAATCATTCCTCTGCCTTAACTTAGATTAAAAAGAGCTAAAGGTTAGAAACTGGTTGACAGTCATTCCTTTAAGAGTCTTTAGATAGAGTGTGTGATCGCTTCATGGGGACCAAGTACTCGAGGAGCTCCGAGGCGTCTGACTGCCAGCAGGGTGCGGTAGCCCGGACATCATCAATAACACTGAAGGAGCTGCAGGAATTTATTTACAAGTAAAAATCTCTTATATTCTGCATATATCTGGACTAGAGAGTAGCACTGAAAGTCTCCCCGAATGACCGAACTCCTCACCCTATGTCTAAGTCTGAGTCCAGCCATCTTTCGTAGGAATCTCATTTTAGCCGCTTGTATCTGGGATCTCATTCTACTTAATGCCAAGAATGCTGACACAGTTCCTGCTTTGAGCCTACAGGGATTGGATAGCTCTTAAAAGCCACACAGACACTCCATATTCCCACATCACCCCCCCCACAACATACCTCTAGGGACATATTTTGTACTTCTGCTGTTTTGTGCTACTCCTATGACACCCTCAGCTATTCTGAGATAATAAAAATCTGGTCCACTGTTCCACAGCCAGGACAAAAGCCATATTGCTCCTCCTGGATCCCAGGTTTAAATGTTGGTCTGAGCTTTCTCTCTAAAATCCCAAAGGAAACTTTCCCAGTGAGACTGAGAAGTGTGATCTCTCAATACAGGGAGAACACTCTCCAGTCCCCTTTCTTAAAAATTGGGACCACCACCCCAGTCTTCCAATACAACGTTGTTGTTTCGATCCTGTATGTGACATCGAAAAGACGTGCCAGACAGACCCACAATGTCCAGAGCCTTCATAAATTCTGTACGAATCTCATCCACACCTGGCGCCCTGCCATCAGGGAGCTTTTTATCTATCTCGGTTACCTCTGCCACAGTGATGGATTTGCATTCTCTTAAGCCTTCAGGCTTTGCCTCCTCTGCAGAGGACATGGTGACTAGATTGAGGAGATCCTCAAAATACTTTTTCCACAACCCAGCGATGTTATCAGTTTAGGTCCCATCCCAAAGCATACACAGCTTGGGATGGGTCAGTTTTCCAGAACTTCCTTGAGGCCAACCAAAAGTCACTCTCCAAAGCCTCTCATAGCTGTGAAGATTAAAGAAAAAAAGAATAAATAAAGTAAATAAATAAGAATGTAAAAAAGTAGTCAATGCTCAAACCAGATGAAAGGATGCTTCAACAAAGTATTTGAACAAGGTTGTAAACACTTCTCTGTGTTAATGTAACTTTTTTATTTCTTCAACATTATATAGATAGACAGATACATATGTCACATATGTGGAAAACATTTTTTACATCATAAAAAAATGTAATTTTAAAAGATATGTACATGTTTGCAAACCACCATACGAATAAATTTAATTGTGAGGATTCAGTATTTCTTTGACCATTTATATCCATATTTAAAAACTTGGTTTTTTTTGCTTACTTGTACATAATGGGAGTTAGAATAGGCAAAATGACGAAGTGTTTGTACGACATGGAGTCTGAAATTGTGTGGTGGTTTGTATTTTGATCTCAAAGACCTATAAGGTCAGTAATATGTTAAAATGAGTTCTAAAATGGATGTGCAGCCAGCGCAATGAGGCCATAACCAAAGTGATGTGCTCATGTTTTTGGTGGCAGTCAGCTGTTCTACATCAGCATTTTGGACCTGCAGCGGCTCTAAAAGTTAAGCCACAAAAATTCTTGAACAGTTACAGTAATCTCATGAATTAACCAAGGCAGAAAAAACTGTTTATACTTAGTCATTAGAAGGATTTAGGTTTGACAATGATTATAGGGAAATGGTTGCTGTTTTAACCATCTGTGCTGATCTGTTTAATGAAATAAAGACCTAAATCTAGAAAAACTCCCATGTTTTTCACCAAGAACTTGGCATATAGAGTAAGGTGTTCTAGCTACTAATGTTGTGCCAGTTTGTTCAGACAATTAAACAAAGTTAATTTATGCTGATAGTTATATGTTCAACATGAAAAAATAAGAACGAAATACCCAATCCTAAATTTCAAAATTATATGTTAATTTGTCTTGAGATTATTTCTGCAGCACCTGCATGTTGAGATCTGGATGAACTGATTGGCAGGAGTTCTGCATGGAGAACCTGTGAAGCACAGCTATACTCACAGAGCCTTGCAAAAGCATTCACACCCCTTGAACCTTTTCCACATTTTGTCATGTTTCAACCACAGCCTTCAATTTATTTTATTTGGTTTTCATGTAAAAGGCTGACAAAAAGTAGCAAATAATTTGGAAGTATGTACTAAAAATCTCAAAAGTGTTGTGTACTTATGGATTCTGTCTACTTCGCTCTTATACCATGATCAAAAATCAGTTCAACCAACTACTCTCAGGAGTTATTTTATTAGTAAACTGACTCCACGTGTGTGCAATGTCTTATCAGTTTAAATGCAACTATTTTGTGAAGGACTCAGAAGTATGTAAGAAAACATCAGTGACCAAGCAGTATCATAAAAACCAAGGAACACAACAGGGATGAAGATTAAACCACGGTCAGGTTATAAAATAATGTCCCCAGGTTTGAATATTTCACAGAGCACTGTTCAGTCGATCATCTGAAACTAGAGTGGGTCAAATACAGGACATGGCCTAAACTGACAGCTAAGGAAGACATTATAAATAAAAGAATCAGAGACAAATGACTGAGCTTAGGCTGGAGAAACTGTTGGTCTGGAATAGTAGTAGTTGTATGCTCCATAAATCTGGCTTTAACATAAAAGTCTACAGATGTGCAAAAAACTCTGCAGTTATAACTCTTGCTGAAGGTGGATCTGCAAATTATTGACACATGGAGGCCTGCCACACTTTTTGGGGTTTTATTTAAAAAAATGTCAAAGCATGTATCCTTTTTATTCCATGTCACATACACTTGTTTGTTAAAGTGTCACAGTACCGCTCAATAAAATACTTTGTTTGTAATAGAAATTTGACAAAATTAACAAAAAGTTGCAGGGGTATAAATATTTTTGCAAGGCATCGTAAGCTTTGAGTTTTGATAGCTAAACCAAAAATTTTAAATTTTTACACTTAAGCCTATAATAGAGATTTGCATTTTATTAGTAACTGGTCCTAGTTGTACATATGTACATCTGTGTGTAGGTGCCTTACCTCACAGTTCACACACACCCTCCGACACAAGCAACCCAGATCCTGCCTTTATTGGAAAACAACTGTATTCTTGAATCTTTTTTCCATGAATTTTCCAAGGTCTTTCCTAAAACTACTTCAGTTTTCAGCAATTCACTCTAGAATGGAATGCCTTTCAGAGTCTTCAGATGTAGCTGTGCAAAGTTAGATAGTGTAAGACAGCCTTGTCAAATTCAAATTTTACAGAACGTTTGAATGCAACTTGTGAACGCACTCATATGACGATGATTATGGATAACACTCAAGCAATTTTTTTTCTGGCCCTTCTTTTGTGTATTTTATTTTGATCCAAAACAGATAGCTTTTTAATGAAGGACATTTCTTAATATTTTTTTCCTTTCATTTTTGAAAACTTAATTTTTCTACATTTAGTAATAACATCAAACTTTTAAACATGCAGTTAAAAGCACAAATTAAAGAATTTGGACCAATTACAACAAGAATATCCCAAATGTTTCTCTTTTCTACTTGAATGAGTTGTTGGAGTTTTTGTATCTTTAGGATCCTAAATGTGTGACATCTAGATCAGAAAACATAAAGTTTAAAATGTGTCACCTTCAAGGGTAAAGCATTATGTGAACAGTTGACAGAAAATCCACCATAGCCTTTCAATGGAGATGATCATTTATCTGTGCCTTGCGTAGCAGTCACAACACTCTTGCCGTCTGGCTGTCTGGCTTAGACAAGATGCTTTATAAGAAAGTAGACTTAGACCCCAGTGACCACTCCAAGAGTGCCACCGGGGTCCTTTTGAAGTAGAACATCAAAATAGAAATAGTGGGAGAGGAAACACATTTCGAACACCTGATGGCGTATGACAATATAGCTGGGATATGTTGTGCACTTTAGGAATGTTGAACATGAAGGAAGCTGTCTTGAGTGCCAAGCTCTGGGTGAAGTCGAGGATTGTTTATCAATGAACTTCAGTGTAAACCATAGAAATATGAAAAAGACACTCAAAATGGCACATCACAAGGTGATACCATCTAATAGAGATCTTTAATTGTCATGGGGTAAGAATTGTAATGCATCGTAAAACGCAACAGTCGAGAGAAACCTCTATAAAAGGTCTTAGAAAAAGCAAAACGATCGGAACTCTGCATAATTGGAAACCCTCAAAAACAGTATCACTTGGTTTCAGGATTACTTATTACAAATGACCAAAAAGGCCAAATAAATTGTTCTCCTTTTCTCTTCTGGTACCTTGAGACTCAACAGTTGTTAAACGGAAAACAAAGTTGGATTTTTTTTAAAGATCAGAAACACATCAGAGACCCTAAGATGATGGATAAACAGCAAAAAAGGCACAGAGCTGCAGACTCGCAGGCAGCATAGCAATGTTGTTTCTCTCTGTTTACTTGCACTCTGATGGTTTCCATTAATGTTGATGCACAGCAGAAAAGGCAAAGAGCAGGGTAAATTTGTTTGAAATAGTGTTCATATGAAATTATAATCAGGGAGAAGTTCATGTCACTTCTTTCTTTGATACATAGGATGAATCTCTGCAACTACATCTGACTGTATTTTCAGCAAACAGATGTATCAATAAAAGTTGGAAAAGTGTCCTATTTCCCATGAATAAGTCTGTTTTGTAGAAATGTCCTTTTAAATTCATATATAAATCTATGACTAATGAATTACATTATTATATTTAATTCAGTTTTCAAAGCACCCATTCTCCAGAAATATTTACTTAAGGCACTCTATATAACAAAGTGGTTATGTTTATGTTCAATTATATGCTTTCAACTGCATCCAAACATGTTTCATTCAGTCCACTTCACAAAACGCTAGAGTCCAGACCAGGAAGCACAGTCGTAGTGCAGCTTCTGTACTTCACTACCTTATTGAGACACCGTCTTGCCCATGGCCAAAGTAAATCATATTAAAAAAAAACAATCCAAATGGTGCAAATCATGCAAATCTAATAAAAATAAATACTGTTCTGACTGAACAGAAAAATAAAAAAAATTACATGTTGAACATAGGATCTATTGTTTCAAATACATGGTTAATTAATTAATTGATTTGTGATAATCCGATTGATTTATGTATGACAGAAACCTGGCTGCAGCAAAAGGATTTTGTTAGTATAAATGAGTCAACTCCTTCCATTTATTCAGATTTTCACATTCCTCAAAATATTGGGTGAGGAGGAGTAACCACAATCTTTCTGTTAGATTTATTGATTAATCCCAGGCCAATTATTAGCTACTACTGCTGCCAACAACTTAATATTCTCCTTCTATAGATAATACACTTGGCCCTGTTTCTCTCCTAGACATAGCCGTTGGCTGAGCTTTTATTGCAACTAACTATACATGCTCTCTTTCATCATGTAGACCTCAAAATTGGCCCAGAGCTTATCTGCTTAGCTGTTTTTCTCTACTAGATGAAGCCACTAAGTGAACTACTATTGCTGTTAACATAGTAATTTTCTTTAACATTGAAAGTTCTCCATGGATTTGTGCTTCTGTGTTATTGTCTTCTGAATTGCTGCTAAGTCAATGACACAATTCAAGTCACTGTCGCTGTATTCACATCCAGGAGGAGTGAACGTTGCAAGTCATTGACTTGATACAATCTATTGGTGTCACGGTGTGACATTTTGGACTTTGTTTTATTGCCTCTTGTGATGGTTTATTTTGTCTAGATGTTTCTATTTGGGTTTTTGTGGTTATGTTTGTTTAGTTCCTTTGCTCCCTCTACCGCCTCCTAGTGTTTTTCCTCTTAGGTTTCTTTATGTTTTTCTTATGGCCTTGTATGGTTTATTATTATTATTATTGTTATGGTAATTATTATAGTTCATTGTCTTCCTTGTATTCTCTAGTTTAATCTCTCTTTTAGTATCTGTGTGTTTATTATGTTTTGGTAAACTGTTCCCTTGCACTCTTGTTTACTAGTTTATTTTCTGTTTCCTTTCCAGTTTATTCAGTCAGTGTGGTTAGGTTTGCTTACTTTTGTATTCACGTTTTCTCTATGGGTTCTTTGTTTGTTCTTAGGTTGTTATTGTTGTTCCTATGTTCCCTCTAGTTTCTCTGTTTACTTTAGTTCATGATCATTCTAGTTTTCTTATTCCCCATTTGATTATTTATCTTTGTCTATAGGTTTGCTTGGTCTGTGTTTCTGTTTAACCTGTTCCTTCTGCGTCCCTGCCTCCTTGTCACACCTGTTCCCTCTCTCTTTGATTACCTACCCTTTGTTATCCCTCAGTATATTAGTTGGTTTTGTGTCATTGTTTGTGGCTGGTTCCTGTTTGTCACTACCCCATTCCCTACCATGTCTATGTTTTGTCTATGCTTCATTTGGAAACTATGCTGCGTTTTTGCCTTGAGTAACCTGCAGAGTTCTTGTAAATTTGGACTGTACTTATGCTTCGTACCTGCAGTGTGTTTTGCTAAGTTTTTGCTCTCACCTTGCAACCTCTAAATAAAACGAGGATAAATTCAGATGCGCCTCCCAAGCTCTTGTCTGCACTTTGGTCCAACCCTAAATCCCATCATGACAGTTGGGTTTCGTTAGGTTTTTTAATCTATATAATAATAAACTGAATTTGACTGCAATGTTTGATTACTAGGATAATTTGGAATGTAAGTACTTGACTTGGAATCTGTAGGATTCGACTGAATAGATTTTTTTAAGTACCTTGAGACAATAAGTGCTGTGAATTGGCGCTATATAAATAAACTCAATTACATTGAGGGGTTTTCTTTAAATCCACACATCATGCCCAGATCTAATGAACCATAAACACAAATGAGAAACAAAGTCATTGACATCAGTCTAGAAAGGTTCACAAAGCCGTTTTTTAGGGCTTTAGGACTTCAGCAAACAGCCATCATAGACATTAACCACAAATGGAAAACACATTTGTCAGTGGTTCAAATTCTCAGGGTAGACCAGACGTCCAAAATTATATCAAGAGTGCATTGATGACTCATCCAAGAGGTCAGAAAATAATCTAAAAGAACATATAAAGCACTGCAGGCCTGACCTGGCTCATTTATGGTTTGTGTTTATTCAACAGTAAGAAAGAGACTGACCAGAAATTATTTACTCAGGAAAAACACATGAAATCCATATATGGAAAATACTTTTTCATGGCACTGTGAATGGATGGGTCAAAAAACTTAAGACAGTAACTATAAATTTTATTTAAAAATAAATTATTTTTAATATAAATTACTATTCAACAATGTAACCCACTTTAACCAAGGTGTCACAACTTAGCGAAACATAGACTGATGAAGACTGAAGAAGAACCTTAAGTTTGCTGTGACAACAAACCTTTTGCTTTCAGTTAAGACGCCTATAGGACACATTTTTCGATGATTTATTTATTTATTTTTATTTTTTTAGCTTTGACATTTAACAGAAATCCACAAAGGCATGATCACAATAAACCAAGGTCTAACCTGAAAGGAGCCAAATGTATTGAACCGGCAAGGACACCACAATGCAGTGACTCAGAAAAAGCAGAACAGATTTCTGGGTTAGACACAGAAAAACAGTTTAGAAATGTAAAACAAGTAGCTCATATGATGTTCCAAACTACATTTTGTCATGACCCTGGGATGGCTGTACTGATTGTCATCTTTTTTTCTTTAGCTCTCCTTCACTGCTTATTTTCTCTGAGAATGGGGGTGTTTGTGTTGTTTTCTGGAGGCCCAGCATGACTCTAAACCATTGCCAGATTGTCCATCCTGTAGCGCTCCAGCTTTCCTTCTACTACTAATAAAAACCATGTTACTTTCTTTCTGTTTACTTCTGCACTAAAACAAAATCTACCTGAAGTTTAACTCAAATTTCCACTGGCATGTCTTCTTGATTATCTGTCCACTTCCTGCTTTAAGGCTACTTCTGCAATACTCCTTCCACTTACCTCTGTTTCTGTCCCTGTTCTCACCAATTGAAGATCAAAAAATATTACCAGAAAGGCACAAACCGATCACTGAACACCACCTATTTACCTGTATCCATGGTACTCTTTCATTGACTATAATCTTGAACCTGCAAGTTTGAAAAGGTCACTTCAATAACTTCAAAGCTCCTCTAACTTCACTCTCTACCCTCTAAGGTCATTCACCAGACTAAAAACATTGGTGTCATAGCTTCACTGGAGCATTATTCAAATGTTACACAACACATGTTTTGTGGTTTGTGTTCACATGAAAGTTACCAATTTCAGCTCAAACACGAATGATTTTTAGGACAAACTTAGCAGTGTACAGGTTTTTTTTCTTTTTTATTGTAAAAACTTTTTTACTAAAAACATTTTACCTTTTATTTCATTTTAAACCCCTTATCTGGCATATACATTTAATTAAAGATCTAAAGCATATTAATTTAAAAGAGCATTAAGTTTATCAAATCTAAACTATGTTGGTCATTTATTTGATGTGGGATAAAAAAATTTTTTACAGAGAGAATATTGTGCATTGGAATTAGAATTTTTATCACCAAGGGAAAAAATGTTGTTTTTCATAAAGTCTATAACACCAGCCCACATTTGCTATTAGTGCATAAATGATCTAAAGGTTACTACGTTTTAGTGCCAAACAGTCCAATAACAGAGGGAATGGGCAGCTTTTAATGCATGTTGGCACAACTAACCAAATCAAATCTGGCAGTAAACGTTTTGGAGAAAAAGTGACTGCAACTAAACTTTGCTGTACAGTTAGTGGATTGTGCTGAGAGTGTTCTTAAATGGGGCTGTTTCTTTTTTTCCTTCCAAATTCCACAGGTCTTTGTGGTGCTTTACTGCTGTTTTGGCTTTTACATGTTTGTGTTTCCAATAAAGCCCGAGCAAAACCTTTTTTTTGGTTTTAGAAGAATGTGTTTGTTCCTTAAACATTATTCACACCATATTATATAGCACCCTTCACAATTGTTTATATCCCTGGCAAAATTGGGCAAAAAGCCTAAATAAAAATATATCCATCTGTATATTAAAGATTAAGCCAGGTTCATGGTAAACAGCTTGTTGGACCATCCATTTTCGTTGGATGGATGACTGGGCAGCGCAGCTCAACATGCGCTGCAACAACGGGTGTCAGATTTCTGACATCATCAGGGTTTATAAAAAGCTAAGGATACAAATTTTTAGCCGCCATTTCCGGGCGGGTTTACTTTTCCTCCACACTGGCTATTCCCAGAAGAGCTTGAAAGCTGAAAATCTGTCTGATACAAGAAGATCAGAAGATTCATATCCCGATCGAAGACCTGAGATGCTCAGATAAAACCCAAAGAGGTTTTATTTCCAAGGAGACGACTTCCCCTTGTTTTTCAGTCGACTACAGTGGTTTCGCATATTTTCCCTGTTTTGGACGGATGAGAATTTTACCATTTCTGAGTTGATCACGGATGCGTGACACTCTGGTTCCCCCTTGTTTTTCTTCAGACCTACAACCCATCCTAGAGCCGGTAATGAATAGAAATCGAGGTCAAAGTGATTTCATTCTTTTTATATTAAATCAGATAGGTGTATTCAGAGGTCTTGGCAGGGTGAGGCATAGTTAAGGTGAATTAGGATCACCATTAGTTAATTCAAGGTATTAACTTGTTGCATGCATTATTGATTGAAGTGTTTTATGCTGGACTGTTTTGATTTATTGTCTGAATACTGTGGAACCGCAATGAGCGGTTGCGCTCAAGTTGGATGCGTTCGTCCTGCTGACTGCCAATCGACCAGGAGTTAAAGCTGAACTTTGGAAGTTTTTCATTCGAAACGGACTGCAGTCTGGACCTCGTGGCCTGGCCACTCCATTGTTCGTTCCATCATTTTATCATCTTTGGGGTTTTTCCACTGAGCTCCCGCCTCACAGTTTTATGACACCTTATTCGAGATTTGGGGCTATCGGCTGCTAGTGGCTAAGAGGCGTGACCCTACCGTTCTACCAGCTGATAATCACTGTTAAGATGCACACACAGAGAAAGGTTTCCCAGCATAATGGTTTTTGATCATCGTTCGACATTAATCTAAATTGTTGTGTGATTCTCATTTGTCCATAAACTGCTGGTTTGGTATCTCCATCTATCCTCCAACACATATACTTATTTTTGATTATTAGTGTAGAATAGTGCATGCTTAGTTAGGTGAACATTGTTGGACCAGAATAGTTTGATTGTAAGAGGGACTACTAGTTTAATAAATGTTCACATTAATAAAGAGACAGAGTTATGATAATTATGATAATTAGTTAATGGTAATATTAAGTGCTGTGAACCCAATAGTCACACCACCAGAGTGTATCTCTGATCTCTATTTGTAATAAATTATTTTTGGTTAGAATGTTTTTCTCCTAAATTACTTTACTCCTAAATTACACTTTCTCTTCTGCTCTCGGTGGGGTCAGACGTTTTCCACTCTCTCATTGATCCTCCCCCATTTTTTGCCCTGCTTCAGCTTTTTGTCTATGTTTTTCTTAGGGCTTCTGTTCGCATATCCTCCTAATTTGTTCATTATGGATTTGGTCAGCTGGTCTCTCAACGCAATCGATTAAATTGTCCTGACGGGAAGACAGGGTAAAGGGGAACCCTCTTGTCCAGTCGGGACGTTCTTCTCCGGATACACAATGGATTCCTGGCAGCAGTGGACGATTGTGCGCATGATAACAATGTCAGTCAAGGACGTGGAAGATTTGTACATAATTTCTGATAACAGGATTTCTCCTTTTTGGAGTTGGCGGTTACCTGGCTTATCGAAAGATTTGTAAAACATCGGCACTGTTGAAAGCCCTCCAAAGCTGCCTGGGATGTTTGAAGGGATCTTTAGAACTCTTAGCACTCAGACTGATATGTTAAGAGAGCAGAATCGCAAGCTGGACGCGATCCTTGAACAGAATCGCAGGCTGGCTGTGTTTCCCGGACTCAAAGGTGATATGATTTGATCTTGGAGAAAGTTGTTTGCTCAGGATCTACTGAAACTACCACAAATTTGGCTACTTGGATTTGATACTGAGAATGCCAGTAAGACTGTGAAGGCAGGCGGAAAATCACAGCCGGCCTGAACCAAAATATTTATTGTTTGTCTAATTCAGGCGCCCCGATGTGGCCTTCATAGGCTTATCAAGACATTTCTCCTGGATGTTCTGTAAATACGACGCTCTGCCCCAGCAACCCCCCTCATCTGTGAACTGAACTGTATGGCCGCTTGATAAAACTTCCATCTCTTCTTCAAGGACAATGGCACCTTCGTCAGTGTTGACAGTCTAATTCTTTCCACACATGATCACACTTAAATATTGGCACCCTCACGAGTCCACCATGCCCCTGCAAAATCTTTGCTTATGTGTGTTGCTTTCCCATGCTCCTTATTTTTACCTAAATGTGGATTTCATTTTTTCATTTCATAGATTTTTAGATTTACCAGTGAAAGGAAAATAATACTAGTCTCTTAAAAATTTGAACAAAAAATGTTTTTACACCAGTGACTCAGCTTCCTTAGTTAGGACTCAGTGATTACTTAGTTAAATTTCAATGGATGGAAATGACCGTTATTAATTTTTTCATTTCTCAGAAGAATTTATAGATTTTTAGATTTCTTAGAAGGATTGTAGTATCATTTGATTTGTTTTTCTGTGTCTGTATCTGTGTTTATTTTCTTTGTGATTGTATTGTAATTGTATGTACAGCGCTTTGAGTGTCTCCTTACTGAAAAGCGCTATATAAATAAACGTACTTTACTTAAATTATGATTTTTTATTGTAATTTTTGACAAATATTTATAATCAATAATCATAAATCCAACAGGCTCGTGACTTTAGGAATGTTCTTCCTTTCTTCTCACAGCAACATGGAAGATATATCTTATTACTTTTCGAATCACTATTTAGTTTCTGCGACTGTGGTGTTACCACCTCATGTTTATTGATTATAGATTTTAGAATTGTGAAAATCTGACAAACAAGGCCCTGAATGCTAGAGCTTTTAAGATGCTGGTGAGTTTCTATTGACAAAAGTATACAACAATCGAAGGAAATGCTGAAGGTGTGTGAATACTTTTGCAAGAGTGTAAGAAAAAAGGCCCTCCTGCATTAAAGACTTAATGTTGGGTAATTTTTCCAGCCCCCATTCTATCAGCCCAGAGCCAGTTTTAAGTTTTAGTGGCTCTAATTGCTAATGAATAATGGAAACAAAGTAGCTGTATTAAAGTTCTAGTAGAAACTGTGCTTGTAGCTGTATTTTTACAGATCCTCTTTTTGATACTCTTTAATCAGTGCAGTCCAAGCCTAATCCTCATCTCTAAAGTTAAAAGATAATAAAATATAATAAAGGGTCTTTTTAAGGCAAGTCTAACATTCTACAGATTCTGTTTCTCAAGAAGCTGCTTTTTAGGAACTACCATTTTTTTGAACAGTGTTGAAGCAGGATGAGTTTGTGGGTAATTCACCTTTGTTTGAATAGATTGGAATGGATATCCGTGTTGGGTAGTGTTAATGTATGTGTTTTCATTTTCTGGATGTTTAGGACCAATTAATTTAAACTATAATGGCACTATAAGGGCACTTTCTATGCCACACAGATCACTGGAACCCACACCATTTCTAATCTAAATGCAGAGCCCCATCCATCGTGTCTTCATTAACTAATAGGCACCTCATCATGGAATTGCCTTTGTTCTTACAGAGAAACACCGCAAAGGATCCTTCACTCTTGCATGTGTGGTGATCTTATTTTTACACTTTTACACTTCATTCAATGGAAGCCATTTCGGCTCGTTGTCTACTCAGTCGCGGTGGTAATTTGCAAGCACTATTACATTTTTCTCCAAGGAAAGGACACCCATCTGGGTAGTTCACTACAGACTGTCAAATATACAGGAAATCCTCAAGGAATGAGGACCCCTAACTAACAACGTCAGTGCAAACCAAAATTTTGGCACAGTTTCTTCATTGTATGGGCGCCTTTGAGGCAATTGTATTCCTTCATGGTGCTTTCTGGAGGCTTTATTCAGAATGATATACAAGATAATGTTACAATTGAACAGTCTGCAGTAGATTGCTTAGGTCCCACTCTACATGGAATGTTTTTTTTTAGGAAAGTTGAATAGAACATTTGCACTATGGAGTGTCATGCAAAAGCACTCACACCAATTTTAATCTTTTCACAGTTTTGTGTATAACCCCAATTCCAATGAAGCTGGGACGTTGTGTAAAATGTAAGTAAAAAATTATACAATGATTTGCAAATCCTGTTCAACCTATAGTCAATTGAATACACTACAAAGACAAGATATTTGATGTTGAAACCTAAAAACTTTATAGTTTTTCTGCCAATATTCATTCATTTAAATTTGATGCTTGCAAAACGTTCCAAAAAAGCTTGGAGAGGGGCATGTTTACCACTGTGTTACATCACCTTTCCTTTTAACAACACTCAATAATCATTTGGGAACTGAGGACACTAACTGTTGAAGTTCTGTAGGTGGAATCCTTTCCCATTCTTGCTTGACGTACAACTTCAGTTGCTCAACAGTCCGGGGTCTCCATTGTTCTATTTTTGCGCTTCATAATGTAAAAAGATGTTGTTTGGATGGCAACACATGTTGCTCCAAAACCTGTATGTACCTTTCAGCAATAAAGGTGCCTTCACAGAGTTGCAAGTTAGCCATACCATGAACACTAACACACCCCATGTCATCATAGATGCTGGCTCTTGTACTTTGCACTGATAACAATCCGCATAGTCATTTTCCTATTTGGCCCAGAGGACTCGACGTCCATGAGTTTAAAATGTGGACTTGTCAAACCACACAACACTGTGTGGTTTGACAAGTCCATCTCAGTTGAGCTTGGCCCCAGAGAACCGACAACATTCTGGGTGTTGTTGATATATGGCTTTTACTTTGCATGGCAGAGTTTTAACTTGCACTTGTAGATGTAGCGGCGGACTGTGTTAACTGTTGATGGTTTTCTGAAGTGTTCCTGAGCCCACATGGTAATCTGTTACAGAATGATGCTGGTTTTTAATGCAGTGTCTCTTGAGGTATCGAACGTCACGTGCACTTAATGTTGGTTTTCGGCCTTGCCGCTTATATGCAGAGATTTCTCCAGGTTCTCTGCATTGTTTTATGATATTATGAACTGTAGATGGCGAAATCCTTAAATTCCTTGTGGTTGTTCATCGGGAAATGCTGTTCCTAAACTGTTGGATTATTTGCTCATGCAGTTTTTCACAATGTAGTGAACATCATCCCATCTTTGCTTGGAAACCACTGAGCCATTGGGAGATGATTATGACTCTCACCTGTTTCCAATTAACCTGTTTACCTATGGAATATTGCAAAAAGGTGTTTTTGAGCATCCCTCAACTTTCCCGGAATTTTGTGGCCCCTCTCCCAGCTTTTTTGGAATGCGTTGCAAGCATCAAATTCAAAATGAGTGAATATTTGTTTTATAATAACCTCAAACATCAGTGTATTTTAGTTTGAACTTCTGAGGAAGAAGCTGCATTGAGTCTGCACCTGGACAGTGTCATTCTAATCAGGAAAAGAGCCCGACTCCACCGCATAAACTTTGGAAAATATACATATGTGCACCTCCTAAATTTACCACTTACAACTTAGAGAACTTCTGGGATTTCTTGTCACAAATATCTGACTTTATAATGACTGAGAATTTCTAAGGATTTGTTCTGATCAAGAGGTTTTTTTTTTCTATTTTTAACTTTACCATGTCTGGGAATATCTTAGTTTTAATATTGTTAATTTATACCTTTAATCATGAAAAATTATCCTTTTTAGCAAACTGATGACTTTTTGACATCGGAAAATAAGAGAATATCCAAGCCTTTTCTTGTAAATATCTGAAATAAATCTAGAACTTTCCAAGTTATTTGGCAGAACTTTACTCCTTAGACTGTCCTGGTGTGAAGCACACTTTGTGTGATGTTATGTAGACTAACAAAAAGTAGCATGTATGCAAGTTAAAACCTAAAAACTGCGACCTTTTCAGCCACCTTGAGTCAATACAAACTCCATCCGTTGTAATAACATCTGCAATGGATTTTGGGCATGTTTCCACCAGCTTTTCATGATGGACATCAAACGTCAAGTCCTGCCACAGATTCTCATTGGATTTTAGGTCTGAACTTGGACTAGGTCTTTCTGACGCATAACTTTGCAATGTTCTAAATCAGTACAATGTTGCGCAGGCTTGTTTTTAGGGTTTTTGTCCTGTTAAAAGGTGAACCACAACCCCATTTTCTAGTCTCTCCTGCATTTAACTCATCACTGTTTCATTGCGGTGACTGAGTATCTGTGCCAGTTGTAGAATTTTGTTAACAACGCAAAAAGGTCTGTTTTGTGCTTCTTTGATCATGCCATTAAGACTTGTGGCAATCAGGCCTTCTTTTGACTTTTTTAACAAAGGCTTTTATCTTGCCACCCTTCCATAAAGACCAGCGTCTGTGGAGTGAACATATATTAGCTGACCTGTCAACAGAATTTCCCACTGGAAATTGGCCTCTTTGCTCCTTTATGTGGATGGCCATGTCTTTGTAGGTTTTATGTTGCACCATTCTCTTGCTTTTTATTTTCAGATAATGTTTTATAAACTAATCCTGCTTTAAAAGTCTCCACAGCTTTATCTCTGATCTGTTTGCTTTGTACCTTGCTCTTTATGATGCTGTTTGTTCACTAATGTCTGCTAACAAATCTCTGTAGTTTTTGGAGAAGAGCAGTACACAGATTGACTGTCTTTGCTAATTGGGTAACTTCTGAATGCAAATTGGGTGCCTTGGATTTTATTCAGGGGTATAAGAATAAATGGGTCGGAAAAACCTTTGAAAATCATGTATCCTTGTCCTTACTTTTCTCAAATAGGCACAACTTTTTTTTTTTTCTGGCACATAGAATCCCAATAAAACACATTTAAAGTTTGTGATTGTTATATGACTAAATGTGGACAAGCAAGTTAAGTTTTAGTGCGATGGTTATAATTGTGTTGGGGAGACCGCTCAATTGGAAAGGTAAATGTCTTCTAATCAGTATGTTGTGTGTCTTGATTCCAGCTTCCTTGCATCCCACATGTTTAAGTGCAAGGTATGGCAAAGTTGCATACTAATCTGTGCATGTGTGTGTTCTAGAATTGCGCCGCTCAAGGTGGCAGCAGGTTGGAGTAGCTCTGTTACTTTTGATTCTGATTTATTCTTTTTTGGGAATTATTCCTCTTGTGGTGGATACAGTTGATTTTTCCGGTGTCAGATGCTGTGCAGCTTGGAGGATTTTTCCTAATTCTTTCTATTTTTGGACATTTGTTATGATGCATTGCCACGGCAACGGGGTTGTTTCTTACAACCGGGAGTAGCTGATTAATGTCTCAAAAGCTCAAATAATACTTCAACTACAACCCAAATCCCTGATGAGTTGAAAAGGAGACGCCGTGGATGCAGAGCAGGAGCTAAGAGAAGAGAGAGAAGGAGGAAGTTCAAACCATCTCTGCTGTCGATTCTGATGGGCAATGTGAGATCGTTGGGAAACAAGTTGGATGAACTCCAAGCCCTACAAAGGACCCAGCCAGAGTACTGGGAATGTACTATTATGTGTTTTACTGAGACATGGCTGCAGGATCATATCCCCGACTCCAGCGTCTCTCTGCCGGGCTTTTTAACCATACGAGCAGACAGAGATTTAAAGAGGAGCGGCAAATGTAAAGGAGGTGGACTGGCAGTACTTGTGAACAACAGATGGTGTAATCCAGGACATGTAACTGTGAAGTGTCATCTCTGCAGTCCAGATATTGAACTGTTGGCAGTATGTTTTCGTCCATATTATTTACCCAGAGGGTTCACCAGTGTTATTTTGGCAACAGTTTACGTTCCACCTTCCGCTGTTGCCGACACTGCATGTGATGCCATCAGCTCAGTTGTTGCTAAGCTACAGACACAAAACCCCAATGCTTTTGTGGCAATTTCTGGTGATTTTAACCATGCTTCACTCTCTGCTACACTTCCAACGTTTCAACAGTTTGTCAGCTGCTCTACCATAGAAAGCAAAACATTGGATTTGTTTTATGCAAATGTCAAGGACTCATACATCACTACAGCAAGACCTCCTCTAGGCAAATCAGATCACAATCTTGTTTTTCTCTGCTCGAAATATAAGCCCCTTGTTCAGAGACAACCTGTAATAAAGAGGACTGTGAGAAAATGGTCACAGGAAGCTGAAGAAGCTCTGCAAGGTTGCTTTGAGGCTACAGACTGGGACGCACTGTGCCAGCCACATGGAGAGGACATCAATGCCATGACTGAGTGTGTAACCGACTATATAAACTTCTGTGTGGATAACATCATCCCCACCAAAACCGTGAGATGCTTCCCCAATAACAAACCTTGGATTACCAGTGACCTGAAGGACCTGCTTAACAAGAAAAAAAGAGCCTTCAGAGAGGGAGACAGAGAATTATTGAGGAGTTTACAGAAGCAACTTAAAGTCAAGATAAGAGACAGCAAGGAGGTGTACAAGAAGAAGCTGGAGACCAAGCTTCAGCAAAACAATATCAGAGATGTGTGGTCAGGGATGAAGAAGATCACAGGCTTCAAGCAGAAGGATGATCAGACCTATCAATGAACTGAACACATTCTTCAATAGGTTCAGTTCAGAAACAAGCTTCGCATCCTCCTCTCCTGCTCACAGCCAAACAGACATTCCACCTTCCTTTGACCCACAGCTGTGCAGTAACACCTCATATTTTTTATCTTCCACCTCAGCCCTAGACCCTTCTGCTTCTACATGTTTGCCTTCAACCATATCAGAAGATGCTGATACTTCCTTTGCTTCCCCCTTCCACCTGTGAGTCTCAAGAAGTCAAGTGAAGATGCAACTGGAGAGACTGAATCGGAATAAGGCTGCAGGTCCAGATCATGTCAGCCCTAGAGTCCTGAAGGCCTGTGCAGAGCAGCTCTGTGGGATTCTGCAGCACCTCTTCAACCTTAGCCTGTCCCAGAAGAAGGTTCCGGTGTTGTGGAAGACCTACTGTCTTGTTCCGGTACCAAAGAAAACTCACCCATCAGTCCTCAATGACTATAGACCTG
This sequence comes from Girardinichthys multiradiatus, assembly GCF_021462225.1. Lineage (NCBI taxonomy): Eukaryota > Metazoa > Chordata > Actinopteri > Cyprinodontiformes > Goodeidae > Girardinichthys > Girardinichthys multiradiatus. The sequence continues at coordinate 29,723,344 of NC_061801.1, forward strand.
TTGCCCTGACATCCCACATCATGAAGGTCCTAGAGAGACTCCTGTTGGCCCACCTGAGTAAGCAAACAGTAAACCATCAGGACCCCCTTCAGTTTGCTTATCGCTGTGGAGTTGGAGTTGAAGATGTCATCATACACCTGCTTCAACAAACCACTGTCATCTGGACAAAGCCAGCAGCACTGTGAAGATCATTTTCTTTGATTTCTCCAGTGCATTTAATACAATCCAACCTGATTTGCTTTGTCAGAAACTCCAGAAGACTCAGGTGGAGGCCTCAACAATCTCCTGGATCAAAGACTACCTGACAAACAGACCACAGTTTGTGAGACTGAAGGCTTGTGAGTCTAACCAGGTAGTCAGCAGCACAGGAGCACCACAGGGGACTGTACTCTCACCATTCTTTTTCACTCTGTACACCTCAGACTTCCAGTAGAAGACAGACTCCTGTCATCTGCAGAAATACTCGGATGATTCTGCAGTCGTGGGGTGAATCAGAGATGGACAAGAAGCTGAGTACAGGAAGGTGGTGGACCGCTTTGTGGCATGGTGTGGAAACAATCATCTCATTTTGAACGTGACTAAAACAAAGGAGATGATTGTAGATTTTAAGAGAAACATGAATAAGTCAAAAACTATTTCTATCATGGGAGAAGAAGTGGAGGTGGTGGAGGAGTATAAATACCTCGGTGTTCACCTGGACAACAGACTAGAGCGGAGATGCAACTGTGAAGCCATCTACAAGAAGGGACAGAGCAGACTGTACTTCTTGAGGAAGCTTAAGTCCTTTGGTGTTTGCAGCAAGATGCTGCATATCTTCTTTAAGTCTGTGGAAAGTGTGATCTCTTCTGCCATCATCTGCTGGGGAAGCAGCATCAGAACCAGGGACTTAAAAAAGCTCAACAAGCTGATAAAAAAGGCTGGCTCTGTTCTTGGGACTCCTCTGGAACCTCTGGAGATCATTGTGGAAAGACGGATTCTTCATAAAATGAAGAACATTATGGAGAACCCTGAGCATCCTCTTCATGAGAATGTCCTACAACAACAAAGTGTCTTCAGTCAGAGGCGTCTTCAGATCTGCTGTAAGACGGAGTGCTACAGGAGATGCTTCCTGCCCACAGCCATCAGCATCTACAATGGCTCTTTGAAGAAACCCTCATAATGAGCTACAACAACATTTAATTTCCCTTTGGGATTAATAAAGTATTTTTGAATTGAATTGAATGAGTGAGTTTGAATGGGTGAATGTGGCTTTAGAGTAAATCATTGATTAAAGTCAGTCCGCTTAGCGCTACAATCTTTCCTTATTGTTCCAGATTTCCAGCCTTTCGCTTCACTGAACTTAAACCTAAATAAAACTATTTACATTGGCATTTTATTGAGTGGGGTTAAACTTTAACATCTGATTAGATGTGTGTCTATTGTCTTCCATGGCATTAGAAGAGATGAACCTGATGGAGCTTGAGGTCTTTCTATGCGATACACTGCAAATCTGCTCTTTGTACAAGAGCACTTCCAGAATGCTGCAGGCTGGTAATTAAGCGGAAAAAACTAAATATCTATTAACTCCATTGTTTTAACTGTATTTGCTAATATTAGAGTGTTTAATTAGACTTCCTGGGGCATTTTCTTGGCCTAATTCTGTCTGTTCTACAGAAAGTGAGACAGCACTTTGGTGCAGAAACTCGTTCTTATGCAGGTTTTTAATACACTGTGTATATTGTTCATGGCTAAAAATAAAAATAGATAATTTAAAACAGATCTTTTTTTGTTTGTTTGTTTTAATTGTTACTGCCATACAAGCCTTACCTGTGGAAATGCCAATGCATTCTTTTTCATCTAGATAATTGGACATGAGCACTCCTTCAGTTGTGAAATGACACGTAAGCTTGTGGCACTCACAAACCTAGCAAATGAGGTAGAACTCATGTTATCTTTGAACCTGTCTGGTTGCTTAACACTTTGCTGCCAACGCTTTTTATTGTTTTGAAGGCGAGACACATCAGGGCCTTCAAAGGCGCCCCACCAACATAGACAAATACAAGTTATGAGAATTGCATGAACGATGGAGAAGCAAGGTGTCTGAAGAGTGGATGAAAGCAGAATATAGAGAAGCAAAAGGAGCGAGCACACTATTGCTCCGGTGATGTATCTGATTGCCACATCCCCCATGGTGCAGCTGTTTGTTATGTGTCACAATTCCAGCACTGGGGAAACAAGGGGGAGCAAGCAATGCTAACTAGTCTTTGCAGTGTTGACATTTATTAGCACAGATTAACTGATGCTTAATAGCCCACCCAAGATCAAAACATATACACAGACAGGCACACAGCAATGTAAGACAAGATTTCAAGACACAGAAGGGATAGCGGTCTGCAGGTGGCTGTCATGGATACAGTCCTCGTCAGATGCTAGTCATCATCATGGTGATGTCACATCATAACAATTTGGAGCTTTCAATGATGTATTTCAGCATTATTTTTCGAGGAACATTAACAAGGCAACACAACACTCATCTTTAATAACGTTTTTTAAACGGGACCACATAGTCAAAATTATACATGCAGAATCAAAAATATACATAAGTCCCCACAAATATTTGAATAAACATCCTTTAGGGTGTTCCAAGGAAATGACACACTTTTTGCTGCCATCAAAAAGGTCCCAGAATGATCTTCGCTGGATATTGGACAACCCGTCCTATTGAAATAGATAGAATTCTTTAAAATTGTTTGGTTTCTTGGCACATTTCACATGGTCAATAAATGTTTCAATGGTAAAATCAGGACAATTTGAAATGTTCAATTTAGCCTGCTTTATCTATTCCAAAACCAGTTTGGAGAAGTATTTGCAGTTTAGCTGTTTTGGGTTAACATTAAAGAATTTAGAGATTGACCTCCTTAAATATTCCACTCTGCAATGAGACAACTTTAAACTATTCCTTTGTTACAGCAGTTAGTCTTTATTCAAGCCTAATTCATACACTGAAGAACAATATTGAAGACCACACTTGTGTTTCTTTTCTCTAGCTCATTGAATAATAAGTACATCTTAGTCATAATTAGGTGTAATAATGTCAAATGAAAACAAATCCTAGTCTTTGCCTCATCTAAAAATTTTTATAAAACGCACAGACTTTATGATAGATCTTAGTGTATAAAAATGTAATAAAACAGAAAGGATAATTGAGGTAATTTCTTTACTCCTACTTCTTGTGTGTTGACGAGACTGTAGGCAATCTATGTGCAATCACCTGTGAGTTTACTTTGATGAGCTGGAGAACAATCTGCCAACCCTGGGAACATGTGTTTAGCTAGTGTGTTTATGAGTGAACATCCTGAGTGGATCCTTACTCATCTATGGTTCTGCACTGCATGCTGCCGCTGGAGCCTCTCATTACAGTAACTCCTCTCATAAGCCTGGACAAGAAGGTTGGCTTTCTGTCTGTTTGGTTGGATGGTGTTCAGCCTCTCTATTAGCACTGGGGCGACAGTGTTTTGGGATGTGTTCTGGATGTTAATGACCTTAAAAAAAATGAACCCTCAGTGCTTGCACTTGTTGTGAAGGTACTACAACATGAGCACCAGTTGAAGGCAGATAAAAATGTCAGTCCTCTCGTCAGTTTGAATGGCAACAAAATTGGTGCTCTTGCAATCCAACATGCAATCCAGCAGCTCACTTAGTACTTGTGTTGATGTGCTGTCATAAATGGTTATTATCCTCAAACCCTCTTTAAGCACATTATCCAAGAAGGCAAAACATCTTACCAATAGCTAATGACTGTTGCATCAGGGATAAAAACATTACAAATAACAACTCTGAGCAAACAATTATCTTACAGTTTGCATTCTAGTTTTTATCCATCCTCCTTTTTGCACTTCTACCACCAACTCAAAGCTGTCATTTAGTTGTAAAGTGATAATCTGTTGTCATGTTATGACTGGTCAAACATGTGTGCCATTGCCTTTTTAAGGGTTTCATAACCCTTAGCAGTAAGTAAGTTAAATCCATTCTAGTTTTAAAAGATACATGAAAGCCATTGAGATGACTGGATTCCGCTAGTCCTACCTGTGTCATCTACCTGTTACAAGTCTTGAATTTAGTGACTTTAAAAATCGGGCTGATTGGGGTTGACTCTTTTTCTTTTGCATTGTTTGTTAAATATCTTCTCTCAGAAGTTTTGTGGAGAACAGATCTTGAACAGGTTGGATTCTTCTATGCGGAGGTCCCCGTCTGCATTTATCATCTGCGCTGGGCTGTCCATCCTTCTTCAGGGACTGCACTCCTGGCACTCAACTCGGTGCTCATGGGGGGAGCGTGTGTGTCTGTGCCTGGTGCTTTGCTGTCATGCCAGTGTTCCTGTCTGCTTCGCTGTCCCAACTCTTTTTACCTGGTGAATAATAAGTCTCTGTACCACGACTGTGGTATCAGCAGCTGATTAACTGCACTGCGATTCACCTCCTGACTCTACAGCCATATCAATTGAGTCCAAAACGATCTTGTTTTCCCGAAAAATTCACAACGGGAAACAAAAACAAAAAATGCATAAGACAAAGTAAAAAAAATCATGCAAAAGAAATTCAAAACACAATATAAACAAATTATGCAAAATAAATATAAGAATAAAATACAAACATTTCCCATGGGGTAACATTTGCAGTTAGGCCTTAGGTTTAGGTGTTAAGGTTATAGGTTTTGGGGTACAGGCATAACCGGAAATGATGTACTGTGAAAAGGACTAAAAGTAGTGTTGCCTGAGAACATCTGCATTGACACTTCCCAGTGAAAGCAAGGAAAGAACATACTGTATGTGCGTACACACAGCAACCTATGATGCTGATATTAGCATCTGATTAAATTGCTTTAAAGGGCTATTTTACAGCTTTCTTACAGCTTTTTAAGAAATGTGAGTACATAATTCTTCTTTTTGCTTTTTCTTACACTTAAACGTTTAAGATTGTGGAACAAATTTTAATACTAGACAAAGTTATGCTGGGTCAATAAAAAACCCTGCTTTAAAAGGATGGCCACAATTTTAAGAGAAAATAGCTGTCCAAAACACCCAGACCTATGTAAAAATATGATTAAACCACACCCCCCATAAATCATGAATTGACTGTGATTAACTACATTTCACTACATTGCTCCTCACGGGACCCAGCCGGGCCAAGCCCGAACGAGAGACGCGAGGCCATCCCGCAGTGGGCCCACCACCTGCAGGGGGAACCGTGAGGGACCGGTGCAAAGAGGATTGGGTGGCGGACGAAGGTGGAGACCTCAGCGGCCCGATTCCCGGATGCTTAGGCTGGCTCTAGGGACATGGAATGTCACCTCGCTGGGGGGGAAGGAGCCTGAGCTTGTGCGGGAGGTGAGAGATATCAACTAGAAATAGTCGGGCTCGCCTCCACACACAGCGTGGGCTCTGGAACCCATCTCCTTGAAAGGGGTTGCACTCACACCGGCGGGCTGGTGTGGGTTTGCTTGTTGCCCCCCAGCTCAGCCGTCTCGTGTTGAGGTTTACCCCAGTGGATGAGAGGGTCTTATCCCTGTGCATTCGGGTTGGGGATAGGTCTCTGACTGTCGTCTCGGCCTACGGGCCGAGCGGTAGTGCGGAGTACCCGGCCTTCTTGGTGTCCCTGTCGGGGGTGCTGGATAGTGCCCCTCCCGTGGACTCCATTATTCTGCTGGTGGACTTTAACGCCCACGTGGGAAACAACAGTGACACCTGGAGAGGCGTGATCGGGAGGAATGGCCTCTCCAATCTGAATCCGAGTGGTGTTTTGTTATTGGACTTCTGTGCTAGTCACGGATTGTCCATAATGAACACCATGTTCAAACATAAGGGTGTCCATCAGTGTACTTGGCACCAGGACACCCTAGGCAGGAGGTCAATGATAGACTTTGTTGTCGTATCATCAGACCTTCAGCCGCATGTTTTGGACGCTCGGGTGAAGAGAGGGGCTGAGCTGTCCACTGATCACCATCTGGTGTTGAGTTGGATCCGCTGGAGGAGGAGAAAGCCGGACAGACTTGGCAGGCCCAAGCGCATAGTGAGGGTCTGCTGGGAACGCCTGGCGGAGCCCTCGGCCAGGGATGTATTCAACTCCCACCTCTGGGAGAGCTTTGACCAGATCCCGGGGGATGTTGGAGACATAGAGTCCAAGTGGACCATGTTCTCCGCATCTATTGTCAACGCTGCTGCCCGTAGCTGCGGAAGTAAGGTCTGCGGTGCATGTCGCGGTGGCAATCCCAGAACCCGGTGGTGGACACCGGCAGTAAGGGATGCTGTCAAGCTGAAGAAGGAGTCCTATTGGCTGTGGTTGGCTTGTGGGACTCCTGAGGCGGCTGATGGGTACCGTGAGGCCAAGCGTGCTGTGGCCCGGGCTGTGGCAGAGGCAAAAACTCGGGCCTGGGAAGAGTTCGGTGAGGTCATGGAGAAGGACTACCGGTTGGCCTCGAAGCAATTCTGGCTAACCGTCCAGCGCCTCAGGAGGGGGAAGCAGTGCTTCGCCAACACTGTTTATAGTGGGGGTGGGAGGCTGCTGACCTCGACTGAGGACATTATCGGGTGGTGGAAGGAGTACTTCGAGGATCTCCTCAATCCTGCCATCACGCATTCCGTGGTGGAAACAGAGGCTTGGAACTCGGGGTTGGACTCTTTCATCACCAAGGCTGAAGTCACTGAGGTGGTTAAAAAGCTCCGCGGTGGCAAGGCTTCTGGGGTGGATGAGATCCGCCCTGAGTACCTCAAATCTCTGGATGTTGTTGGGCTGTCATGGTTGACACGCCTCTTCAACATTGCGTGGCGGACGGGGACAGTGCCTCTGGACTGGCAGACAGGGGTGGTGGTCCCCCATCATAAGAAGGGGGACTGGAGGGTGTGTTCCAACTACAGGGGGATCACACTCCTCAGCCTCCCTGGTAAGGCCTACGCCAGAGTATTGGAGAGGAGAGTCCGGCCGATAGTCGAACCCTGGCTTCAGGAGGAGCAGTGTGGTTTTCGTCCCAGCCGTGGAACACTGGACCAGCTCTGTACCCTCTACATGGTGCTCGAGGGTTCATGGGAGTTTGCCCAACCGCTCCACATGTGTTTTGTGGACCTGGAGAAGGCATTCAACTGTGTCCCTCGTGATGCCCTGTGGGGGGTGCTCCAGGAGTATGGAATCGGGGGCCCTTTACTAGGGTCCATCCGATCTCTGTACAAGCGGAGCAGGAGTTTGGTTCGCATTGCCGGCACTAAGTCGGACCTGTTCCTGGTGCATGTTGGACTCCGGCAGCGCTGCCCTTTGTCACCGGTCCTGTTCATAACTTTTATGGACAGGATTTCTAGATGCAGCTAAGGGCCAGAGGGGGTCTGGTTTGGGGACCAGTGGATTTCGTCTCTTCTTTTTGCAGATGACGTGGTCCTGCTGGCCCCCTCTAGCCAAGACCTACAGCATGCACTGGGGCGGTTTGCAGCCGAGTGTGAAGCGGCTGGGATGAAGATCAGCTCCTCCAAGTCTGAGGCCATGGTACTCGACCGGAAAAGGGTGGCTTGTCCTCTTCAGGTTGGAGGGGAGTTCCTGCCTCAAGTGGAGGAGTTTAAGTATCTCGGGGTCTTGTTCACGAGTGGGGGAAAAATGGAGCAGGAGATCGACAGACGGATCGGTGCGGCTGCCGCAGTAATGGGGGCACTGTGCCGGTCTGTTGTGGTGAAGAGAGAGCTGAGCCGAAAAGCAAAGCTCTCAATTTATCGGTCGGTCTATGTTCCTACCCTCACCTATGGCCATGAACTTTGGATCATGACCGAAAGAACGAGATCCCGGATACAAGCGGCTGAAATGAGCTTCCTCCATAGGGTGGCCGGGCACTCCCTTAGAGATAGGGTGAGGAGCTCGGCCATCCGGGAGGGGCTCGGAGTAGAGCCGCTGCTCCTACACATCGAGAGGAGGCAGTTGAGGTGGCTCGGGCATCTATACTGGATGCCTCCTGGACGCCTTCCTCGGGACGTGTTCGAGGCACGTCCCACCGGGAGGAGGCCCAGGGGACAGCCCAGGAGACGCTGGAGGGACTATGTCTCTCGGCTGGCCTGGGAATGCCTTGGGCTCCACCCGGAGGAGCTGGAGGAGGTGTCTGGGGAGAGGGACGTCTGGGCGTCTCTGCTGAGTCTGCTGCCCCCACGACCCGGTCCTGGATAAGCGGAAGACGACGAGTACGAGTAACTACATTTTGGATTTCATTTTGACTTAACAAGTCCTGGCCTGACCTGCCAGACCTGTAGAATAAAAACAATCACTTATACAGAACCTGTGAGACAACATGAAGTAGGCTCACAGATCTAAAAAAGATGTCAATTTAAGGAAGGTCAAAAAATATGAGAAGCAAAGTCCTTGACATCTATCAGTCTGAAAAGGGTCATAATGCCATTTCTAGCGACCCACAGGGAGAGCCATTATTCAGAAAAAGAGAAAACATGAAACAGTGGTCAACCTTCCTAGGAATGTCTGACCTACCAAAATTACTCAAAGAAACCAATATATACTCATCCAGGAGGTCACAAAAGAACCCCTTTATGTTTTTGAAAGGACTGCAGGTCTCAGTTGCCTCAGTTAAGGTCATTGTTCATAATTCAACAGTAAGAGAAACTGGGCAAAACCAAAATCCATGGGCGAATGGCAGGCTGGACAACTTGCTCCTGATGAAACCATGAAGTCTGCTGTTTGCCAGAAATCCTGAAGGAAAATGTCAAGCCATCAGTTCATAATCCTAAACTCCAGCACACTTGGATTAAACAGCAGGATAATGATCTGAGGTACACCGGTATACCTCTGAATAGCTCAACAACAAAACATTTTTTGGATTGGCCTAGTTAAAGCCTGAACTTAAATCCAACTGAGATGCTTTGATATGATGGTAAACAGGCCTTTTCTATTCAATTCTCCAATGTGGCTGAATAAAAACAACACTGCAAAGACTAGTGGGCAAACATTTATCCAAAGAGATGTATAAGACTAATTGCCAGTTATTTAAAATGCTTGAAGGCAGATGTTGCTACCAAATATTAAGGAAGCATTTTTTTATGTGATTCTAATACTATAAGTCCTCACTGTTTCTCTGCACCTCCAGTAAAGGTAAAATTGCCCCACCCATCTAACCAGTGAAGCAGCAGCGGAGGTTAAAAGGTCCTGTTGGGAAGACAGCCATGGATTAAAACATCAAGATGCAGTACAGACTTTTCTGGAACTTTCAAAAAAATACCATTTAACCTACTTCTGGAACAGCCAAGGGGGGGTAACAGCAAACTTTCCATGATGCCACTAGCCGTATAAAACCCCCACCTCTCCAATGGTTCAATCTCTTCCATGCTGGTGACGACCGGGACAGGAGGGACACAGCGCGCTAATGTCTCTTTGCAGGCAAACAGACAAACTCTTCAAACTGGATAAGATCACGCAATCATATGCACTAAGTTAAGTATGAATGAATTACTGTTGGAAGAATCCAGTATTCATTTATAGAAGGGGATAATTAAGGTACAAGCATGGCTTGACTTTTGTTTCTTTGTTCTACAGATCAAACTGTGTTATAGAGAGTTTCCCAGCAGGGACCTTGTCTCTACAACGCCGAGTGCAGCAGTTTCCCGGTCTGAAACGAGGATAACTGCACCGCATCACCGTGGTTACGGGAGTTAACGTGCAGTGTGGTCAGCGGACAGAACGAGCCACCCAGCCACTGCTCCGGAGGTTGGCTGTAGCTAACCTTTTGTTCACAGAGTTTCTTCAAACGGACAACTTTCCCTCAGCACGGTTCATGAGAGCTTACGGGTTTGGGCAGAGAGATAGAAGTATTTACAATGAAATAATTTTAACGTTTTTCATTTTAATGAAATTTGGTTTTGCTTGTGAAACTCTGCTATCTTAATGGTAGCAGGCTATCTGCAGCACACGTGCTCAGTTGTGTGTTCTGTGTTTGTGTGTTTTGAAAGTTAAGAAAAACTTTATTTAAAGGGTGATTTTAAACACAGAACATTGATCATAACGCGCCGTCCGCGCCTATGCATTTTAACCCTTTATTAACGGTATTTTAAAGGTGTGTGTTTGATTCTGGTGCCAAGCTATCAGCTTCTTTTGTTAGCTTTAACTGCTAACAGCTAAGAACACGTGCTTGCATACTTAAACCCATTTCTCCAGAAAGATTTGGTTCTTTTCTGAAATATTTCCTTGAATATTTTACTATTTCCTTAATAATATTAGACGGAATATTATTTTAATAAATAAAGGCAGCTAATGAAACACCATTAAGCCCATTTTCTGCAGAAAGATTTGGCTCTTTTCCAAAATTATTCCTTAAATATTTTACTATTTCCTTAATAATATTTCTTTAAATATTATTTTAATAAATAAAGGCAGCTAATGAAACACCATTGAGAATTAGTCATCCAGAAGGTTGGTTTTATTCAGCAGATCATTCTTTAAAACATTATTTTATTAAAATAATATTTTATTTGTCGGAGAAGGATCTCGGGTCGGACCAAAGCGCTGACAAGAGCTCGGTAGCCGCATCATAGTTTATTCTTAAAAAAAGGTCGAAACGTAACAAAAACACTGCAGGTATGAATCCAGAGACAAAATCCAAAACTTTCAAAACACTGCAGGTACTTTAGCAAAACGTAGCATAAGCGAAGCAAAAACAAAACATAGTCATGGTAGGGAAAGGGGTAATCAACAGAATAACAGAAGGAACCAGCCTGGAAGAGAGACACCAAACCAACTAATATACTGGGGAAATAACCAAAGCAGATAATCAACGGAACAGGGAACAGGTGCGACAAGGGGGCAGGGAAGGAACAGGAACAGGTGAAACAAATACAAAGGCTGAGGAAGAGTGAAAGGACAGAAAACACAAACTAAGCAAGAGAATAAATCAGAGGAGGAAATAAAGAACTAGAATAACTATGAACTAAAGTAAACAGAGAAAATAGAGGGGAACATAGAAACAATAACCTAAGAAATAAACAAAGAGCCATAAGGAGAATCTAAATTACAAAATAAACCATCACAAGAACCCACAAAGTCCAAAATGTCACTCCATGACATTATCTGATCTTGCATCGTGAAGGGTTGTCTAAAGGTATGCTGATTATAGCCTAATTTGGTTCCAAGACTAACTTAACCTCATTTCCAGATTCTTCAAAATAATCCTTGGTTCTCAAACATAAGCATTGCATGGTAATGTTGCATCACCTTTTCGGTCATGGTTTTCAACCATCTTTGATCAACTTTTTTATATTGCATATAGCCCATTAGTCTCCCGTATTCTTTCATTCTGCTTGGTAGTTTAGTTTGATTGTTTTAGCATGGTGAAGAGTTTTTTGATTGAAATATGTTTGACTTTGAGTTGACTTTTGTTTGTTAATAAATTCACATAATTTCTTGAAATTATGTGAATTCATTCCATGTGTGTGCAGAGTTTTGCTGTTCAATAATGTCAGAGATTGGCTCACCCTTTTGATTTTGTGCTAATACCACCACCTCATTGGGCTGGTATTCACAGGACAACCCTTAACAGACCGAACTATTATTTGATAAAATATTAAGGTATTAATATTAAATATTAAATAATATATTCAGATTCATAGTCACAATAGTCCACTCTTTCACGAAGAGCTAAACATTCTCTACATAATTAATAATCCATTAAGAAAAGCAGACACATCTAAATTAGTTATTTAAGGTTAAAGAATACATCTGATAACAGTATTAGTCACTGCAGCTAAATCAAATTTCAATATTTAAATTGTCACTATGAAACTCAGTGGCTTTTCAACAGAGGATGAAAGGCAGCTATCCTAATTCCAGATACAAACCTAACTGTCACTGTGGAGGAAGTCAAGCAGAACCACTGCTCCCCGTTTATCTTTGCTGCCTTCAAAGACATTGGACTGTGACTCTTACAGTTTAAGTACCTTGGGTTTGGTTCTTATCTCATTAATCGATATATGTAACCAAACTTTAGCACTCTACAAAATGCGAATTGCTCAGTCCTCATCATCTCCTAAAAAATGTTTTACTCTTCCACATTTACTGAAACATTATAAACATGCTGATATTATAGAGCAAAATCTACCACTTCTATCAGTTTTCTGGCAGTGTTTTTAGATCTACAATTTGGAATCATGTCGTGACTGTGATAAAGTAATCTTCCTTTGCATCAAACATAACAATGCTTGAATCTGTTCATTAACCTCCTGGCATTCAGGACATCAACTTCCTTGTCAGTATTCATCCAATGTCATCACCCAATTTAAGGTAAATTAATAAAAACAAAAGAGAGAAAAACATGAGCTCAGTGATGCTTTTGAAATGAATGCAAATGCAATCTTAATAAAGTTTGTGCTAGCTTCTCATCTTTGATATTTTCACGTGTTTCGAGTGCTAAATCCCAAATGACCCCAGCACCTGGCTGGGACTATCTCTACCTCCTCTCTGCCTGCTCAGAAGCTTTTCTCCTAAGCTCCCTGCTTGCTTGCATTCTTTTACTCCTAACTTTTTATCTCTTAGCCAAAATTACGGAAATATTGGACTAAAACAACTTCTTACCAGCGACTCCCAAGGATTATTATTATTATTTTTTAAAGGACTTTGATGTTTTTATAATCGAACTCAAAAGCAGGACAAGTTGACGCCAGTCAATCAGCACAAAATGCCTCCCTTCACCACAGAGGACTTCGACAAACTTGTAAAGAAATTGGCTGCTTTGGAGATGAAAATCCACCGACTAGAAGTGAATGTGGAGGTGAATATGGGGTACAATGATGATTCAACTCTGCCTGTGATCCCAAACAGTGACAGCCAACTCAACAACTCAGCCGGCAATCAGAACACTGAGAATAAACCTACCGGCAGACCCCCCTGGCATGTTTTAGGCACATGCCCAAAAAAATCAAGGTGGACGACTCACTGGAAGATCTCAGCAATTAAATAAATTAGAATGGCCAGAATTACAGAGAAATGCCCCCGTTTCCCCTGGGAAAAGGAGACTTCGACAGCGAGCTGCTGTCACAACAACTGATAGGAGTGAGACAGCTGGAAATAATGGAGTTCCCCTCCAAAACAGATTTGCTCCACTACAGAATGAAAACCAGGAAAATTATCCATCTTCTGAGAATAATAAAAGGTTTGAGAATAACCTTCATTCTAAACAGTCTTCTCCTGAATTGCCAGAGAAAAAGCGCCCCACCGGACCAAGAACCCTAATAGTGGGCAACACAGCTGTGGATGGGATTAAAAACTTCTGCAACAAGAAAAACACAGAAGTTATGATTGGTACCAGTAACATGGTCTCTGATATCTCAGAGAATATTCTTGGTAGAAAACTTTCATTCTAAAATCTCGGACATCATTGATTCAATTGCTCCAATTAAAGTGAAAGTTGTTTCTGGGAAGAAAATGTCTCCATGGAGAAGTGCTCCACCAGTCAGAAGTGAAAAAAAGGAGTGTCGAAAAGCTGAACGCAGGTGGCGAAAGACTGGACTCCAGGTTCACCATATTATCTATAAAGAGAGACTATACAGATATAACCTACAACTGAAAAATGCAAGGGAATCTTTCTTTTCTGAGATCATCAGCGAAAACATTAACAATGCTCGTGCATTATTTGCCTCGGTCGACAGGTTAACAATCCCTCCTGTAACTGTAGCATCTGAACTCCACTCTACCAGGGCCTGCAATGAATTTGCTAAATTCTTCACTGAAAAAACCCAAAAGATCAGAGGGGCAGTCAGCACATCCACATCAACTCCAGTACCAATGTTGTTTCCAACTAGAACTGATTTTGACAAAATTTCCCAATTTCACCAAATAAACTGCAAAATCTTGGAAGAAATCATACAGCAACTAAGCTCTTCTTCCTGCTGTCTCGATGTTTTACCCACAGCTTTCCTTAAGAAAGCTTTGCCTGTAATAACATCTGATTTAACACAAATAATAAACGCGTCCCTTTTGTCAGGTGTTTTCCCCCAGGCCCTAAAAACAGCAATTATCAAACCTCTATCGAAAAAGAGCAACTTGGATAAGCTGCTACTACAGAACTACAGGCCTATATCAAACCTCCCCTTCATCAGTAAGATTATTGAAAAAGCTGTGTTTCAGCAGTTAAACAACTTCCTAACAACGACCAACCGCTTCAATGTCTTCCTGTCAGGCTTCCGTGCTCACCACAGTACAGAGACTGCTCTTGTCAAGGTGTTCAATGACATCCGTATAAATGCAGACTGTGGAAGAACCACAGTGCTGGTATTATTGGACCTTAGTGCAGCATTCGACACTCTTCATCACTCCATTTTATTAGAGCGCCTGGAAAACTGGGTCGGCCTTTCTGGTACAGCACTCAACTGGTTTAAATCCTACTTGAAGGACAGGGACTTTTTTGTGTCAGTAGGTAACTTTACATCAGAGACCACAAAAATCACATGTGGCGTTCCCTAAGGGTACATCTTAGGGCCCCTCCTATTCAATATCTACATGCTCCCCCTAACTTAGATTTTAATAAACAACAACATAAGTTATCATAACTATGCAGACGACACACAGCTATACGTTACGATGTCACCAGGTGACCATGAACCCATTCAAGCGCTGGGTAAATGCTTAGAAGAAATCAATGCATGGATGGGCCTAAATTTTCTTTAGCTGAATCAAAACAAAACTGAAGTAATAATCTTTGGACCAAAGGAAGAGCGTTTAAAAGTTAGCACACAGCTTCAGTTAATACAGCTAGAAACCACCAGTCAGGCTCGAAACCTGGGTGTAGTGATGGACTCAGACCTGAACCTTCAGAGGCACATAAAGACAGTAACAAGGTTGGCCTTCTATCACCTAAAGAACATCTCCAGGATTAAAGGACTAATGTCTCAGCAAGGCTTTGAAAAACTAATTAATGCGTTCATCTTTAGTAGAATTGATTACTGCAACAGTGTCTTCACAGGTCTGCCTAGAAAGCCGATCAGACAGCTGCAGTTGATCCAGAATGCTGCTGCCCGCGTCCTCACTAGAACTAAGAAAGTGGAGCACATCACCCTGGTTCTAAAGTCCCTACACTGGCTCCCTGTAGCTCAGAGAATAGACTTTAAAATACTTATGTTAGTCTATAAATCACTGAATGGCATAGCACCAAAATACATTACAGACTTGTTGTCAGTGTATCAACCACCCAGACCTCTCAGGTCTTCTGGCTCAAATCTACTCTGCATACCCAGAAGCAGAACTAAACATGGAGAAGCAGCTTTTAGTTCTTATGCTCCACTAATCTGGAATAAACTGCCAGAAAACTGTAAAATTGCCGAAACCCTAAGTTGCTTTAAATCAACATTAAAAACGTATTTGTTTTGAGAGGGGCCTTTAACTGTGCCATTTAGGCATGATTAGTTGCGTTTTCAGTCCAATTTTCCTTTCATTTTCTTGTCCATCATTCTATTCTCTTTATTTTATTTTATTTAACTTTTTTAAATTACCTCTGTTGTTTGATTTTATCATTTGATTTGTTTTTCTGTGTCTGTGTCTGTATTTATTTGCTTTGTGATTGTATTGTAATTGTATGTACAGCACTTTGAGTGTCTCATTGCTGAAAGGTGCTATATAAATAAACTTACCTTACCTTACCTTACCTTACCTTACCTTACCTTACCTTACCTTAGTTGGCAAAACCACGTTTGAGAAAGAAGGATGGATTGTTAGTGATGACTTAAGGCTGGAAGAGAAGAAAGTTAGGAGGCAAAAAGGATATGCAATAAAATCAGAACTGCTTTATGGTAGCACAAGGCTTCCTTCAGGCCGGTGGACAGATAGCTGGGCTCTTTCTAAGGAATAGCAGTGAAGACTGTGGCCTCTATTTTTGATAAGAACATGAAAGTGATATTTTTGTAGTTGTAGCTATTTTCAATATATTGGACATTGCTTTACTGAGGTATGTGGATCGCAAACCCTCTTTGGGAGCCTGGGAGCCTGCCACGGAACAGTTCAGTTCATCCACAGAGAAACAAAATTCAGAAAGATATTGTTCATCCATCTGAGAACAATACATGAACATGAAAGCAAAGAGATAATGAGGCTGGACATGCTTTTATACAAAACCTTGACGTTTTTGACAATTTGTCAGGTTACAGCCAAAAACATCTGTGTCATTCATTAGAATTTGTAATAATCCAACACAATGCAGTCAATGATTGTGTAAGGGAAGGAAAATGCTTCGGACTAAATTCCCAGTCCCTGCTGAAACAACATCATGATGCTGCCACAGTTGTGCTTCCCCATGAGGATGATCTGCTAAGGGTGATGTGGACTTTTAGTTTTCTTCCACACATAGCATTTTGTCTCTAGGCTGAAATGTTTTGTTTGGTATCATCTGATCAGAACAACTTCTTCCACTTGTTTGATGTGTAACACCTATTTGATGAGTGGCAAACTGCATGTTGGACCACTTGCTGCTTCCTTTAAACTATTTACATTAAAAGTTGCTCTGTTGACAGATTCCACCACCTGAGTTGTGGAACTCTTCAGCTTCTCCAAAGTGACTTTGGGTCTCTTGGATGCTTTTCTGGGTTAATGCGCTATTTGCCCAGACTGGCCCATTCCTAGGTAGGTTTGCAGCTTCTTCATACCCATTTCCTGTTCAAATGATGGACTGAACAGTGCTCAGTGAACAGTGTTGATATATTACTCTATAACCTAACCTGCTTTAAACTTCTCCATTACTACATCCGTGGACTGTCTGCTGTTTTCGTTGTTCGTCATGTTGC
This sequence comes from Girardinichthys multiradiatus, assembly GCF_021462225.1. Classification (NCBI taxonomy): domain Eukaryota; kingdom Metazoa; phylum Chordata; class Actinopteri; order Cyprinodontiformes; family Goodeidae; genus Girardinichthys; species Girardinichthys multiradiatus. Next base: position 29,740,115 of record NC_061801.1, read on the forward strand.
TGGTTGTTCACTAATTTGTTTCTAACAAACTGCCATGGCATTCACTGAAAAGCTGCATTTATAGTGAAGTTAAAACAAACTGACTTCTGAATGCAAGTGGTTGTACTGGATTTTATTTAGGGGTATCAAAAGAAATACACACCTTAGATTTTAGTTTACAAAAATGTTCATTTTTCCACATTTTGATAATTGGGAGATTGATGTGATATGTTTCAAAAAGCACAAGTATTTTTGTGTGTTTTATAAATTATTCTAATATAAAAGATAAAGGAAAGAAACAAAGATCTAGATTTCTAAATAACAGTTTGTTGATTTACCTGTGGCATCAAGACAGCCTGAGGTCTTTTCAGAAATAATCCCATATGCTTTCTAACCTTTTCAAAAGATGTTTCTATTAAAGTTTTTTGGTAAACCATAAAGGTTCAGGTATGTTGGAGGATGATGATCAGTTCAGTTTTCAATAAACTTTCCTGGAGCCAAGTCTGTGTTTTTTTGCCAGCTTGGTGGATGCTGTTATCCTGCCACCCCCTAAAATAGTGAGCATTGCACACAATGTTTTTGGCAGTTTCTTCATCCATATTCCAGAGTTGAGGTCCTTGTCACAGAGGAATCTCCCACTGAAGTGCTGCTGATGCCAGCATGTTTTTCTACTTTTTGGGCAGTAGTAATGAGGCGGTTCTCAGGTCCTATATTTCCCCTGGTGTTATGGTGATATCAAATCAATGTATGTTTCATGTGATCAGAAGATTTTGCTTTGATCAAAGTCTCATGGTCTTCAGATGCCCAAGGGAAATGTCCCAGCTGGATACCGTTTTTGGTAGTAGGAATAAATGGCATCTGTCTGGATAACTTTGAGAACAGATTTTATTGATTACTAAGGTGTGACACAAGGAAACAATTCATGTCAATGTCTTAGAATAAAATTATTTCATTTCCTTGCTTTTTCAAAAGAAAACTACATGTAAAGGTGACTCCAAAATGCTTCATACCACTAGTAGAATTAGATTTAGATTCCTAATGAAGATTAAGAAGTAATCTTTGTATGGACCAAAATCATTCTTCTAGAAAGGATATGTCAACATGTGATACTACGATGTTCCTTCTGCAAATTGTGAGAAAATGTGGGGAAACTCAAGCTTCTATACCACTCCAAAGAGTCTATGCTGTTCTAAAGCCTTCTAATTACCCTGATTAATTGGTAACAGCTATTTTATTAACTCAAAATGTGAAAAAAACAGCACCTCTGCAGTGGGTATGTGGCAAGTTAAGGCTAAAACAGAAGAGCTCAGCGAGAACCTTTGACTGCACAGTGTGGCTACCCACATCTCAGGAAAAGGCTAAAAGGACATATCTAAATGTCTTCAAGATCCAGTGGCCAGAGTACAAAGTATTATTAAAAATACATATAAATAAAAGTAGACTGCATCAAGATTCTTAACAAGAACATCAGACAGTCTGCAACAAAAAAAATGGTCAAAACATCAGATGTTTGTCATAACAAAGACCCAAAACACACTGGTAAAGTGGTAAGTAAATGGTTAGCCCAAAAACTGCAAGGTTCTGATGTAGCCCAGTCAGAGTCCCCACTTGAAACTGATGGAGAATCAGCAGAGGGAGTTAAAAAATGGTCAAAGATACCAGCAGAGATATGCAAAAAGATTTTCAGCAATTATGAGAAGCGTTTGGTTGCTGTAATAGTCAATAAAAGCTTTTCCGCTTGATTATTGAAAAAGATGTGAACCATCGTGGACATGACATTTTTCCATTCAAATGTAAATAAAAACAGATCACACTTTTATTAGCAATAACGTTTGCCGGGCGGTGAAGGTGATTGATAAAACGGATGTTACGCATTGTTAAAGAAGCAGAGATGAACTGAGGGGCCGCTGCTCATGGTCCTGCAGTGGGAATCAGGAGGAGAATTCATAACATTCTAGTGATGAATGATGGTGCCGGCACACCTTCAGATTCTGCTAAGGAGTGAGGAGAGGGCTGTTGATCTAAATCATTGATGGCTTTCAGTGATGGCTCATGCTGAGGTCCTACCAATTAGGCAAGCAGGTTCCTAACACAGAGCACGTTTTCTATTAGAGCAGTCCCTGTAACATGATAGGAGCATGTGTGGGTCTCTTTTCACAGCTTTCCATTGCCGTAGGACTGACAATAACAGATATCCTGTTAAAGCAAGCAAAGCAAGTAAGGAGGGAAGGATGCTCAAGGTACAGCAGGTTTATCTATTCCAATTATACAACACATAGTAACACAATCGATCATTCTTACATGTTGATCTAAAACCATTTGAACAGATAGAGAAATAAACATCTTGCTTTTTCCTCCTTATAACAATGTTATTCCCCATGTAAATGTTAGACAAGCAGCTCAAGCCTGATGTTCAGTTTAAAACTGAAGTTATCATAATAATTGGCAGAAAATTAATCAAAAACCCATTCCAGCATTGCTTCAGTTTGGATATCTACACATTGCAAACCTTATGCAGTCTGTCCAAAATTGTGTATTCACACCCCTTTAACTTTTCCACATTTTGTCACATTACAACAACAATCGTCAATGTGAATTATTGGGATATTATTTGATGGACTTACACAAAAGGTTGCATGAATGTGACAAGTAAGGTAAACGATACATTGTTTGCAACATTTTCCAATGGCAAATTGGAAAAAATTGCATTTTTCTTTCCACTCCACAAATATATATTGAACAGTGTTGAGTGAGTTGTTCAAAGCTTGGATTATTGTTTTATAACCTAACTCTGTTTTATAATCTAACACTTTAAACCTATCCACAACTTTATCCTTGACCAGTCTGATGTGTCTCTTGGTCTTCATGACACAGTTTGTTCTAAAGGCATTTTGTTGGACAACATTTTATTTAGTGGTATAAGTGAAAAGGGGGCTGCATACAAACACACACAGTCGGATTTTTATTGGTAAAAAATTTGGAAAATGATGCATAATTTTCCTTCCACAACTAGTACATTAATGTGAATTAATGTACTACTTTGCACTATTAAATACACTGAGGCAACTTATTCAAAACCTTTCTAAAAGTGTGAATTGAGGTAAAATCTGATGATTGCTAAACTTATTTTACATTGTCTATTATTTATTTTAAGCTAAACTGTGTCTGGTCTGAGCCGCATTATGGGATTGATTTTCTCACCTTACACTCAGCGCCAAAGCATGAAAGGGTATGTTTAAATATTGAACGACTCCCTTAATTTAATTAGAAGCTGGAGTCAAATCATCTTTGTTTAAGGACAGCAAGAAAATTTAATCTTAGCTCCCCTTTGAATTTTTTTAGATAAAATATATTGATCACACAGGAAGAAAGGTTTGCATGTTTTGTATTGTATTAAAGAAAGAAATACTCCAGGAGCAATAAATATTCCAAACTGAAGCTAGAGAAGACCATTAGCATCATAGCATTTTGATGTCTAAGCAAAAGGCTTTTTTTTCTGACCACAAATAGCAATCATACAAATAGGTTCCCAGCACATACATAAATAGATCATTGCCAGTGAATTATAATTTATTTTCCAGACTTTTATCAAATTCTTTCCTTATCTTAAACCTTTTCCCCATATTTGTGTTTGAAGAACAAATAACTTAAATACTATTTACCACATCCAAACTTCCCCGAGGTGACACATTTTCATTTGTCACAGTTCAATTTCTCCCAAAATTAACATTAATCAATCGACGTCTGTGGATCTTTTCTCATTGTTCCTTTCAGATGCATGTTGGCATGAAAACGGCTGTACCGTCTTTTTACACACAAACATCTCTTTTATGTGCTGTTTGTGTCATTTCTTCACTGTTGAATCAAATTTAATGTGTACAGATTAAGAAGATAAATGTGTAAATGTGACCATAATGTGGATATGCATTCATGTGTAAGTGTGTGACAGTGTCCATGTTTTTCAGTAAACAATAATCTGCAAGGTAGCCATGTATGCTGGTATTTAATGGTGTGTTACTTTAAACCTCCACGTAAACGTTTTTGCAGTCCACTCACAATCCCTTTAAAATGAACATGGCTATAAATATTTTTCTACAATTTCCATAACCTACACCAGGTCCAATGGTGGAGCTTGTGAAAAATGTGCCATACAAATATATTTTGATTAATTAAAACAGATTTGAGAAAGTAAAACCTCTGGAATGCTTATGGTGCCCATTGTTTTTAAATGGGGTCCCATAATCTAGACTAGAAATCTAATCTATTTTATAAGTGAAATAATAAAAGACAGGCACAGAGTGCAGTGCAGCGCAAAAAGTATTAGCACCCCAAAAGCTTTTGACATTTTGCACGTTACAACCATAAACTTTATCTTTGAACTGTAGCTCTCACTTTAGTATAGGATTGCTGCTCTGCTGAAGGTGAAGCTTCCCATCAGACTCAAGTACTTTGCAACAGCTGAAAGGGATTTTTCTGGGTTTGCCAGAAAAGAATCCATTTTCCCTTCACCCTGGATCATCTCCCCAGTCCTTGTGGAGAAAAAAAAAGCTTCCCCACAGCATGACCCTGCCATCACAATGTGTCACCACCAGATTCTCCTACCTGAGCTGTGCAGGTAACACAGAGTTGTGATAGGTCTTTTTGCTCCTTCTCTGATTATTGCTCTCCTTACACTGCCTCCTACACTGTGAGTTTAAGCAGTAGTCCATATCTTGGTAAATTTGAAGCCGTGTCATGCTGATGCCATCCTTAACAGAACAGATATATTTATTCATTTTATTTTATGGTTTAAATTATATACAAGTAAATTCTATAAACTAATTAGAGGGCAATTACCTCATTAAAAGGTGCTGGAACGTTTCACATTTACATTTATAAAATAGAAATGTTGAAAACCATGCATAATTTTCCTTCCACTTCACAGTCATATGCTATTTTGTGTTGTTTATCACATAAATCCCAATAAACCACATTGAAGTTTGCAGTTAATAGAGACAAAGTATGGGGACGTTAAAGAGGTATGGTTATTTTCGCAAAGCAATATATATATATATATATATATATATATATAAGGAAGACAGAGGTTACCCAAGCTTACATTAATTTTTAACATGACCCTGTTGGTGTGACTGTTGGGACACCCGATTAAATAAAGTGTGACTACTGAATACAAAATGCATGGGGTTTTAATTAATTTATTAATATTTCATCTGACAGTGTCTCCAAAGTCTTACATCATCTCATTAGATCTCACATAAGCTGGTTCATCACTCCTAAGTGGAAATTGATGGGGACTCATGAATCCCAAAGATAAATACTTATTTGTTTTTGGGAGTTTACATAACAACAACAATCAATAAATATAGATCATCAAAGACGACAATGTTTGCTTTGGAAAATTGTTCTGATGAAACTCTGGTGCTGATTCATATTCTTTCAGGCTCCAATCCATTCCTAATATTGCCAGCACCAATATTTTACAATCCAGAACTCTTTTCATTTGACATTTAGTCTTGTATTTGGCCTTATTTTTCCAGAAGCCTATATGAATAAACTATTACTTCTGTCAGCCATATAGCTGGACTCATGTCATTATCTCCAGTTGTATACAGTTAGGCCCACAATTATTCACGTTTGGCAGAGTTGGATTGAAAGTAATCTTTTAATTTTTTAAGCATGTTTCTTCTGACTGTAAGTAGTGATGGGACGTATGGCTCTTTAAGGGGAACTGAATCTTCAGGATCCATTCACTTCAGAAAACCATTCAAATAATCCATTTTTGAAAATGTGCATATTTTGAAGAACAACCCATTCTATCCCTAATATTGTCACTCAGTCAGTCAGTCATTTTCTACCGCTTATTCCATAGTGGGTCACAGAGGAGATGGTGCCTATCTCCAGCAGTCTATGGGCGAGAGGCAGAGTACACCCTGGACAGGTCGCCAGCCCTAATATTGTGTTAAATATATTAATTATGGCAAAACTGGCATGTGTGGGTGTAATTCACAAAAAGGTTAAATCATTAATTGAGATTAATATTTTTATATAAAATGTGTATTATAAAATATCAAAATATTAATATCAAATACCCATGTAGTCCTACAAGTGTTGTGTGTATCATAGCATTTTAGTACTATCTGTAATATAGAGGCTAAATGTAAGCAAAATGTAACAAAATCGAAGAGAACAAAGTGGACTTGAGTTGCTTTGGCAGAAACCAAACTTTGCATCATCAAAGTTTTGAAGCTCATCACAGGATAAATCATCAAAATACCAGTGAAAACATGCAACGCTTGTAAACCATTAGAAGAAGGCTCTGAAAGCTGCAACGTAATAAAGATGTTTTTCACTGAATATTGAGAAGGTTGTAGATCATTTCTGACATGCCATTTATTAATAATAATAATTTAGCTTATTATATTTACATTTTATCTTTTTTTTTATTAATACTCCTTTTAGTTTTCTAGTCTTTTTAGAGATGTCCGTCTCATTTTCTTTGAGAAACAAAGTTCTTGGATAAAATAAGATCATTTCAACTCTTGTACATAGTTGATAATGAAACTAATCTGTTTATTCCCAATTTTATGTGCACAATGTTAATAATAGTTAGTGTGAATCATTCTGTTATAGTAATTATTGCTAACTATAACAGCAGTCTCTCTTTTCATGTTCTAGATTGTAAATCCTGCTGCTTTGTGTGAAAGTCTTCCAACAGGTTAAGATTTCAAAATCCTTCAAATTTTAAGACAGATTAAGATTGAAAGACCAACAATTATGAAACAAATCAACTTTCTATATTTGAGTTTTCTTCTTGTTGTCTGCTGAAGCTTCTTGTTGCATCTCTGTAAAGCACTATGTTGTGAGTTTCTTTGACAATTATTATTTTGTGACAATTTGATACAGCTTTCACAGCTCTAAGTGACAACACTAAAAGCATAACCAGTGTCTTGTATGTTCTCTCTCTCCACAATAAACTATCTTAGGAGAAGCCCATGCTGAGTAGAGTGTCATGCAAAAGTCTCCATACACTGCGAACTTTTCCATTTTCGGTCATACTATAACCACCAATGTTAATGTATTTTGTTTAGGATAAAAGCAACAGACCAACGCAAAGCTTATATCTGAATTGGAAGAAAAAAGATTTATGGTTTTCCAATAAACAGAAGATTCCAAAAATGCAAGCAACTTGTAGCATGCATGGATTCTGAAGTCTTTTCCAAAAATCTGCACTTGCATTTCAGTCCTGACTTTAACTGAGGCTTTCGAACACATGAATAGGCTTTTGTAGAAACCAATGGTGTCCATACTTTTTGCCATATGGGCAAACATTCACTGGCCATAATTTATAGAATTCTTTGATCAAAAACAAAAAAGCAATTTTAATGTTCAATTTTTTATATATGAACCTACTCAACGTTAGATAGAGCACTTAATATTTTAATGGAACAGAGTGGTCTGACTTTTGGATAAAAGGGAGCTTTAAATCATAAACAAGGTATGTTGAACCTGTTAAAAACGGTATACAATGTCCTAATTTTTTAGTGCCAATTTTCCTCATATAGAAAGTTCTTTTTAACATATTCTCAGCAACAACAGTCACTCTTTCTTAAGAAAATGCTTGCTTTATTTAATAAATTGATTAGTCCAAGCCTGATTTTGAATAAGCTAAAGGATGTTTGTGGTCCTATTTAGTATGAAATTAAAATTAAAGCAAACATATTTTGATCAAATTGTATTTGTGAGTGTCTTTTATGGAAGGCCTTGCATCAGTGAAATGTTTCCTTTTGAACTGTGGTTACAGATCTCACTAACTCCATAAGACCCATAAATGGTCCCTGGGCCTCACTGAAAACCCCTGGTTTAAACCATTCCATTGTAGCTTTGGCTGTATGTTTACGGTTGTTGACCTGCTAAACCTCTGCCCAGGTATTAAATGTTTGGTAACCTATATTTTGCTTCATTGGCGTGTAATTATGTCCATCTATCTTCCTATAAACTCTGACCTGCTTCCTTATCCCTGATGAAAAAAAGCAGATCCAAAGTATAATGTGCCACCACCGTGTTTTACTGTGAGGATGGTGTGTTCAGGGTGATGTGCAGAGTTAGTTTTACGCCACACATAGTTTTACATGTAGGCCAGGTAGTTTTATGTTGGTCTCATCTGACCAGAGCTTTTATGTGTCCCCTACTTGACTTGTGATAAGCTACAAATGGCACAACCTCTGAATTCCTTTTTAACCATTGCTTTCTTCTTGCCACACCTAAATAAAATGTATTTTTTTAAGTGCACCACCAATACTTCTCCTGTTAACATCAGGTCAGGTCAGGTTTTATATCTACAGTACAATGAATCAGATCAGTCCCACCTGTACTCTGTATGACTTATTTTTGTTGACTAACGACCTGTTCTGCTGAAGGAAATAAGACAAAGTTGGTGAACATATGTAATTGCTAACAAAAAGTAATTTATGGCATATTTTTATTTTCAAAGAGAATAAAAAATTGTTATAGGTAATATTTTTAAACTTATTAGCTCCTTCATTTATCAAATCCTATCTTTCCGTATTGTATTTATTAAAATCAGCCATACAGCTGGTTGGTGCTCAAACTTAGGCCTCAGCTTATTCCTAGCATATTCATCAGAACCTTAATGGTACCAGCTATCCAGACTCACTGGTTAAAAATATGATTGATGTATTTAATAAATAGCAAGTAGTTTAAAATGAAGATAAACTGGGTAAAAAGGAATTTATTTATGTGGACGCTTGAGCCCAGGCACTCGCTATACAACTTCTTTGGCAGTCCAGCCATGAGGCTGTGATGCGCTGAAGAAGAGCAGTAAATCATTAGTGACAGTGTGGTTAGGTTATGGATACTGTCGATCAAAGTGAATACAGAACAGTTAGGATGCTGGCATTGTCTGCCATTCTTTGGGCTTTTTACAGAGGTGTGTACGTATCTGTATTGTTATTTGGGTCTAAAACAGATATGTCACCTTGATGCAGCAGTCAACAATTATTTCCCTTAACACCATCCACCCTCGCCACAAAAACCATATGTTTTTTATTTCTTACAACCTGCGAGAAATAGTTATTTTTGTGCAGGTACTATAGATGTGTCATGTTTAAGGGTTTTCTTTAAGTCTAAGCCAATGGAACCAATAAGTTTTTTAAATGAGGACATTTTATGTGAGTGGACAATTACTGTATTGCAAATTTAAACGTGGATCGCTTGAGTAACTTCTTGCTTTAAAATCCTAAACCTTTCGCTGTCATAAGGGTTTCTTATTAATTCTTCTACTGCTGGACATTTGAAGAGGTCAGGCAAGACATGGCAAAACAAGTTTATTTGGATAGCACATTTCAAGACAATTCAATGTGCTTTACATGATTAAACTGTTCCCTTTTACTTTAACCCTTACAACCCTTACACTGAAAATAAATCTATGTCACAAGCCCAAGGTCAACATGATACAGTATTATTCTTGTTCACATAAGACTGATCCTGATTTTGAAAAAGTTTTTTTTTTATTGTGGTCCATGTATATGTCAGGAGCTTAAAATCACCAGCCCTGGTTCAAAATAACACAATCTGTGCCACATACTCTGCTGTTTTTGCCCAAATCTGATCAGATGGGTCGGATTTGGCCTTTACAGAGACTGGTAGATACACCAATTGTGTTAGGCACAAGGAACAACAGGTCCAAGCCTCAGCATAAACTATGATTAAAATTAAGTGCTTTTTAGACCATTAAAGGTGATATAGCCTCCCAAAATGTTAGTCCCCAAGAGCTAATATTTTTCTAATGTAATAATATCATTATGTCATTAACCTTGCACAGGTTTATATATAATATTCCATGTTGCAAGAAAAAGAGCAGGAGAACCTGGGATCAATCAGCAGCATAATTTCTGGCACCACCTCAGATCACTTTAGTAGGCTACTGTAACAATAGAGCCATATCTTAATTAGCCTTTAGGACACGATCTATTTTTATTATTATTATCATATAAATTATAATTGAAGCCCAAAAATATTAAATAAATAGCCCCTCAAGCTGAATTCAAACTCTCTTACAGCTGTTCAAGTCAAGTCAAAGGAAAACTCAGTATTAAGTCAAAGGAAACTTGAGAATCAAATTTCAAAATAAAAGCACATAAAAATACAATAATTCTGGAGGATGGGGTTGAATAACTAGTTATTTTTTGCTGAAACACTTAGGGTCATGGAAAAAACTCAAGAAATAAATATTAAGCCAATGAGATGTGTTCATTACAAATTTAAAACATAGATTGTCCATGCTACCCTAATAGCAGGTGTGGAATATTTTTAAACCTGAAAGTATTTTTTAATAACTTTTTTGTTTGTGTAGTTTTAATTTCTCTAACAGTGAACTGAAATGCACGTTTAAACACAATTTTGATTACTATGCCTTAGTGTGCCTCTGTGAGAATTTTTAGGGATGGAATTTCAGAGGTATTAAATTTGACTACTTCTTTCCAGTGCCAGATTTTTCAGTGTATGGTATGGGTTCTACCTGAGGCAGCAAGCCACCATGAGGCAAATATAATCAATAAAAAAAAAAATCTATATTGCAGTTTTTGTTTGACTTATTTGCATGTCCAGTCAATGAAAGTGGCATTTTAAACAAATAAATATATTTGCTTTGTTTATGACATTTTCATAGGTGTAGGTGCAATGTTAGCCGACCTGCTCTGTGATTTGTTTTTTTTATCCTTTCTCAGTATTTTTACTTTGAGATCTTGTTCCGGAATTTGATTGGGTAACTGCGCCTGACTTGGGGGTCCTAGTTGCGCGCGGTTAAGTCGCGCGCAGCTGGCGGCGGCTGCTTACATTTTATTTCTCATTTTGTGCTCTAGTCCCTACGACCGAGCGCAGGGGCTCGCGCGTGTTGCCACAGGGATCTTACCTCTGACGGACCTGGCACGAGACAGTTTGTTTGTCACAGACAATATTTAGGTGTTTGTTGCAAGTTTTTGTTTTATTTTCGGGTAGCAAACTGCTCTGTCTGCCTGAACTGTTTTACTGGCTGTGGGTTTTATGTGTCTTATGTGCTTGCGCTCAATAGTGAGGTAGACTTATACTCGCGTAGATTTTTTAAAAATATATTTATATATATATATATATATTTTTTTTTTTTTACAGTGTCTCTGCTTGTGATTTATTTATCCCGCGGATGGATCCGGCCGTCGGGGTGGACATTTGAGCCCAGCAGGATCAACCTGTCATAGGGCATCATGATTTTTTTGGTTCCCCTCAACTGGATGAGGAATATCTCCCATGAGATGCTGCTGCTGCTCCTGCTGCCGCTGGTGCCGGTGTGGTGTTTTCTTCCTCTGACCGGAGCGGCTCCTTCACTGACAACTGAGCAGCTGGACACGGGGGTGGTAAGTTTTTGCTCCTTTTATTGTGCCTACTTATCAGAAAACAGCGGGCTCGGAAGTTTCTCTCGTTCGTCGCAGTTTTTAGTTTAATCATTCTCACATCAATACGGCTGGTTTGATCCTCTGTCGTTTCTGGGAGTTCTCTTGAACGTCCACTAAGGAGCAAGTGCCGTCTTCCCCAAATACTTGCTCTGAATTTTAACACCGCTCTGCAGTCCAATTCACGAAGCAGAGCGGCAGTGTGGCATACACAGCATGATTCAAAATAACACCCTTTTTCCCTAAAGAAGAATCAAGTCATTAACAGACTGCATCAAGTTGTCTTTCATAAATACATGCATTTGCCTTAGGGACTCTCTCTCCACGTCTCATTTCTTAATACAGAAAGGAAAAGAAAATCACTAAAACGGTCCAGTGAGCTGTACAGGAGTCTGAGAGAATTGAAAACATTCACATAAATAAAGAGAGCACTATTGATTAGAGAAACAGCAGCTGTTTGAGCTTTGACTGCATCTGTAAAGTGTTTCCGTCCTACTGTTACATTTGGATTGCTGCAGAGCTCTTCACTGGTTTTAAAGCATCTAATCTGTTTATAAAATCTGTACTAAAGTTGACTGTCATAATTTGTCACAACAGAGTAACATGTAAGGTATACAACCAAGAGATCTGGGTGTAGGCTTATTTGTGTGTTTTGTCCGCATATTATAGGGTTTTGACTGAGAATACAACATATCTGATATAAATTTGAGAGTATGCAAGCATTTCTTTGAAAAAGAGTCAGTTTGTGCCTTGTATAACTAAATTATTTTAATCATTTCCCTCCAATGAGATGCATTTTCTTCATCTGCACTTCTAAGGGCTATAATAATATATATTTGCTGTGTCTGGCTTCCTTTTAGAGCGTAACATTTTCCCTCTGACAACTATGCCTATTTCTATAAATATTTCTACATCTTTCCCTCATATTTCCTTTATGTTTGGAATACTCTAGATGTTTTGTGAAAGCCTATGCATTTTATGTATCATGAATTTATCTAAGGCGTCACTTTTTTCAGATGACGAGTTGAACCCAATCACTTACAGAACTGTATGGGGAAGTTATGTAATAGGAAAACTAGTAATGAACACGCACCATACATCCAGCCAGTTTATATTACCACCACATTATCTCGTTGTAGAATACTGAGAGCCACTGCTGCACCTGATGATGAGAAAGCTGACATCAAGACATAATCTGATGCACTTTAACTCAAAATAAATTGTTTTCTGCCTTTTTAAAAGGTTAGTTTGGTCACATCTGATAATGCTTTCACCACGACTTGTGCAAGCTGCATAGCTTTGACTGAACTGTTTTCCATCTCTTTGACTTTAGCTTTATGTTTGTTTTACTCTCTGGTCCCAACATGACTTTATGGTTCTACATCTGAGCACTAAATCATACATACACTGCCATGCAAAAATATTCACACCCCTTGATCTTTTTCACATTTTTTTCAAGTTACAGACACATACTTCTATGTATTCTTTTGGGATTTTATTACATCCTACCACATCTCCAACACATGGTAGCATGAGGTGAAGAAAAATGATGCATGGTTTTCACATTTTCCCTACCAATAAAAACCTGAAAATCTGCCCCCCTTTCATCTCATACCCCTAAATAAACCCCGGATGAGAAGTCAGCTATTTTATCAATAGAGCTTCAGAAATGTGTAAGAGAATGTTAGTTAACAAACAGCAAGACCAATGAGCACACCAAAAAGGTCAGAGATAAAGTCTCTGGGAATTTTAAGGCATGGTTAGGTTATAAAAGAGTATCCCAAGCTTTAAACAGTTCACCAATTTATTATCAGAAATCTTAAAGAGCCATTCTCTCCAACTGTAGACCTTGGATGCATCCCTGTTCGAAAACCAACACTAATCTGCATAACTTGATGACTCACTGAGGAAGTAATTGAGCCTTTTGATTCAGGTGTGTTGGAGTAGGGATTCATCTTAAAGTTGCTGGACCATAGCCCTTGAAGTATTGAGAAGGAGACCCCTAAAAAGGTACTTGGCACAGCTGCAAACCTACCAACACATATAGACTCCCACCTGAAACAGCAAAATAGCCCACAGTAGCTCTGGAGTAGCGACAGAGATCCACAGTTCTGATCCTAGAAATTTCAACAATAGTAGATTTGCACTCCATAAGCTGGCTGTTTTGGAAAAATTGTAAAAAATAGCTGCTGTTGAAAGAAAGTCTCACCAAACCTGTTCATATGTTACCAAGAGCAGTGTAGGGAATACAGCAAACATGTGGAACAATGTGCTCTGGTGAGATGAGACCAAAATTGAGTGATTTGGTCTGCATCCAGTAAAATCTGTCTGGTGGGAAAGTAATATCCTGAACACATCGTGTCCACGGGGAATGTTGCTTTGGCAGCATTATGCTGTGGGGATGCTGCTATTTTGCATAGAATAATGGCCAGATTTGCAGGTAGAAACATACCCTAAACCTTTGGCACCAATAAAGGTGGTTATATAAATTGTTGAATCAGGAGAGATGAATATGAAAAAAATGCAATTTTTGGATTTTTAGTTCTAAAAAGAAAAAAAACCCTGGAAGTCAGTCAGTCATTTTCTACTGCTTATTCCATAGTGGGTTGCGGGGAAGCTGGTGCCTATCTCCAGCAGTCTATGGGTGAGAGGCGGGTTACACCCTGGACAGGTCACCAGTCCATCGCAGGGCAACTCACAAACAACCATGCACACACTCATTCACACACCTAAGGGCAATTTAGAGAGACCAATTAACCTAACAGGCATGTCTTTGGACTGTGGGAGGAAGCTGGAGTACCCAGTGAGAACCCACGCATGCACGGGGAGAACATGCAAACTCCATGCAGAAAGACCCCTGGACAGGAATCGAACCCAGGACCTACTTGCTGCAAGGCAACAGTGCTATCAACTGCGCCACCGTGCAGCCCAGCCCCAAAAGTATTTATCATTTTCCTTCCTTATTACAATTATGCGCTACATTGTGTTGGCCTAACACGTATAATCCCAATGAAAGACATGAAGTTTGTGGTTGTATTGCAAGAAATAGCATAAAATAAATAAGTGGGATGAATACTTTTGCATGCTACTGTATGGGGTTTGTGAAATAATACTAAAGAGATCATTTTTGTTTTTATTGTATGAAAATGCATCTTTATTTCTCAGACAGCAGGAAACTGTCCATGCTAGACATCTTACTCCTGGTAGAAATACTACAGAGTTGTAGAGAAGGGTACAGGAAACCAGACAAGAAAACAGCAGAGTCCACTGACTCATCTATATTCAAGTTTTTGTGATATAATTAACACTTCATGTGTTATGAGTGGGAGGAACTCAGTAAAAGGAGTAAACATTTTAAACAGGAAGTATAATGAGTTCACAAACACACACACTTGCCTATGTGAATGCACTCGACAACTATCTGCTATATTAACACATTCGGACAGTTTTAAGGCTTTGCACTTGAGAGTTATCCGGGAACTTCAAAGTCTGATCCATCTGATGCAAACGTCTGTGCTCTGTCTCACAGCTTCTCTAAAAAACACTTGGAAATGTCATTTCTGCACTGCATGTATGAAAACAGCTAAAAAAATAATACTTGACGCTGCCTTCTTTGTTCTTTTAATTGCTGTTGACTTTAAAGCATCAGGCAAAAGCAGTTTGTAATGGTAGGTCTTGCACAAAGTTCTTTTGAAAGTTGGATAAACAATGACAGACAAACAGAGCATTGTCTGCGGATTGAAAAGCTGTTAGCACAGTAGAGAAAGTAGAAGCTTATGCATTTGTTGACAAAAATGTGCAAAACACTCAGCTTTGCCACAGCTTCATATCTGAAGGACTTACGTCTTGATGTGATTTCTGTACTTTGAACAGCTTTATGCTTCTAAAAATGCAACATAAAATAAGATAGTTATTATGTTCACATTTGTTCTATAGACTTGCCGTATTTCAGCTTTAGGCATGCATCTTATGGAACAGAAACTACATCTTCCCTTCCCTGCTCTCCTCTTGAGAGAAAATGCAAAACCATATTTTTATTGCTTTCCGTCACTTAAAGGTTAAATGTTGATATTTCCATAAAGTTTGCATAACCAGAGAATCCCATGTGTTTCATATTAACCATCTTAATAATTTGATAATTTCTTACAGTTACAAGTTACAAGTCATTTCCAGATCAAACTCTCACTCAGGTTTGTAGATTGGCTACTATGATTACACTGTTCCCTATAGAGTGTGAATAAAATATGTTTTATTACCTAATTTCTTGAAAGTAATGTAACATTGTGATCTATATTCAACAGATAATGTGCCTTAAACATAATTATTACAACTTTAGAGGCAAAATTGTGCATCATGTTTTTCACTATAGGTTTCTTTGTTGTTTACAGCACTTAGTGGCACTCCTAGGTAATGTTAAAAAAAGCCTTAGAATAAATTCACCATTTACTAATCTAAATAAAATCTCAGATATAAAATGAGTTAAGTTTTCAGTTTTATATCACATCTGTGCCCAACTTAATGTTTGGATATCTGCTTTGGATATCTGCTATGTTCAGCTTGAGGTGGCTTGTGATAAAACAAGTAGACCAGGTACACATTATCTGCAAGCAGAGAGCAGCTTCTGAAACTGATTGTTTTGAGCGGATGGAGTCAGCCATTTTGCTGGCTAAATGCAACACATCCATCTCTGATGGAATGAATCGGAGAGGGTGCTGCTTGGACTGCTGGCTCTGTTGAGATAGAGATTGTCTAGCTGGAAGAAAACATGTATTCCCATGACACACAGCCTGGCTGTATTTCTCACTAGACCATACACTTTGAGAAAAGAAATAGAAGTAGCTAAAAAGTAGCAGTGTTCTTTTGTGGTTTACCCTGAAAAGCAAAATACAGGAATCCCCTGAGCAAAGAAGCCAAAAAGACATGAAAGTGGCTTTCAGGTTTGTTGTTTTGAACCTAGCTTGGACATTTATTACATATTCCCATGTTGGAAGATTTTTCCTTGCAAGTGCATCTAATATTACGTCTTTTGGATGCTAAAAGTACTTGGGATCCAGTATCTACTGCTAACGACAGAAGCCACAGAAACAGAGCCTCTTTATAGTGACTCTCTGACTGTTGATGTCTGCAGACAGCAAAGTAAACCTCATTGCTCTGACCTTTTCAGCAAGATAAATTATTCTATATTCATGTGGATTACCATGGCCGAGATATGCAAGAAGGGGCTGATGGCACATACTTAATTTTTTATGTAAAGCTTGTTGTGAGAAATTAGTGTCGGAGACCTTGTTGTAGAACCTTTCAAGACCATGCTACCTCAGATGTGTTTTCAGTCTGTGCCATCTGGCATGGGGACAAACAATGGAAATCATCTTTGGATGTATTTGGGTGCATTTACATATAGGCTGTTCAAATGTTCATCAATGCACAGTGTCCCTCTTCAGCAAATACAACCAATTAAATGAAGTAAAAAGATGTAATTTTGGCTGTTGTTGGATACCTGAAAAACAATTTTGTTCTGCCAAATTCAATGAATTAACATTTTCATTAGAGCCATCAGCTTTAATGCAAATGTAAAATAAAATAAATTTAAACAGGTTTATTCTTCACTATATACAGATTCTTTAATCACAATATGTGATCAGTAAATCCTTTATTCTATTTAGAAGGGGAAAAAAATGTTATTTGAGTGCTTTTTAGTTGGCATGTAGACCACCTTACATCAGCTCAAGCACAGCAGCTGTAGAGAACCCTGAAGCTAAACTAGATTATTCCTCACTGAACAAGCGCTTTATGTTTTCGCAAGTAGAATGAAATGTTTCAGAAATCACAAACTGTGCTATAAAGAATATGTGTTCAGGCCTTTACTGGCTGATACCAATTCATTTTAAGCAGCTTTCGCTGAAGTCTGACTTGCCGATTCTTATATTTATTGACAAATGCTGATGTTTTGTATTTCAATTTAAGGGCTATATAACACATAAAAGAGGGAACAAGATGTGTTCTTTACTTGATTAAAGTTTTTAAATAATCTCAAAGAGTGCATCAAACTACATTATGTTGATTGATGCATTTATAGCCTTAAAATGGTGGGTCCTTTTGTTTTGATGCATTTAATGAATATTAAAGAAAATCTGATATTTCAAGTATTTGATCTGCCAAAAAAGCCAGTTACGTAAAAAAATGCCATATTGCCAATCTCTGATTGTTAGATTAGTGCATTTCTATTGATTAGTGTAGAATAATTCTGTCCAGGTTTGAACAGTTAGAGTTTTTAAGATTTTAAATAACTGAACAATGATAGTTCAGATTTCTTAATCAGTGAAAGAGGTTTTCTATCCAGTGGCAACTGGTAATAATAATTTATTATACCTCGTTACATAAAGATAAGGGTCAACATCTTTAGCTTTATTAGATGAATGTCAAAAATATGCCTATTATTAATTATAACAATTCTATCTGGAGGCATCTGGCAGTTGACCATTCCTCCACAGCATATTCTAAGCTTTGTTCTATTTTCAAGTGTGCCTATTTCTAAAGAAACTGTCCATTGGAAAAATCATGAATTTGCAAGTTGTATTTAACTTGCTTACAAACAGTAACGAGGATACTGTCCTCGCAACTTTCTGTAGTGTATTTCAGGTATAAAACAATATTTACAGGATATTAAATGATACATCAATAGAAAGATTTTTCTCCCAAAAATATTTTGTACTCAATGTCATGACTATTGATTACAGCAATAGATCACATTTATCAAAGTGATTCTATGCCATCTATTCTAACGTATTGTCCATTATGAAAGACAGGGAGTAAATGAGAATATAGCGTAGGTTATTCGTTGACCAGTGACTGATTTGTCATCACATTGGAGTCAGATTTACAGACCTTGAATCTGCTTCGCTGAATGGTCTGTAAAGTGTCGAGATTTTCAGATCAAACACATAATTTGCTGTTTACAGTGGATATATGTTTTTGTGGATGTGTGTATGCATCTCTGAGTGACAGATGACCACTCCGGACATGAAAAGAAGGACATAACTGCATATAATTCACCTGATGGCTACCATTGCTATATCTGGGCCCATTACAGCTGGCATTCTGTTCAGATGTTGGGTTCAATATATACTTTTTGTCTATTTAGCAACCATGCTTTGAGTTTTTTGAAGCACAGGCACTTGCTCAAGCACATCCCAGGAGTGTTCATTTTATAGCTGTGCAACAATCTAGCTTTATCTATTAGTGATTTGTGATTTAAGCTCTTAAGGGAATTACATAAACTAAAATTTAATGTACTCTGTGTTTTTTGCTCATCATATTATGTTTCTCTTGAGGAATATTTTTCTCCACTGAAATGTAGCCGCAAACGTCCCAGAGGAACTATCCACTCAACACACAGAGCTTTCCCTCTGAGAAGAGAGCATGAGCTGACCAGATTAGCAGCTGATAAATTCACTTAATTACTATATATTCATACTCATGGAGAGTCAAATTTAGGATATGATAGAATTACTCCTGACTAATTACTAGAAACAGATGAGGTGGCATAAAAAAGTCAAGATTTGATGATAGGATAGTTGTTGGTGGGTGTCAGCTTATTTGGATGATTTTTTCAAAGGAGTGAAAAGTTCCTTGTAAATTATTTAGTAATTTGCTACATACACAATCAACACGATGCTCAAAAGATATAATTTAATTTATTGATGGTCATGACGTGTGTTGTTTCCTAAAAGGAGCATTTAAGCTGATATCACCAGAGGCCTGGCAGATCATGATGCTGCTTCAGTGCTCCCTGAACACCTTTTTTAGGTAATAAACTAATTTTAGCTAAACACTTTGCAAGCTCTGAAGGTTAGGGCGACCTTAAATCCTGTCAGGATCCTTGTAGTTGCCTCAGGGGCTCCATTGGGGCTACTAAGAAGTACTTTCAGTGTCTGCTTCCCATCATATTGAGGTGTGGTGCAGTCTGTGTGCTTAAGAATGAGCTACTGGGTGGCAGTGAACTCAGTGGAGCTAGACAGGGAAGGATTAATTCCCGCTTGGGATCCCTGGGTAGTGACACTCATGTATACATTCAATGTTGTTGCTACATAAGGATTTATGGACATCATCTGATGGCAGTAACTTCATGAAAAATCAAATATCCAGTTCTAAGTACAGATGTCTTTGAGATAAATCAGTTTGAGCAAAAGCCATTTAAATCATTCTATGGGCTCCTTCACACTGCACCAAGACCATACCATGAGGTAAACAAATCCGACACAAACTTGAAGGTCTCTGTAGTGTCTAGGTCACTTCTCACTCATTATGGATATGGGAGCATGAAACTAACATCCCCAAATGTCTTGAGCATGCTCAAAATGTGAGACCACGTTGGTTTCATTATCATGGTGGCAGTACATCAGGGTCCTGGTGCTACACAGAAAAGAATTGTAGCAGAAGTGACATCTTAAACCTTACTGTTGGGCCTCAGGCACCTGCATGGCTTGGTCATCAGACAATTTAAAGTATGATCCTTGCTTCAAGCCAAGGCTAAAATGTAATAACAGTGAAAATAGGCTGGCAGTAATCCAAGTAATTTATTGCATCAGTCTTTGCTCCATGAGAATGACATTCCAAAAGGATCTTGCCACTCAGCTACAACTAAAAACCTGCACTCTTTACACCAAATAAAGAAGCATGTCATACCTCCCAATTTTGCATATAGGCTGCATACAGGTAGACTGAGGAAAGTTGTGAGATTTTAGGCTGATTCTCAAATACTGGCTGTTTTTTCAGGCTGTCAAAGACAAGCTATATCATATTTAGAATTAATTGGAATGTATGTACCTGACTTTTGTGAAGTGCCTTGAGACAACATGTGTTGTGAATTGGCTCTATATAAATAAACTGAATTGAATTGAATTTAGCATTGAAGAATGAGGAGGAAAATGTTCACTTATTAGCCTGTAGGGTTTATAGTTTAATTTTACCTTAGTTGCAACATGAATCATGAAAAATTGGCTGATGATAAGTGAAATTCCTTCTGATTGCACTCACTGAGATATGAGCCCATAGCACTGCATCCAGTTAAAAGTACTGTGCAAATGGCATGGTCAACGGTGTGCAGCACTCTGGACAGAAAAACCCTTTACCTGCATGCTACCATCCTGACGATAAGCTGATGAAAATACTCATGCGTTTCCTCCTCCACAGTAACGCTGGAACTGCTGGTGGAGGTGCAGAAACCTCTCAGATTTAAAGGCATAGTCTGCAGATTGTGAGGAAAAAGCCTAGAGAAGATATGATGCCCATGGTTGTAGCAGTTTCATGTGACCAAGAGAGAAGCAGGGAAAAACCTGTTCAATGAGATGATGTCAAATGATGTTTAAATGCGTTTAACGTTTGGTTAGGGTTGATCAAATGAGCCAAACAACCCTTTCTTAGTTTAGGTTAACTGTAGACAGCATGTAGGAACTAAATAAAGATTCTGCAGCATTATTTGTAAAAATGCTGAGGTTTTTGAAAAACCGAGTAAACAAAAAAAAAAAAATCTGTATGTCAAAAAAGACATAAACCCTAGAAGGGGTACAGTTATTAGCATAATTGTGGTTTGCATAACCATATTAAACTGTGCACCTTTTCTGTGGTATAAGATGTTCTTCAGAAGCAAATAAAGTTCACCCGTAAGAAACTGCATAATTTTCAATTTTACCACAATAATGTCATTTTAAAATAAAGCCAGCTCTTTTCAAGATGCAGTGATTTACTTACTCTCAGTCATCTCTCTCACAAAGCAATAATTTAGGTTTCTGTTTGCTGTTTGCAGTAAGTTAGTTCTTGCTCTTGAGGGTCTCTGGGAACCTTAGTAACCTCACCTATTATTATCAATAGTAGTCTGATTTTCCACCTTGTCAAGCACTGATTATCACTTGAAGTAAAAAAAAAAAGCAATAAAAATATAAGATGCTCATCTTGTGAAAAGTGTTTATGTCGTTAAGGACAATCACACCTTGATGAATCAATTTCTCACTTTTGTTCTGCTGTTTAATTGTATTAATTTAGGACACAATATGGTTTTAATTCACCTGTAACCATAGGATTCAACTCAACAAAAAATGTAAATATATAAGGAATTATTATGAGGAACAGAGGAGCTTCTTTTTCTGCAAAAATAAAGTTGTAGCTTCAAATAGACAGTATTCATGCCAGAACATTCAATAAGTCTGTGCTGTTTGAATCCAAATTCATTTTCTTCATCTGTCAATATTCCACCATATATATATACCACTGGGCAGTAGCCCAGATGGTTTTATTAATGGGGAAAAACAGATGGAAAATGTCAATATTAATAATTATTCTTTATGCAGAACAGTATAAAATTGGCTTTTTGAACTGGCCACCAACAGTTCTTCCACCTTCATTAGCACCTAATTTTCCTGAAAGTTGTGTGCATTTTCTTATTCAATCTCTCCCTTCTTTTATTGTGCTCTTGCACTTCACACTGCAGACTTTCTTCTGTGCTGCCTAACGTCACATCATGATTTCTCTGATTACCCCCAGACACTCAGAGATAGAAAGCGCTGAAAGCAAAGAATAGATGCAGATTTCAGGATTTCCGCACTGAACTAACTAAAGTCAAGGAAGAAACACATTTAAAAGAATAGGATTACCCTCCTTAAGAACACTATTTTATCCCTTACAGTAATTTATAGCCAAATTAAAACCCTTCAGTAATGAATGGAATAGTTAGTGGCCATAGTTTTTGTTTCTGGTCTGTTACTTCCTATTAAATTTAATTTTGTGACTTGGTGCATTGTTAAATGTGTCTTCTACAATGTGTTACAGATAAACCTTTATTTAACTCAATGATTTGAGAAGTAGTTATTAAAGTAATCCTAAGAAAGACATTGACATTTTACAGAAATTGTATAAAACTGTTGAACAAAAAGGCTGAATGATTAAAGCCTGCCATTATTGCTCATGGCAGAGCTAAGACACTTAAATGCAAGAATCCTGGATTATCGGGGCCTTTTGCTAAAGCAAGCTGTTTTTGTCCTTTTTCCATGTAAATAGTCTGCAGATCAGCATCTCTGAATGTTAACTGTGCTACATTCTGACATCATGAAATACAACAAAGGATGCCACTTAAAGTTAAAAAAGGGTTTGGCTATTACTTGGAAAAGGACTTGATCATTGTTACTTCTCTCTCACTCATCAATCAAAGAAAAAGTGCAGCAGGTTTCTCTTTATGTTCAAACGAACATAAAGAAGATTATCGGAATTAACACAGTTTCCTATGTTGCCATGTTTGTGGGCATATCAAAAATGCAAGTTAAGTGGATCAAAATGTGAGGAAAATAGCATATTGTCCTGTCACATCTATGATGTATATGTGTTGCTTTTGATGTGTCCCAGTCTTATAAAGTGTATGTGTAGTTGGATAAGGTGTTCAGTGTTGTAATGGGTCAAGATGGTATACATTACTTTTTGGGGTGACGTCACTTTCTCTTTTTGTTACTTTTCCAACATTTAAGAATCTACTGATCATCTGGACATTAAAGTTTAATGCTCTGTATGAACTTATATTTTGCCAATCTGACCTTTCCTGCTTTGTTTGCACCTCTCCTTACATGAAAAAACACAATTTTGGGGAGATTTTCATAAAGTGAACTTTATGATTGTTGGGATTATGAATCTGAGAATATTATTTAATATTTAATATTAATATTTTATCAAATAATATTTCGGTCTGTTAAGGGTTGTCCTGTGAATACCAGCCCAGGAAGGTGATGGTATTAGGACAAAATACAAAGGTGTGAGACGAGCTCTGACATTATTGAACAGCATAAACTCTGCGCATACATGGAATGAATTCACACAATTTCTTAAAATACAAGAATTTATTAACAAAAATAAGTCAACGCAGTCAAACATATTTCAATTAACAAACTCTTTACTATGCTAAAACAATCCAACTAAACTACCAAGCAGAATTAAAGAATAAGGAAGACTAATTGACTATGTACAATATAAATAAGTTGATTAAAGATGATTGAGAACCATGACCAAAAGAGTGATGCAACATTGCCATGCAATGTTTATGTTTGAGAACCACGGATTATCTTGAAGAATCTGTAAATTAAGTTAATTTAGTCTTGGAACCAACTTAGGCAATAATCAGCAAACGTTTACACAACCATTCACAATGCAAGATCAGATAAAATATTATTTTAATAAAATAATGTTTTAAATAATGATCTGCTGAATAAAACCAACCTTCTGGATGTCTAATTCTTAACGGTGTCTCATTAGCTGCCTTTATTTATTTATTATTTATTAATATTTGAAGAAGTATTAATAAGGGAATATTTTGGAAAGAGCCAAATCTTTCTGGAGAAATGGGGCTTAATGGTGTTTACTTAGTTATCAAATTTAGTAAAATGATGTTAGGGACACATTATTTACTGGATTGAATACTAAACCTTTCTGGGTAAATATTATTTAGCAGCAAGCACATGTCCTTAGCTGTTAGCAGTTAAGCTAACAAAGAAGCTGCTAGCTTAACACCAGATTCAAACACACACCTTAAAAAAATACCATTAATAAAAGGGTTAAAATGCATAAGCGTGGACGGCGCGTTATGTTCAATATTCTGTTTAAAATCACCCTTTAATAAAGTGTGTCTTAACTTTAAAAATACACAAACACACAACACAAACTGAACGTGTGCTGCAGATATTCTGCTAGCACTAAAATAGCCGAGTTTCACACAAACAAAACCAAACTTCATAAAATGAAAAACGTTTAGATCATTTCAAACTAAATCACTTGTATGTTTTTCTACCCAAACACTTAACCTCATTAACTGTGGTGAGGAACGTTGTCCAAGCGACGATGAAGCTTGAAGAGAGCTCTGTGAACAAAGGGTTAGCTTCCAGCTAACCTCCGTAGCTCTGGCTGGAAGACGGCTGGTTCTGTCCGCTGATCTGTGAACAAATGGTTAGCTTCTAGCTAACCTCCGTGGCTGTGGATGAAAGACGCCCGTTCTGTCCGCTAACCACACTGCACGTTACCGTTACCACGGTGATGGAGTCTCTGCTGTCTTCCTTCCAGACTGGGAGACCGCTCCGCTTGGCTTCGTAGAGACCGCTTCTCTGTAGGGAACTTCTCTGGGACAGTTTGCTTCTGCAGGCCTCAGAGAGAAAGTAAGCAATTCTTACACCTTAATTTCCCCGTTCATGAATGAAATTACCGGATACAGAGACAGTATTTCATTCGTACTTAACTTTGCATATGATCAATGATCGTATGACATTCTTGGATCCAGTTGAAGAGTTTATGTCTGTTTGCCAGCAAAGAGACATCAGCGTGCTTGTCTCCCCTATCCGGTCCCTTTCAAAGGCCATGTGGAAGAGGTCGGCTTGTTGGAGAGGGGGTGCTCTTATTCAGACAGTGGCATCATGGGAAATCTGCTGTTACCCCCCCTTTCCTCAGTTGCTGGAAGTCAGTTAAATGCAATTTTGAAAGTTCAGGAAAGTCTGTACTGGAGTTTAATGTTGAAATCCATGGCTGGGTCCCAACATGATGCTTCTATGGGCACTGGACAAACTGGCACTTTGGCAAATCAATAATATCACAATCTATGATCCACAAACTACCACAACGATAACCACATTTTACCCTTATTTTCTACTCTTGACGAGATTCACCTTTACGTTGTCACCATTTAACTTTAGGTTTTAAATTAAAGTATTTGAAAGAAATAATATCAAATTAAAAACTAAGTAAATGTGCAGATATGCATCAGTCCAGGGTTTTCCTGGTTCGATACCAATTTTACTTTACAGTCTAACCTGCCAAAACCAATTTTGTCAGATTATGATTTTTTTAAAGGACTTTAACACAAAAGAGGGTTCTTTGACAGAGATAATGGTTTTAAATCCAGCAGAAAATGAAGTAATCAAAGCACATGTCCCTAACCTTATGTGATTTTTAATAAAATAATCATAGTACATTCTAGTACATGATGCTGGTTGGTGCATTTATGGTTTAAAAATGTGTTGACCTCCTAGATTGATCCAATAAATAAAAAAGAACCCATCAGGTTTTTCAGTACTTGACCTGTTTTACTAATTTGAACCAATTACGTTCTCTGGTCAATCATTTGGTGAATCTCTGCGCAGATGATTTTGAAAATTTACCAGATTATGCTTACATTTTTCTTGCTTTGCATTTTATTATCTGAATAATTGCAGATAATATCACAAACCTACTGGACCAAGATGACTATATCAGCTTTTTGGAATTTCAACAACTCATCTGGATTATTTTAGTGTTATTGTTGACAAGGAGGCAAACGTATGTTAATATTTGGTGTAGTGTAATAAAGGCCTTAAATATAAGATAACTGGTAATTACAGGGCAAAAGCTTGTAGACACAGCTCAAAGATCCTACTTGTATAGCTTAAAATATCAAGATGCATGCAGATATATTTAACAAAGAATAAAAAAGAAAACAACAGTTTTTTATCCTAACTCGCTGCACTTGGATCTTTTGGATACTTTTAGCTATGCTGTCCCATTTCCATCAACCAGTTTGACCTCCTGTCTGCAGAAATGTATCACGGGACTCATATTCAGGGCAAGGAGATTATTTCAGGAACAAAGTCACGTGTGACGATTTGAATCTCGAGGACACAATATTTCTCCATGAAGATTGACAGGGAGCCATTGTTCAACATGTTACACCCACAACACATTCTTCGCTTCGCGGGAAGAATGAGCAGAGTACTTCAATCAGCTCACATCTAATCTGTCACCTCGCCCATGCTAAGCATTAAAGTTTCTGAAAGGACATGCAGGTCTCTGAAAGAACTGTCAGCATTATTGAGGAGTTCATGATATCCCCAGAAATCAATTTAAGATAGATCTCAGGGGCTCTGACAGCACATTGGATGCCACTCTGTTGCATGGTGATGTTTCATTTATGTGTGGCACTGCAAGTCTTTTGCAATTGATATGATTTTCTTCCAGCCAATAATTGCATCAAAACACAGCTAAAATATAGCAGCATGTCCCTGCATCTCGAAATAACAGTCA
This sequence comes from Girardinichthys multiradiatus, assembly GCF_021462225.1. Classification (NCBI taxonomy): domain Eukaryota; kingdom Metazoa; phylum Chordata; class Actinopteri; order Cyprinodontiformes; family Goodeidae; genus Girardinichthys; species Girardinichthys multiradiatus. The sequence continues at coordinate 29,766,616 of NC_061801.1, forward strand.
GCTGTTCTCTTGCTGATTTGAAAAAAACAAAACAAATGAATAATGTCCCCAGACAAGTCACTTGGATTTCACATGCATTTCCTTAAATTACGGTTTATGGGAGTAGGCAGTTTGAGATATGAGGAGCTGTTTGCTGTCATGGAGAACAGGAGTTGTTATGGATTTTTTTTTTTGTAAACAACAGATGGATGTGTTCACTTAATAAATAGACACATGCATCACTTAGATCTGTTTGTTAAAGGCAGCTATTACAAGATGCTAAACAAAGTCTAAAATGTCAACTCCAAATTATTTTGTGTATTTTAAATCAGTAAATCTTGTTTTATCTTTTAACTCTGGTCTCTACCGAACTACTTCTTTATTCCAAGTAAGGAGCAAAGCAACTGTAAATGCAGTTTGGTAATAAAATCTCCCATGTTGTGATGCTGATGTTAATTTTTTGGTGTACTCCTTGGTACATGTCTGCTTTTGTTCTATGTTGGGCTCTTTTTTGTGGCAGTTTTGTATTATGATAGTTTCCAGGTGATGTCTGACTAAAAATATCACTTTGTGGTTAAGACTCCATTAACTGTTGCTCTGGATATGATTCATTGCGATCTTATCGTGTCACCACATAACTGGCATCCTGTATGGTAAGTTTTCAGCCACAATAAAGTAATTGCATTAGGTCACACTTTGATAACACTTTCATGCTCATTAAACTAATACTTTTTTGTAATGACAAAGTCAGAACTGCTTTAAAGTGTTTCTCTATTGAACACGAAAGTGAAATATGCATTTTTATTATTACCTCAACATTTTATAGCAGTGATTGTTTCCAGTCATTTTAGAAAGGATGCTATAAACTCGGCACATCTTTTCTCTGAACGTTTCTCTCATCTTTTTGACAGAAACATTCATCTTTAACCAGATTGGATGGGGAGCATCAGTGCGTAGCCCTTTTCAGATTGTTCCAGAGATACTCTGAAGAGTTCAGGTTCAGACTCTAACTGGGTCACTCGAGGACTTTCTCAGAGTTTTATTTAGCCCCTTTGGTGTTTTCTTTTTTATATGCTTCTGGTTGCTGTCTCATTAAAATGTGAACCTTAACCCCAGCCTAAGATGTTGAGAACTCTGGGGGAAAAAAATCACAGGCTCTTTACAATTGCATACCCAAATGCTACAAATGCTAAATCTATATTGATGGGTTAGAACATGATGAAAAAGTAGGTAGTGCAGCACTCAAAGAAGAGTCATGTTAATCATGTTTGGACTATAACTTAAAAAAATAAAGATTATTTAGTAATTTTTAGACAGTGTTCAGACCATGTATTTTTTTGTCACTAGTTTAACTTGTTAATGATTAAGGGAATAATTAATCATGACATTATCTCCTCATACAGAAACCTTTCACAGTTTTAAGTCTTGCTCCGAGTCTATACCTATCTAACACACTAAGAACCATTAACATCTGTGGGGATGTGTTTGGTCCAATCGCAAGATTGCGTTGGTTTCTCAAACAAGTTAATCACTCACCCTTCAAATGGCCCATTGAAAAACATACGCCACCTGAAAACAACAGTTTTACCAAAAGGACACCTTTGTGCATTTAAGGAAATATGACATGATTTTTAAAGAAAATGTGTAAAAAAAAATTAACCAGCACAATTCAAGACAGTTCACAATAAGTGGTTTGAATAGTGGAAAGGTCAATGGGTACATTTTACTGAATGTGACCCTGAAGCTTCAGATGATGGCCTGCGTACTGAACTGTTTGGAAAGCAATACACACAAACAGCTGGGAAATTACCACTCAAATATCGGTTTCCATTTAATTGCACTGATGGAGAACTCTTAAAACACATACTGTTTACCTTCTCTTAATTATTTCTGTCATTCACTCAAATCCAAGATTCAACGGTAAAGTTACTTAAATGGCTGTTTTATTTGTTCAGAAATGATCTTCTTTTACCGTTTGTAGCATAAAGACAATACCTGTGTTATAGCTTATAAATGTCCTTTTCTTTCCCATTTAAGTGCAGAGTGTTGTGATTATGAATGTGAATATATTATTTAATATTAATGCTTTAATATTTTATTAAATAATATTTCAGTCTGTTAAGGGTTGTCCTGTGAATACCAGCCCAATAGGGCGGTGGTATTAGGATGAAATTGAAAGGGATGAGCCAAGCTCTGACATCATTGAACAGCAAAACTCTGTACACACATGGAATGAATTCACACAATTTCTTAAAATACAAGAGTTTATTAACAAAAATACAGTACAGACCAAAGGTTTGGACACACCTTCTCATTCAAAGAGTTGTCTTTATTTTCATGACTATGAATATTGTAGCTTCACCCTGAAGGCATCAAAACTATGAATTAACACGCGGAATTATATACTGAACAAAAAAGTGTGAAACAACTGAAAATATGTCTTATATTCTAGGTTCTTCAATGTAGCCACCTTTTGCTTTGATTACTGCTCCACACACTCTTGGCATTCTGTTGATGAGCTTCAAGAGGTAGTCTTGATCCGCTTTTATTAGGGCTGTATCTGGAGGCCTCAGAAGAAAAGCCAAGTCACGCTTGTCTTATTACAGCCTTCATATGAATGAATGCCGCATATTTGAACAGCAAATCATTACTTAACTTTGTTGCATGTGATCGTAGTCACTCTGGGATCCAAGTTGAAGAGTTATGTCTGCTTGCCAGCAAGACGATATTAGCTGTCTCTCTTTCCAGCTCTGCTGGGGACCTGTGTGGAAGAGGTCTGTTTGTTGGAATGCGGGGCTTTTATTCAAACAGTGACGTCACGGGAAGTCCGCTGTTACTCCCTTCTTGTTCCTGTTCCTGGCTGTGCTGGAAGCAAGTTAATGAGATTTATTTTAAAAGTTCCAGAAAAGTTCTTACTGGCCTTTAATGTTGTAACCCATGGCTGGGTCCCAACAAGAGTCCATAAAGAATGTCTTCTTTCAAAGACTCAGCTCCTATCATAACAACAAGGAGACACAAGATAAATTAACAACCTTCTGTGGAGTAGGAACAAGCATCTTGTTCTTGTGAACCTAATACCTTGTATCATCCAAATCTAGTGACCATTGTCTTAGTTATAAATCTATTGTTGTACACAGTCTATTTCAAATCAATTTAGTTTATATAGAGCCAGTTCACAACACGTCATCTCAGGCGCTTTACAAAGTCAATACAATCAAATTCTACAGACATTTGCCAAGTAAAGTACATACATTAGAATTGATCCTTAGTTATCAAACAATGCAGTCAAATTTACTTTATTATTAAAATGGGTTAAAATCCCAGCAGATTGCATTGTGTCGCTGACATTGCAGAAATCCCTCATACCGAGCATATATGTAGTGACAGTAGAAAATAAAACTCCCCTTTAACAGGAAGAAACCTCCGGCAGAACCAGTCTCAGTGTGAGCGGCCATCTGCCATGGCAACCTAGGGGTTTCGATGGAGAAACAACAGGTGGAGACAACAGATCGCCATAGTGGTGCTGAAGCTAAAGCTAAACTGGCAACCCCTTACTACAACGAGAAAAATAGGTAGTTCCAAAACTTAAAGTGCAACAATAGAAACGTGTTTTAATGTGCTCATGTGTAAGTCATAAGTTAGAGATGTCACTGTAAGGAGAATTAAGATTAAGTCAAAAGAGCTGGACACACCAAACAATCCAGCGAGTCCAACAGCGAAAAAAAGCCGTGAAAGTATTCACACCCTTACAAATTTCTTCAATTTTTGCTTTTTTGCCACATTAAAAAATTACAGATCATGAAATAAATTTTGACATCAACAATAACTTGAATACATACAAAATGAAATTTTTAAATGATGATTTTGTTTAATAAGAAGAAAAGTAATCTAAACCCACCTGGCCTTGAAAGAAATTCATTAAAAAACACATCATCCAATCTAAAAACTATGAATCTGCTCTCTTTCAGAAAATCCTGAAGGAGAATGTCTGGCCCTCAGTTTGATTTTATTAGGCTTAAGTGTACTTAGGTTATGCAGCAAGAAAGTGATCAGAACACACACAGCAAGTCCATCTCTCAATGGCTCACAAAAAAGAATGGGGTTTGATTGGCCTAGTTGAAGTTTGAACTTAAATGTGATCAAGATGCTGTTGTATGACCTTAAACAGGCAATAATGTTTAAAACCCCTCCACTGTGGATATTGTAGTTGTATTGATGCACACAGTAGCTATTGACAAGCCTGCGCTCAGTTTCAATTCTAAGGGCAAGTTAGAGAGACCAATTAACCTAACAGTCATGTTTTTGGACTTTGGGAGGAAGCCGGAGTACCTGAAGAGAACCCATGTATGCACTGGGAAGACATTAAAACTCCATACAGAAAAATCCCAGACAGGGATTCAAACCCAAAACCTTCTTTCTGCAAGGCAATATTGCTACCAGCTTTGTCATTGTGCAGCCTGGTTTGAATTGATAATTTAATGACAATAAATGTCATTAGAAGTTATGCATCTAATGAAGTTCAGTTGATTTAATTCAGTTGTGGATTTTCCATGAGTCCCTCATTCTGAGCAAGCATATGGCAAGAGTGTAGAGGAACCACTCCCTTTTAACAGGAAGAAACCTTAAACAGAACCAGGCTCAGTATGAGCCCCCATCAATCATGATTGACTGGGGAGTTGAGAGCACAAAAAGACTTGGCCAGTGAATCAAATCAGTCAATTTTCCTTTGAACGAGCCATTTAACTGATCCTGTACATTAAATAAATTAAAACTAAAACATCAATCTATGAATGTATTAACAAATAGCATGTTATTAGATTCACTTTACGTTTTCAGTTGAGCAAAAATCATGTAGGTAAGTATATATGATACAAGGCATAAATAGTAGCATCCTCTAATCTCTTAAATTTTTGTTGGATGGAAAACCACTACCTCTGTCAAGAAACCTGCTTCAAACACATGAATATTTTATTTCATGCATCAACAAAGAAATTGCATAAATATACTGTACACTGTATCATTGACATTGCTGATGTTTTTACCATCAGACAAACACTGTCGTGATTTATGATGTCTCACATCTACATGGCATTTGGTCTCTTTGGATTTTTAAAAAAGTACAACTTCTGGGGAAAAAGGCAAAAAAGTTCACATCTGATGAGTCCCATTTATCCAGCGTCTTCTGTGTAAACAGTCAGAATACAAAACTGTGAGAAACGTGTACTGCTTTGCTGCAACAGACTGCTGTTGTTTTCATGGGAATTAATCAAAGTAAATGGTGGTGCATAATGACACAGAGCTCAGTTGTAGCCTTTCTCAAATTGGAGGCTGAAGAATTATTAACATTTCTTTGTTGCTTGCTGAATTTAGATGGCTGCAGGGGTTTTAATAACCAAATTTCATAATTGTGAAGTGTGAAGCTGATCCAGACAATTGATAAAGCAACAGCAAAGAAATTATCGGCAGATGCAGACTGATTAGTTTAACATTACTACTGCAACGACAATACACAAGGTTTCGATTTAAATGCTGAATACAGTTTAATTAAAATAGTTAATTTGCATGTTAAGCCTCATGCCTGTTTTTTATTCTAACTGCCACAAGTACTTTGGGCTTGATTGGTTTTGGCAGAGAAGATGGATCCATCAAAACTGCTTGGATGAGCATTGTCCTCCTTTGACTTTTTTCCAAGGCTTACTGTAACTGGCTCATTTTCAGAAAACCCCAAATCAACTCCATGCTCCCCTCTCGTCAATACACCACATAAAAGTTGTCAATGCCAAAAGGGTTCATGTAATCATGCTTGTTTCTGGAGATTTACTGAGTGCATGTTAAAGTTAAAATAACAAGGCCACAACAAAACGAGTTCTGAGATAGTTACTGTGGGGATCTTGAGGGCCCCATGTTGGCCTGGGATTCCTAAGCAGCACCTTTGTTTGCGTGTGCCTTTGGGCAACACTGGGGTAACTGGTAAGGCAAGGCAAGGCAAGTTAAATTCATATACCACATTTCAGCAACAAGGCAATTCAAAGTCTTTTGCATGCTAAAAACATAATAGTAAACAAAAAAGTACACTGCAGTGGTGTGATAAAGGAAAGTTAAGAAAAGCTGGACTAAAGACTTAAGTTAATGATGTTTCAGTTATCGTTTAAACAGAGCAGTCAAAGACAATTCTAAACAAATGGCATTTTAACCTTGATTTAAAGTAACTTCACAATTTTTGCTGTTTTCTGGGAGTTTGTTCCAGATTAGTGGACCATCAGAACTGAATGCCACTTCTCCATGTTTGGTTCTGATTCTGTGGATGCAGAGTAGGCCTGAACCAGAAGTGGTCTGGAAGGTTCATACAATGACAGCAAATCTTTAATTTATTTTGGTGCTAAACCATTTAGTAATTTCTAAAATAACAGAAATATTTTAATGTCTATTCTCTGAGATAAATGGAGCCAGTGTAAGGACTTCAGAACTGGGGCGTTGTGCTCTACTTTCTTAGTTTCAGTGAGGATGCTACCAGCAATGTTCAGGATCAGCTGCAGCTGTCTGATTGACTTTTTAGGCAGACCTGTGAAGACACTGTTGCAGTAATCAATTTGACTAAAGCTACAACACACGGATGGGTTTTTCAAGGACCTGTTGGGACATCAGTCTATTATTCCTGGAAATGTTCTTCAGGTGATAGAAGGTCAACTTAGTAATTGCCTTTACAGGTCCTTCTCAAAATATTAGCATATTGTGATAAAGTTCATTATTTTCCATAATGTAATGATGAAAATTTAACATTCATATATTTTAGATTCATTGCACACTAACTGAAATATTACAGGTCTTTTATTGTCTTAATACGGATGGTTTTGGCATACAGCTCATGAAAACCCAAAATTCCTATCTCACAAAATTAGCATATCATTAAAAGGGTCTCTAAACGAGCTATGAACCTAATCATCTGAATCAACGAGTTAACTCTAAACACCTGCAAAAGATTCCTGAGGCCTTTAAAACTCCCAGCCTGGTTCATCACTCAAAACCCCAATCATGGGTAAGACTGCCGACCTGACTGCTGTCCAGAAGGCCACTATTGACACCCTCAAGCAAGAGGGTAAGACACAGAAAGAAATTTCTGAACAAATAGGCTGTTCCCAGAGTGCTGTATCAAGGCACCTCAGTGGGAAGTCTGTGGGAAAGAAAAAGTGTGGCAGAAAACTCTGCACAACGAGAAGAGGTGACCGGGCCCTGAGGAAGATTGTGGAGAAGGGCCAATTCCAGACCTTGGGGGACCTGCGGAAGCAGTGGACTGAGTCTGGAGTAGAAACATCCAGAGCCACCGTGCACAGGCGTGTGCAGAAAATGGGCTACAGGTGCCGCATTCCCCAGGTCAAGCCACTTTTGAACCAGAAACAGCGGCAGAAGCACCTGACCTGGGCTACAGAGAAGCAGCACTGGACTGTTGCTCAGTGGTCCAAAGTACTTTTTTCGGATGAAAGCAAATTCTGCATGTCATTTGGAAATCAAGGTGCCAGAGTCTGGAGGAAGATTGGGGAGAAGGAAATGCCAAAATGCCAGAAGTCCAGTGTCAAGTACCCACAGTCAGTGATGGTCTGGGGTGCCGTGTCAGCTGCTGGTGTTGGTCCACTGTGTTTTAACAAGGGCAGGGTCAATGCAGCTAGCTATCAGGAGATTTTGGAGCTTCATGCTTCCATCTGCTGAAAAGCTTTATGGAGATGAAGATTTCATTTTTCAGCACGACCTGGCACCTGCTCACAGTGCCAAAACCACTGGTAAATGGTTTACTGACCATGGTATCACTGTGCTCAATTGGCCTGCCAACTCTCCTGACTTGAACCCCATAGAGAATCTGTGGGATATTGTGAAGAGAACGTTGAGAGACTCAAGACCCAACACTCTGGATGAGCTAAAGGCCGCTATCGAAGCATCCTGGGCCTCTATAAGACCTCATCAGTGCCACAGGCTGATTGCCTCCATGCCACGCCGCATTGAAGCAGTCATTTCTGCCAAAGGATTCCCGACCAAGTATTGAGTGCATAACTGTACATGATTATTTGAAGGTTGACGTTTTTTGTATTAAAAACACTTTTCTTTTTTTGGTCGGATGAAATATGCTAATTTTGTGAGATAGGAATTTTGGGTTTTCATGAGCTGTATGCCACAATCATCCGTATTAAGACAATAAAAGACCTGAAATATTTCAGTTAGTGTGCAATGAATCTAAAATATATGAATGTTAGATTTTCATCATTAAATTATGGAAAAATAATTAACTTTATCACAATATGCTAATATTTTGAGAAGGACCTGTATGTGCCTTGGGAGATTCAGTTTTGAGTCCATCAGTACATCCGTACTTTGTATCTGATCAGTGGTTTCTGTAATTAATGAAGCTGCATGCTGACCCTCGATTGCTCCTTTGGTGCAAAAAGAATCCCTTGTTTTGTTTTTATTCAACCAAAGAAAATTATGGCACATCCATGCATTGATTTGTTCTATGCATCTACCTAAGGCTTGAATAGGTTCAAAGTCACCTGGTGTAATGCGAACTGTATGTTATCTGCGTTGTTATGGTAACTTATATTGTTGTTTGTTAAGATCTAAGCTAGGGGGGAGCATGTAGATATTGAATAGGAAGGGTCCCAGGATGGAACCTTGACGAACCCTGCAGGTTATTGCACATCCTTGTCTTTCAGGTAAGACTCAAACCAACCAAGTGCTGAACCAGAAAGACCAACCCAGTTTTCCAGTCGCTCCAATAATACAATGTGATCAACAGTGTTGAATGCTGCGCTGAGGTCCAGTAATACCAGCACTGGGGCTCTTCCACAGACATTTATACGGGTGTCGTTGAACACCTTGATAAGGGCAGTCTCAGTGCTATGGTGAGCATGGAAACATGACTGCATGTCATTGTTAAGAAGGTATTTAATTATTGAGACAGCTTTTTCAATAACCTTGATGATGAATGGAATATGTGAAATGGGCCTGTAATTTAACAGCTTGTCCATATTATCCTGTTTCAACTGGTTTGATAATTGCTGTTTTTGCTTGGGGAAACCCACCTGGCAAAATTGCTGTTTATTAGGCAAGGCAAGGCAAGTTTATTTGTATAGGACATTTCAGCAACAAGCCCATTCTAAGTGCTTTGCACGATGAAAGAAATACATTGCAGTGACAAAAAACATAAAAATAAGGACATTGCAGTTGCATGATAAAGAAAAGTAAAGAAAAGTAAAGGAAGGTTGGACTTCAGGCTGAAATGAATGATGTTTCAGTTAATAGTTTCTCCTTCTCTTTTATAGCTTTTTCTGTCATCTTTAGTACTGTAGTGCTGAACGAGCCCCACGCTGTAAAATATAAAGTTTTAACCTACTCATTAATGCACTCATTGCTTTTAGGCCCTTATTTTCTAAACATAAAATCTAACATTTCTCCTTGTCAGACGTTATAACAGGCAAAACATTCTTAAATAAAGCTGTGAGTAAAATATCAAGACAGCAACAGGAGGACCTTTTGTAGTTGATTCCGTAGAAATGTGTCAATTTGTCCAGATTTGTTTTGATTGGACACAACATTGGTACTGGACTTGATATTGATGCATAGACTACTTCTAAATTTCAGATTAGCAAATTCATTGCAGGCCCTGGTAGATGCAGCTCAGATGCAACAAATACAGGACAGCTCTTTGATCTGTCGACTGTAGCAAACAAGGTACAAGCATTAGTAATGTTTTTGTTGATGGTTTTATAGAAGAAGGGTTCCCTTGCATTTTTTTAAATGTAAGTTATCTGTCAAGTCTCTCTTAATAGATGTCCCAGTGACAACCTGGAGTTCAGTGTTTCGCCACCTCTGTTTCGCTTTCAGACACTCCCTTTTTTCACTTGTCACGGGTGAAGCATTTCTTCATGGAGATTTCTTTTTACCAGAAACAACCTTTACCATAATGGGAGCAATGGAATCAATAATGTCTGAAATTTTAGAATGAAAGTTATCTACCAGGTTATTTACTGAGCTACAAGACAAAGTAGAAGTGGAAGAGTAAACTTGGTTAAAGATTTTAGTTACACTGTCCTTAAAAAAATTGTTTCCTTTTAATATCTCTTTGGCTAATTGAGTCGATGGAAATGATGATTTCAAAGATAACAGAAAAGTGATCAGATATGGCAACATCAGTTACAAAGACCTTGAAAATGGTAATCAAGTCCAACATATGTCACCATTTGTGTGTTGGCTGTTTAGCATGTAATGTCTCATTTTGAAGTTGATGCTTACAACATGTTCCAGACTCTATCGGTGAGAGGCATGTGTACCAGTGTGTTACATCATCTTTCTTTTTAACATCACTAAATAAGCGTTTGGCAACTGAGGACACTAATTGTTTAATCTTTGTAACTGGAATTATTTCCCATTCTTGCTTGATGTACAACTTCAGTTGCTCAACAGACCGAGTTCTCCATTATTATATTTTGCTCTTCATTTAGTGGGAGACAGGTCTGGATTGCAAAGAAGAAATATCTTGTTTGTCTATAAATATGCTCTATCCAAAATTCCTCAAGTGGCATAGCTTTAGCTTTACTTGTTTCAAATTCTGTAAAAAGTCTCCTATTAAGCACCTTTTGATATGCAATTATTAGATGATTAATTGAAAACATTGTTGACAGATTAACCAATTAGCAAAATAATCATTAATTTCCGACTGAGCCTTTAGGCGGTGCTCCTTTTATACCTTATAAGGACACTCACCTGTTTTTAGTCAACACGTTCACCTGTGAAATTTTCAAGACAAGTGTTTTTGGAGCAAAAAAAAAAACAGATTTGAAACTAGGACCGTACCACACTAAGCACAGCACAATGCATTTATATATCAATATTTCACAGTAGAAGTGATCACTAGACTAGTCAAATATAGAAATTAGTTATTAAAAAAGCCAAGTTTTTTAAACAGCTATGTAGCTAAAGGCGTCTTAAATTTTAGTTCAGTTCCCAATGCCAATCTTAGAATACGGTGTGACAATAAAAAGGAAAAAATAACAACTTTATTTTAAAAAGGGGAAACCATAATTGAACCAGAGTTAGGAAGGGCTTCTATCTACCTAGATTGGCTGAATCTGAAAGGACATAAAAGGGAGACAAACAAACACAGTCACCCTGGGCTCCTAGTACCTGCTATAAGAATGGGGACAAAATGTAGAAGGAAAAACCCAGTTAATGACAGCAGTAACCTCTTGTGTTGGAGTGGGATTGGTTTGAGATGGGGAATAAGATAGGAGTATATGCTCCAAGTATATATTATCTGAGGTGAAAATTGTGCTGTTTTGTTGTTTATCCCTTGTTTTCAATAAAAGAAAAAGTTACAAAGCCCTCTGGCCAAGCTGAACAAAACCAAATGCAGAACCCTTCTTTACTTCACAGTCTGAAAATGGCTGAAGTGGGAAAAAAAAATCTGGTTGTATGTGGGGATATAAAAAAATCAGTTTTTTCTCTGTAGCGTAATGCATAATGCTTTTTGTATCACTGCTTTTCTCTGAGAACTGATGGGTACTACTGGGTTCTGGTTGTGTCTTATAAAGCTTAAAGGTTTGTGCAAAAATATAAATAAGCATAGCAAGCCAAGATAAATAAAATAAAATAAAAGTTTTAAATGTAGGCTCTGAGCTTGTCACATCACAGAAAAGGCTACTTTTAACCACTCATGGATATGGATAATTGGGAGATATTGGGAGAAAAATAAGCAGTGTTTCCAGCTACGTGATCCTTGGGTTGTATTAACTGAGAACACTGATTGCACATATTTCAGATTACTTGAAATTGTCTTACATTTAGCTTGTTTAACCAAACAACACTGCATGGATGTAAATCCATAAACACATTCTACTAGTTTTAAACAAATTTGTTTCCATTTTGATGTGGAGCAGGACATACTAAAATGTTAATGCATGCCAATCAGTATAAAATACTGCACTATAGGGATAGATAGATAGATAGATAGATAGATAGATAGATAGATAGATAGATAGATAGATAGATAGATAGATAGATAGATAGATAGATAGATAGATAGATAGATAGATAGATAGATAGATAGATAGATAGATAGATAGATAGATAGATAGATAGATAGATAGATAGATAGATAGATAGATAGATAGATAAGACAAAAACACTTGATGTATTTAAGGGCTTTTATCATACAAAATTGGTAAGGGTTTGGATTCTTTAAAGAAACTATTTCAAGTTAGAGATGCTAATTGTGCTAATGATTATTATTAGATACTAAAGACCCTCTCTTAATATTTTGTTTTTGTTTTAAAATAGTAAAACTCCATTTTACTGATCTCTCAGACAGGCAGTATGACAACTGCTTCCACTGGTAATTTAAACAATAAATGACCATTCAGAAAGCTGAAGGTGAGGAATAAAATATTTTCGGTTTTGTTTATTGTAGTTTTTAAAGAGAAATCTGAATTGGCTAAAATTAGTATAATTGGGTGAAAGCGGTACAAAATCAGGCACAAATCTCTCTGGGCTACACCTAAACCTGATGTTGAAATTCCTTGGTGGAAATGAAGTGCAGTAGTTAGTTTGTTATCAGACATCTGTAAAATAGCCTTTCTGTCAGACTGTAAGGGGTGCATGTCAGTCTAAAATATTTCATCATCCAGTCCTGATTTTAGATCTTCTCAAAACGTCCTGAACACAGAACCGCTAAACAGTCCAGACCAGTCTCAGTGTTTTACATGCTTTAGCACGTTTCAGCACAATTATTTGGATTTGCATTATTTTATCTTTAGGGGTGCTTTGTAATTAACCCTCGGTGCCTTTTGCTTTCAAAATGTGGCCGGAATTTATCTGTAAGTCTGAGTAAAATAAAAGGCAGACAGTGAGACTCAGATGCAATTTGTACAAGTAGAAGACATTCAGAGTTTGGCCAGCGCCTGTGAGTAATGTGTTTATTAGAATTGCTATAAAAGCTGGGCTGCAATAAGCATTAAGGCGTAAAAATGTGTCCTTGCCACAGACAGTCGACTCACTTTGTACCATGGGATGGCACACAGCTACATTAATATGGAGAGTGACTACTTTCCAGATTGTATCTTCAGATGCATATTAGCTCAGCAATTTTTTATCAGCTAATTAGATGTGTGCTATGTCTTTTTCTCTCCTAAGCCCATGGGAAAGAAACAAAAAGAGTTATTTGTCAAGATGTCTCTCCCCAGTAACAATTACACTAATTAGATATCCTCCACCAAAGAACAAGTAATTTAGAGATCTCTTTTTTTTTTTCTTAAAGTAGTGTACTTACGGAAGTTCATGGCTAAGAGATAGAATTGCCTTGCAGCTCATACACTCACGAGTAAAACTGATGCCTCTTTGATGTTAATCAAGTGCAAATGTGATCTAAAAGCGTTGCATGCTCTCGCAAATGGAAACTGAAAAATGTGATACCTAGTCTGAATTGACAAATATAAGTAGACACTTTAAAAAACTTAAAAAATAGGACTGAAATTTAGTTGGTCCTCTACAGTAGAAAAGCTGTAAATTTGTCATTGTTTCTTTTAGGAGAGGAGAAAGCAGTAGAGTTTTGGTTACGATTCCATCAAAATCGATCAGGTGGAAAAACCCTACAGACTGAACTGAAACAATTCCCTGAGCGGCAGCTGCAAACTTCCTGTATGCCTCCTCCTGTGTGGTTGTTTTTACACTGAGATGAAATCATGCTATAGCAGAGGGAGACTAACACAGTTATTAACTGAAGTAATGAGACAACTGTAAGATTAATCTGGTACTTGCACAGGTCCTTGATCTTGCCTCGCTTTACAAAAACTAAATAAATAAATAAACTGGCCTAGATCCTCTCACTTAAGACGCTTTAATGGCTTTCTATTCAGAATTACTGTAATGGGATAGACTTTTGCCCAACTGAATATAAATTTGAGCCAGTGTAAGGATAGGTAGCTATTTATTTCCAGGTTTAATGTTATGAATTAAAATGCATGAATATTAGATTTTACAAATAATAAAACAAAACTGGTTAATAGACATACATTGTGTAAGACTGCATCAAGAAAATATCAAATATCTATGCAAACCATGTTGCATTCACATCACAACACGACACATCTCAACCAGGTGCTAGAAGGTTTCTCAATTCAGACCTAGGAAGCGTCGTGTCTGTGTCAAAGCATCACACGCTCCCTGTCTTGTTGAATATTCTCACCACTGGAGAGCATACTGATTCTCTCCCATTGACAACTTTAAAAACTAACCACAAGCTGCCTTTTGTTGCACTTTCAGATCTGCAAGAACATTGAGGTGGCCTTTTATTAATAATGCTTTTGTAAAAAGAACAATAAAAAAAAAAAATGGATCTGTAAATGTAATCTCTGATGAACCTTGTTAATCACATTCAGACTGCAGAAATAAACTGCATGTTTAGTTTCACCACCTCATTCACAGAAATTTAAATCCCAACTTGGAACACAAGCTGTGACTGTGTATTGATTTTAGTTTAGATGCTGACAATCAGGGCAGTAGTACCCAGCAGCCTGCAGAGGCAGTGAGCTGCAGGACACAACAGCCATGCAATCAGTACAAATGTAAGCCTATGTCATGTGTTAATTTAAAGAATATCTTAAGAAGATTTTGTGGATTTCTTTTAATTTTTTGTGCAAAACATTAATGTTCATCCGGTTTTAAATTACAAGTGGGATCCAACAAAATAGCAATTCATAAGATAATACAATTAGTCATTAAAAAGAAAATTTAATGGCTGTCAATGAAGCAATAGGAAGTACAAGCTATCTGCTTGCATAAAATTTTAAAGGGACATTAAATGGTTATTAAATGCTCTTAATTAAAAGCAGCAGTATTGGCGGTGTACTGGTGTATAGGGGTGTGCTAACAACACCTTCGAAGGAAAGATATAAGAAATGAGATGAGAGAAGCAATTGTTGCTGGCCATCAATCTGGGCAGGGTTTTAAACATTTTGAAGTCTGTCATTGTATAGTAAGAAACAGCATTTACAAGAGAAAAATATTTTAGGTCAGGACTGCACAATGTATCACAAATTTGTAATTTTTGCAATATCACCGTATGCACTATGCATTTTGGAAGGAACTGCTTGGACTGTAATAAATGTTAATGCTAATTATGTAAGCTCCATGCATTCAGGGTATTTGGTGATACTTGTTTGTGCAGCATACAGTGGAACTTGTTTAATGCACCATAAAAAAAACTTATAGAAGGTAAAGGGGGTGGTAGGGTGATCAACTCGTTAGAAAACTACAGTTAAGTTTTTACATTGCAAAAATAACAGACGTTGGCCAAAGACAAGTTTTACAATAAAAACTTGTCATTGAGATGAATATTATAACTTTTATTTTCTTTCATAAACTTGATAGATTACACATCACTTTAGACTTTAGCTTTTTAATTATTTGTACATTTGTTGCAAGACATATCCAATATCACATTTACGAATTCTATTGCATATTGTAGGTTTTCATAATATCCTGCAGCTCTAGTCTCCACATACTTTTCTGTGTTTGCGATTACATGTTTGGACCTTGCCAAAACGCACAATATTCATACTATTTTTGAGTGGGTTAATTAAACTGAAGTAGCGCTGTAAATAAGAGTGGGCCAATATTCCTGTTCAACAATGGGAGTCTGATAGCATCTTACAGAAAACATCTACTTAAAGTTGTTTGTTCCATTCAATCAGGACACATACTTTTTATTGACTCTTTTTGCTTACTTTTTCTGTGACTCTGTTGTCAGTCACACAATTTAATTTTTTTTTGCCATGAGTGTTTAAAATGCTGAACGGCTTTTTTCACCTACTAACATGTTTTTATAACTGTGTGCATAACTTTAGTTTAAAAACATTCCTCCAAATGGGAAAGGAAAAGTCTCCAAACCATGTAAAGCTTATTCACAGAGCCCCAAAATAATATTTAAGTCCCTCAAGTTTGAGGTAATTTTTTACTTTTTCAGCCCACTTAGTATAAGATGGTAGTTATTTGTTTTCTAGTTAAGAAAATTTATCAGTGAAGCAAACATTTCTTTGTGAACTTCTCAGCTCTGGCACTCCATCTGTCACACCAAACAAAGCAATGAAAGGCACTTGATTTTGGACCAAAATGATATAAGACTTAAAGTTGTTGGGACCCACAGCCATGGATTTCAACATTAAACTCTGGTACGGACTTTTCTGGAACTTTCAAAATAAAGTGCATTAACCTTCTTCCGGCACAGCCAGGAAACGGGATAACTGCGGACTTCCTGTGATGCCACTACCCAAATAAAAGCACAGCTGTTGCTACATCCGCCCTCTTCCACCCGTGATCATCGGGATAGGAGAGACAAGCGCGCTAATGTCTTTTGCTGGCAAAAAGACATAAACTCTTCAAACTGGATCCAAGAGTGTCATACGATCATCGATCATATGCAAAGATAAGTATGAATGAAATACTGTCTGGGTATCCGGTATTTTCAGTCATGAACGGGGAAATTAAGGTGTAAGAGTTGCTTACCTTTTCTCTCCGAGGCCTGCCAAAACTGTGTCGTAGAGAAATCCCAAGTAGAGAAGCTGTTTCTACAAGCCGAGTCTGAAGGAAAGACAACGGCCCGCACCACCGTGTTTACGGTAATGACACGGTGGTGCGGGCCGTTGTCCTTCCTTCAGACTCGGCTTGTAGAAACAACAAGTTTACGGTAATGACAGAACTCTGGTACGACAGAACGAGCCATCTTTCAAGCCACAGCTATGGAGGTCAGGTTAGCTGAAAGCTAACTGCTTTTTGACTGTGGACGTTTCTTCAAACTTCGCCCTTGGACAACGTTTCCTCACCACGGTTCACGAGGTTAGGTTTGGGCAGATTAACAGTTAGGATGAAATGATCTAAACATTTTTCATTTTATGAAGTTTTGTTTGTGTGAAACTCGGCTATCTTAGTGCTAGCAGGCTATCTGCAGCACACGTGCCCTGTTTGTGTTCTTTGTATGTTTTTAAAGTTAAGACAAACTTTATTTAAAGGGTGATTTTAAACACAGAAGATTGCTCATAATGCGCCGTCCGCGCTTATGCATTTTAACCCTTTTATTAACCCTAGTATTTTAAAGGTATGTGTTAATTCTGGTACTAAGCTATTGGCTCCTTTTGTTAGCTCAACTGCTAACCGGTAAGAACACGTCCTTGCTACTAAAGAGTATTTAACAGAAAGGTTGTTAGTTTTCAAGCTGGTGAATAATAGTCCCTGAACATCATTTACTAGATTTGATAACTAAGTAAACACCATTAAGCCCCATTTCTCCAGAAAGATTTGGCTCTTTTCCAAAATACTCCCTTAATAATATTTCTTCAAATATTATTTCAATAAATAAAGGCAGCTAATTAGACACCGCTGAGGAATGGTCATCCAGAAGGTTGGTTTTATTCAGCAGATCTTTATTAAAATAATATTTTACCTGATCTTGCATTGTGAATGGTTGTCTAAAGGTATGCCAATTATTGTCTAAGTTAGTTCCAAGATTAACTTAACTTCATTTCCAGATCCTTCAAGATAATCCTTGGTTCTCAAACATAAATAACATTGCATGGTAATGTTGCATCACTCTTTTGGTCATAATTTCCAATCATCTTTAATCAACTTGTTTATATTGGACATAGCCCATTAATATTCCCTATTCTTTAATTCTGCTTGGTAATTTAGTTGGATTGTTTTAGCATAGTAAAGAGTTTGTTGATTGAAATATGTTTGACTTTGAGTTGACTTATTTTTGTTAATAAATTCTTGTACTTTAAGAAATTGTGTGAATTCATTCCATATATGTGCAGAGTTTTGCTGTTCAATAATGTCAGAGCTCGTCTCACACCTTTCTATTTTGTCCTAATACCATCGCCTTACTGGGCTGGTATTCACAGGACAACCCTTAACAGACCGAAATATTATTTGATGAAATATTAATATTAAATATTAAATAATATTCTCAGATTCATAATTCTAACAAAGTGCTCTAAAATGAGTGCTTTAAAATTCCTTAATCTTGTTGGCAATGGCAACAAATGTGTCCAAAGCCAGCATATAGTACCTCTAACACCTTAAGGATGAGAAAAATATTTACAAAGAAAGTATTACTTCTTACATAAGCCTTTGGTAAGGCATATATTATTTAAATTCAATGACGACAGGCAGGTCCAAAACCACATTTATTTAATGTTTTGAAAAGACCTGCTTAAATCTTCACTTTGAAAACCTTCTGAAGGAGTGTGGGGTTCTCTGTGACAGTGTCTGGAAGGGTTTAAATAAGTTTAACTTTAACTTTCCTTTTGCTCCTCCAAATTAATGAGCTCTGGATCACTTATAATCATACATGCCTTTGTAACCATACACGATATTGCCAAAAACAACACTTATAATTAGAATCAACTTTAAGTAAAGGATCTCGGTAGTGGAAATTTATTTGTCTTTGCAATCATACCACCCTCCACAATTATTGGCAACCGTGGTAAAAATGTGTACAATGTATGACGTATTGGACCAGGATGCCAATAAGCTCTCTGTCTGTTTCAGGTGACCTGCTGAACTCGCTGTTGCCAAAAAGCTGTGTACAAGAGCTGTGCAGAGGATTATATTTTACAATATTCAAAGTAAAGTCCTATGTTTATGAATAAGGACAACATTTTTTCTGCTTACACACACAATTAACTAGTTCTGCATTGGAGTAGGTTATGAACCAAATTATAAACAAGTCAAAAAAAGAAGGCTGAACATTTCTAGTATTAGCCCAGCACTTCAGCAAACTGCAATACATGAACAGATCTTTTGCAGGATCAAGACATGAGTTTAAGGAAGACTGTAGCTTTATGTGTTTTCTGACGTGTTTTCAGAACATCATATTAGTTTTCTTACTCTTTTTAACCTCCCATTCCATTCTCCTCATTGTTAGTGAAGGAAAAAATGAAGCTCGGCCCATTATAAGCCTTGCTTACCAGCTTTCCAGGTGTTATAAATCTTTTAAGTATTGCTCTAACTGTAGATAAGGGCACGTGTACTGCCTTACTTGAATTTCATGTTCTCTTGTCTTTCCCAATTTGAAATTAAAGTAGCCAGACACTCATATCAGTTTGAAAAAAACACAAGTATAAGTATAAATTACAAAAAAACATCCATTTTATGTTTTTTATGTTCGAATCTAATGTGCTGCTTATAAATATTGTTTGTAGGTTTTTGTAAACCATAGACATTAACACTAGGACTCTCAGACTTCTAACACTACTAGAACTCCCAAACCCGTCAATTTGACAGCTAGCTTTCTGAATGCTGATGTCATCGCGAGTGATGACATCAGCATTCATGCGATAAAATCATGGTTTTGACAAGGATTAATAATAGTATTTGATCAAAATCTATCATGTTTCATCATTATTTATAAATAGTATTGAAAAATAACAGAGTAGTGGAATCTTGGATCTGGCGCTCTGTCAACGCGTTCTGGCTCTGATGCCTTCCTCTTCTTTCTTCCCCCCCTACCACCACCACACAGTGCCATCCTTTCCTATCTCCTCCTCCCTCTCAGGTGTACACTTGTGATGCTGTAAAGCGCAGAATAGATCATTGTTATTAGGCTACTATACCTATCTATGGCCTAACTCATTGTTTATTCCTTTGTCCATTATAAGTACCTTGATTTGTAGTTTCTCTCCTACCAGTGAGCTGGTTTGCTGGGTTTATAGCTGGGCACTGGGCACCTGACTCGTCTCCCTGTCTCTGAACCTGCACTAATTGTGGCACTGTTGCTATATGGATAGTATATAGATTTTTAGTTTACTGATCTGTAAATTATAGCCTAAAATGATAAAATCATTACATAGGCTAATCTTTTACTACCTTGAATAAATGCGTCACCCCCTCCGGCTGATGGGACCACTCGTCTTTTTTTAGCCGGGAGAGGCTCACTCTCTGGAACTGAATACTGACCAAGAGTCGTCAGAATCCCTCTCGCCCCCAGAATCACGATCATCTAATGTTTGAAGCATTTCCAATGTCTCATGAGAAAATCTTCTTCTAGAAGACATTTGTAGGATGCTAGCGATCTCCTTCTCAGACTGCGTTCTTGAGTGGCAGTGGCTAGGCATCACTCACGCGTATACTCAAAATCAATGTAAATAATAGGGCCGTCAAAATAGCAACTGTGGTAGTTAGAGATAAAAATACTTAAATATTTTATTTACTTTGTTATTTTTTTAAAATAAAGACATAAGAATAAACAACACATAGGTTTAGAAAAAGTCAGGATGCCAGGAAGATACGAGTTTTATAAACCAGAGTTATGGCATGTCAAACTTTCAAAGCAGTCAAATTGACGGACCTGGGAGCTCTAGTGTTTAGGAACTAATCACAATGTTCCGCCTTGTTTCATCGCCTCCATGTTTGTTTTCTTTTACATTTCATGGCCAGAGAATCATACATTTAAACAACATTTTATATACAATTACATGAATGTAGTGATTGTGGTATTGCTAGGGTAAACTCAATGTATGAAATATTTTTCTTTGACTACTAGTCAATGAGTGTAACCCAAGCTCCACTTGGATTTGTCACCTACACAGTTTTATTGCTGAGCAGCTGGTGTGGTCTGATAGACACGGTTCTTATTGCCTCACAGCATCACAGTGTTACTTGGAGCTGTGTTAAAAACACACACACAGCCACACTTACATCCAAAATGATAAAAGATTTATGACAAAGTGGAAACAGTGGAATAACATAAATAAATTAAGTTTTACTAATATGTTCCTCACCCTTGAACATTTCTACATATTGTCACACAAATATCACACACTTCAATGATTTTATTGGAATTTTATGTAGATAGACCAAGTAGTGCATAATTGTGAAGTAGAACGAAAATGGTACAAGGTTTTCAAAGTGTTTTACCAATAAAACAACATTCATTTGTATTAATCCCCTGTGCGTGAATACTTATGAGCCACCTTATGATGCAATGATTGCCACAAGTCCTTTGGGCTTAGATGTACACATCTATGTACACATGGTTTGAATTTCAGCCTGGACTTTGACTGGGCCTACTCTATGACACCTCTGGCTGTACTTCAGATCAGATTGTTTGAGTGTACAAATAATAGTTGTCTTGTCTGCAGATGTGCCCATTGAGCTGTGAATCTCTGAGGCTCCTCCAAAGTTACCACAGGCCTCTTAGCCGCTTTTCTTATTAAGGTTTAGGTGGATGGCCATGCCATGATACGTTTGAGGTTGGTCTTCATGATGCTGTTTGTTCTCTAATGTTTTCTAAGAAACATGAGATTCAGTTACACAGGTGAACTCCAATTACTAGTTTGGTGACTTCTGACACTTGATATTATTTAGGTCTATCAGAGTAAAATTGGTCGAATACATATGTATGCCAGGAGTTTCTGACTTTTATTTGTGAAAAACATTATGTAAGTAATAAAATAAACCTTTTGGCTTTAAAATGATAGCTGCGAAAAAGAAAAAAAATCAAGGAAATAAATACTCTCGCAAGACACTGTAATTGTGTATATATTCTGTGGAAAAACAGTGTAAGTCTGTAGGTCTTGCTCTGTTTTATGGCCCTATTCCATTCTCAGCCCAGACATAAAGCTACAGTTTGAACTTTGACCCCATTTTCCAGGCTACAGCCGTGTTGAGTTGCAAAGCTATAAAGTTCCCTCTGCTTCTTATTTTCTCCAATTGATCTTTCGATTCTTCAAGTTTGAAGTTTTGTGACCTCTTGCCGTACACTCACTGCTGATAGTTTCAGTGTTTGGTTATGGAGCGGATGGGTGATTCCCAGCCAGGCTGTCATTTCGCTGCAGGCTTGTTATTGCTGTAGGTACAGTACAACTACTCTCAGCCTAGCTTCCTTAATGAAACAGCACATATCCAGACACTTCTTTTTTTGCAGGGATTTTTACAGATTCACATGCTTGCCATCATCGCATTTCTTCCTCCCCTCTGGTACTGCTCCTCTTTTCTCGGAAAACCTTTCAGAGCAGTCACAATCACTGCTCATCACAATGGATTTCCTTTTTGCTGGTGGGTGCAGAGCCAGTGGGGAGTAGAGGGTGACACGGGAGTGGATTTTCTCTCCTGTCCCATCCCGCTCCCACAGAAAAATGTCTTGTCCCATCCCAATCCCAGGCCAGCATAACAAAAAAAATCCTGTCCTGTCCCACTCCTTTTCACCAGCCAGCCTGAAGCACTGCGCTGATCAGCTGTCTCCAGTCTTCACAGACATTTTTAACACCTCACTGGAGACATGTCATGTGCCAGCCTGCTTCAAGTCCTCCACCATCGTCCCTGTTTCCAAGAAGCCAAGGACCACACGGCTTAATGACTTCAGACCCGTCGCCCTGACCTCTGTGGTGATGAAGTCCTTTGAGCGCCTTGTGCTCTCACACCTAAAAGACATCACCGACCCCCTCCTTGACCCCCTGCAGTTTGCCTACAGAGCCAACAGGTCTGTAGATGATGCAGTCAACCTAGCCCTTCACTTCATCCTCCGGCACCTGGACTCCACAGGAACCTATGCCAGGATCCTGTTTGTGGATTTCAGCTCTGCCTTCAACACCATCGTCCCAGTTCTGCTACAGGAGAAGCTCTCCCAGCTGAGTGTGCCCGACTCCACCTGCAGGTGGATCACTGACTTCCTGTCTGACAGGAAGCAGCGCGTGAGGCTGGGGAAGCACGTCTCTGACTCCCTGACCATCAGCACCGGTTCCCCCCAAGGCTGTGTTCTCTCTCCTCTGCTCTTCTCCCTGTACACCAACAGCTGCACCTCCAGTCACCAGTCTGTCAAGCTTCTGAAGTTTGCGGACGACACCACCCTGATCGGACTCATCTCTGATGGTGACGAGTCCGCATACAGATGGGAGGTGGACCATCTGTTGGACTGGTGCAGCCAGAACAACCTTGAGCTCAACGCTCTAAAGACAGTGGAGATGGTTGTGAACTTCAGGCAGAACCCAGCCCCACCTGCCCCCATCACCCTCTGTGACTCCACAATTGACACTGTGGAATCTTTCCGCTTCCTGGGAACCATCATCTCCCAGGATCTCAAGTGGGAGCCAAACATCAGCTCCCTCATCAAGAAAGCCCAGCAGAGGATGTTCTTCCTGCGGCAGCTGAAGAAATTCAACCTGCCAAAGACTATGATGGTGCACTTCTACACAGCCATCATTGAGTCCATCCTCACCTCCTCCATCACCATCTGGTACGCCGCTGCTACAGCCAAGGATAAGGGCAGGCTGCAGCGTGTCATTCGGTCTGCTGAGAAGGTGATTGGCTGCAGTCTACTGTCGCTCCAGGAACTGTACACCTCCAGGACCCTGAAGCGGGCCGGGAAGATTCTGGCTGATCCCTCCCACCCCGGTCACAGACTCTTTGAGACTCTCCCCTCTGGCAGGAGGCTGCGGTCCATCCGGACCAAAACCTCACGCCACAAGAACAGTTTTTTCCCATCTGCCACCAGCCTGGTTAACAAAGCCCGGAAACCACCCTGACACTCTCCCTTTCCCCCACACCCCCCCTTTTTTTGCTGACAGGACACCTGTAACCTGTAACTCTATGCGTTACATTAACGCTCAGCTTGGACTCCTGCTTTACTTGCACTGCTTTACTTGCACAATGATCACCTGCACTGTTGTATTGCTCTTGCATCTTATACTGCTCTATATTTACTCTCACTCACTTAAAACTGTGCACATATATTTATATTATATTGTAGATATGTTTATACTGTTTAATTTGTACTGTATTGCACCGACTACGCCAAAACAAATTCCTTGTATGTCCAAAAACGTACTTGGCAATAAAGCTTTTCTGATTCTGATTCTGATTCTAAAGTTTATAACAAAGTCTCAGTTTACATTTCCAAGGACAATTGATCCTAGTTTATTTTCCCTCCTATTAGTTAGCTCCCGCTCCCGTCTGCTCCCGTTCATTTTTTATCCTGTACCGTCCCAATCACGGGATCTTTACTGATGCTGTCTCCCGTCCCGCGGGTTTCCCGTGGGAATCCCATGACCTGTGGGACTCCCGAAAAAATGTCAGCCTCTAGTGGGGAGGTGTAAATAAAATACCAACTTTATGGTGTATCTTTGATGATCTTTTTTTGTTAATGCAATGTAATGGGTAAAAGATTTGTGCATGTGGTGGTGAGAGGTTTGCTTCTTCCATACAGGGTCACAGGGAGCTGGTACACATCTCCAGCAGTCTACGAGTGAGAGGCGGGGTACACTCTGGACAGGTCGCCAGTCCACCGCAGGGCAACACATAGACACACAGGACAAACAACCATTCACACCTACGAGCAATTTTAGAGATACCAATTAACCTAAGCAGGAGTCCCTTGAGAAAACTCATACATGCATGGGGAGAACATGCTCCATGCAGAAAGACTCCAGGACCTTATTGCTGCAAGGCAACAGTGCTACCAACTGTGCCACTGTGCAGCACCACCTCACAGAGAGGGAAATACAATGTTGTTTGCATTCGTAATGACAGTTTCTCCTGAGTGAAAATAGGTGAGCTGATTTGAAACATGGATCAATTAGTGAAATGTGAGCTAGAAACAAGAACAGCTGTGGAGATCCAAAGACAAGTGAAGTTCTTCAAAAATCTGGTCGTTCACATTGATAATGACCTCAGCTAGCAAACACAAGTGAACAATGTTTGTGCTCAAATCCATCACCATCTCAGTTTTCTCCGCACACTCAGATTGTTTGGTGTTTGTACAGATATTGTGATTATTTTTTACAGAGTAACACTTGAGTCAGTTTTAAGGTAGCATTGCATGCTGGTTTGATACCTAAATTGTAAAATCAAAGGCTTTGATTGTAACTTTGATTAAGACAGCAGGAAAGATTGTGGCTACGACAGTTCCTTTAACTCTTCAAGAACAGTTTGAACAGACTATCCTCAGACAGCCAGACTGTATTTTAACAGATTCCTCTTATTATTCCAGTAAAATTCATCCAGTCTCTATTTGGTATAGCCTTTAGGTTCTTCTGTTATCATGCAAACAAATTTGTCAGAAACATACCTGACATGTTTCGACAGCAAAACGTCCGCTTTTGTCAGAGGTGAAACGACACTCACCTTCTAGTAACAACTCTGACAAATACAAAAGTTTCGCCGTCAAAAGATGTCAGGTATGTTTCTGACAGATGTGTGGGTCTGATAACAGAAGAACGTGAAGGCTAGATTCCTCTCTTGTTCTGCACTCAGAGTATGTCTTACTAAACTCAGGACAAAGGTACATAGTTCTCTCTGTAAGCATAACCAGCACAAGCATTTATTCCTTTCTTGATTAGTTAAAGTCAATAATAAACACAGAGCACGAGCTGAAGAAGAAGGCAAAGTTATCTAGATAACTAATGCCTCATTATCCACTTTAGTTCTATAATAATAATAAATTATTATAAACAGAAAACATGATGTTTACAGATACAAAATGCATTTTGCAGACTTTATACTAAAACAATGTCTTGTGCTTCCTTATATATTACAAAAAACATATGTCTTGGCATTTTATGCAGTGGTACTCTTTGGTTATTTGGCACACCCCACTCTTGCTGTGAAGTGTTTGTGTTTTTTACAGAGATGGAAAATCCAACATGGAAAAAGATTCGTCTATGTTTCAGTATTTGCATGACCAGTTTCTACTAGCCCTCACTGCATGTTGTCATGTTCTGGTTTCATTCCTAAACCCTCAGAGCTATAAATGACATACAAGCTACACAAATACACCTACGCATATTCCTGCAGTTTATTTGAACTTTAAGATGACAGAAATGCAATTTCTTATTAAAATGAATGTTTTATGAGCTGATAAACCTACACACGGAGCTACAGAGCAAATAACCACATCTGACACTGACTTTCATACACTTAGTGCAGAAATTCACTCACAAATTCACCCTCTCAGGCCCAGACTTAAAAGTCATCTCTCCAGGCAGGGAGCTCATATGTTGACAGTTGAGCAGATCTGTCAAGAAGTCAAGTGTGTGCGTGGCGTGTGTAGTTAAATACACATCCATATGTGCATTTTGCATATTTAGTTCTTATTCTAGCATATAAGATGAATTCCTCAGCAGGGACACTGGGCAGGCGTTATTTAATCCTTATGTTTGTGGGCTTTGGCTGAATGCCATGCCACATTACCGCCCACAGAGAGCGGAACTTCAAAGCAGGTTTGGGGCTTTTTTTTTTTCCCCAAGTGAAGCCAATGAATCTTCAGCCTGTTAAAATAAAACTTTAGTCAAAGCATTCATCCGCTTTGACTCCGAAAACCATCAGTTTGTTTATCTTAAAACTGAGAATGATTTATTTTCACTGGGAGCACCTAGCAGAAATCTACTCTGGGGCTCATATAAAATATGCCACTGGATGAATTTGACCAGAAGTCCATGTGATTCTGACAGCTCGGGATAACCTTATACTTTTGTAGTGCAGAGTTGTACAGTGTGGTTCTCATTGCTATAATGGAATCTGGAGCTGCACGATATTGCATTTGTCTTTCCAATATCGTAACAATTTAGCAACTGCAAAGTACTTCTGGGTGTAACATTTGGTATTTCAGATTAATGCATTCAGTTTCTGCATATTAGCAATAGCCTTGGGCAATTTATGAATATCAAAGTATAACAGGATTTTAAAAAGCAATGCTTTCGAAACCACCTTTGTCTTCCCTGAGAGCGTTTTTACGGTTTACAGTTCTTTTAATTAGATGTCAGAGGAGATATGAGGTCTTATTTGGTTGTATCAAAGTCACTGGTTCATCTAAAGGCCTTAAGGCTCACCTGTTGCTCTGCACTACCAGTCAGTTGGCTGGAACCAGGATACATTTTTCATGTATATTTAGCTATTTCAAAAGTTTTTAGTCATGAGACAAAACTAAAGGAGCATCACCCATTCCGCCTATGTAAGGGTGTCTTAAAACTAGAGATTCACTGATCAGCATTTTTCTAGATTATACTGATTATCGGTTTACTTTAAAATATGATATGACCTTCCAGTTCTGATTTTGACTGATTCAGATATTTATTATGGACTGTACGCCATTGAGGGAAAAATGTGCTGCAAGTTCTCCAATAAATGTTGTAGTTTTGAATCTAACAGAAAATGATTATTTTCATTTAAGCCTTAAAGCCCATCATTGTGTGGTTTTTATTAAACAAAAAAAGTGCATGAAGGCATGCTGTGGGTTGAAGACTTTTAGACTGAAAATAGTAGGAGTTCTTAGTGTTGAGGTAGTTAGGATTTTTCAGTATTTGACCTGCTGATCGTACATCGGAGCCTATTAAGGAAAGATTTATCTGGTTTTGATCTCTGGCCAATTGGTATAATATTCTGCCCAATAAGCACCATCACTATAACTGTAATGGTCAATATGGAATGTTTTTCAAGCAGCATTGGAGGAAACAGAGGATAGAGAAAGAAAGTAATCATGCTGGCTTCATGTGAGCTAAACAACAAGGTATAAAGTACAAATGTATGTATTGCAGTGTCTGATTTATTATTTCCATTTATTGGTATTTTCTTATTTCATTAAATGCCAGGTAAAATTAACTTATAGTATGTTTAAATGCAAAAGCAAAGGAATTATGTTAATACTACTTTGGTAGTCAACACATGTAACGTAATGCATGTTCTCCCTTGAGATGTATTGGTAAAAATAATCATACATACTGCTGCCATGGGTGCTTTGGTTTCATCAAAATCTCAATCAATACATTTCACATTTTATAGGGTACTCTTAGGCCTTACTAGAAAAACATGTTTAAAATTCTAATACTGATAGTATGGTTCCTCTGGCCTTCAATTGTAGGATTACATCAAACTGGAAGGGCTCTGACTGGATTGTTTTCAGCTGTAACCACAACTGTTCTTTTGTTTCTGTGGGTCTTCATGCATAGCATGGGTGGCAACATATGGAAAACATGAGGAAGATAAACAGAGCTGTATTGTTTTCATCTGCACTGCAATATCTTTATGACAGTGTGCTTTAATATTGAACAGCCATCCAGGTTGCTGGAAATCATAAGAAGAAGTAGTGTTAAGCCAGAAAGCCACAGGTCATTACTGACTGAAATAAAGCAGGGATAATACATTGTGGAAACTGTGAAGACTGGTTGTTACAACAGATACAATTCTCACTGACCCTTCTTCAAACTTATGTGCAGACTTTTTGGTCTGTTAGCTAAAAGCTGTGGGTTAAATGCTACCGTGTTAAATGCTGTTACTGGTGTGCCATATGTAGTAAAACAATATGATATAAAGTAGAGGAAGATGTACCAGCTCAAACATAGTGAGACTCTCTCACAAGCGTTATTCTGCAAGCCTGGTGGAAATTCAGTTGCTCGGTTTTGTTTGGTTGACCTATTTTTTCTCTTGGCCTTCAAAGCCCTAATTATACAGAAAGAGGAGGAGCTGTGGGCTTTTCCAGTATCAGAAGTGGACATGCTCCTGTGAGTATGCAGACAGAGACATATTTCACATACAAGAGTTATAAAAATTATCTTCAGTCAGAAGTGCTGCTCCTTTGGTGTTGTATTTGGCAGAAGATGGTACATCATGCATGTTACGCTTAATTTCTCTTTCAAGTTCACTTGTGTGGTTGGGGGTTTAATGGTTCATACAGCTCTGATGTACATTAGAAAAACAGACTGAATGTGTCACCCCTTAATTTATTACTTTAAGTTTTTCTGCTGAAAAAAAAAAACAATCATATTTGTGAAGGGAAATTGACAACTTTTATCAGGATTCAGCCACTTCAAAGAGGTGGGTCAGGATTGAAAATAACCAATGAACCAACAAACTGGTAACCAAAATCAAGCAAAAAGATTTGAGTGATCGGTCGAAAAAAAAAAAATCTTTTTCCAATCAAAGAACGCACCAAGAAGAACCCTTCCTTGAACCGCCAACTTAACGTGGTGGAGGGGTTTGAGTGCTCGAATGATCCTAGAGGCTATGTTGTCTGGGGCTTAAATGCCCCTGGTAGGGTCTCCCATGGCAAACAGGCTCTAGACAAAGAGCGGTTCAAGAACCGTTCATGACGACTACTAAATCGAGGCACGTGACGTCGCCCGGTACGGCGGAGCCAGGGTCCCATCCTGGAGCCAGACTTGGGGTCGGGACTCGTCGGAGAGCGCCTGGTGGATGGGTTGCTCCTCGCGGGACCCGGCCGGGCCAAGCCCGAACGAGAGACGCGAGACCATCCCCCAGTGGGCCCACCACCCGCAGGGGGAACCATGAGGGACCTGTGCAAAGAGGATTGGGCGGCGGACGAAGGTGGAGACCTCGGCGGCCCGATCCCCGGATGCTTAGGCTGGCTCTAGGGACGTGGAATGTCACCTCGCTGGGGGGGAAGGAGCCTGAGCTTGTGCGGGAGGTCGAGAGATATTGACTAGAAATAGTCGGGCTCTCCTTCACGCACAGCGTGGGCTCTGGAACCCATCTCCTCGAGAGGGGCTGGACTCTCTTCTACTCTGGAGTGGCCCACGGGGAGAGGCGGCAGGCTGGGGTGGGTTTGCTTGTTGCCCCCCAGCTCTGCCGTCTCGTGTTGGGGTTTACCCCAGTGGATGAGAGCGTCGCATCCCTGTGCATTCGGGTTGGGGACAGGTCTCTGACTGTCATTTTGGCCTATGGGCCGAGTGGTAGTGCGTAGTACCCGGCCTTCTTGGCGTCCCTGTCGGGGGTGCTGGATAGTGCCCCTCCCGGGCACTCCCATTATTCTCCTGGGGGACTTCAATGCCCACGTGGGAAACGACAGTGACACCTGGAGAGGAATGATTGGGAGGAATGGCCTCCCCGATCTGAATCCGAGTGGTGTTTTGTTATTGGACTTCTGTGCTAGTCACGGATTGTCCATAATGAACACCATGTTCAAACTTAGGGGTGTCCATCAGTGCACTTGGCACCAGGACACCCAAGGCATGATGTCAATGATCGTCTTTGTTGTCGTATCATCAGACCTTCGGTTGCATGTTTTGGACACTCGGGTGAAGAGAGGGGCGGAGCTGTTCACACATCACCACCTGGTGGTGAGTTGGATCCGCTAGAGGAGGAGGAAGCCGGACAGACTTGGCAGGCCCAAACGCATAGTGAAGGTCTACTGGGAACGTCTGGCTGAGCCCTTGGCCAGGGATGTATTCAACTCTCACCTCCGGGAGAGCTTTGACCAGATTCCGAGGGATGTTGGAGACATAGAATTTGAGTGGACCATGTTATCCGCATCTATTGTCAATGCTGCTGCCCGTAGCTGCGGCCGTATGGTCTGCGGTGCCTGTTGCGGCGGCAATCCCCGAACCCGGTGGTGGACACCAGCAGTAAGGGACGCTGTCAAGCTGAAGGAGTCCTATCGGCTATGATTGGCTTGTGGGACTCCTGAGGCGGCTGGGGGTACCGTGAGGCCAAGCGTGCTGCAGCCCGGCGGTGGCAGTAGCAAAATCCGGGCCTGGGAGGAGTTCGGTGAGGCCATGGAGAAGGACTACCGTTTGGCCTCGAAGCGATTCTGGCAAACCGTCCCGCGCCTCAGGAGGGGGAAGCAGTGCTTCGCCAACACGGTTTACAGTGGGGGTGGGGAGCTGCTGACCTAGACTGGGGACATTATCGGGTGGTGGAAGGAGTACTTTGAGGATCTCCTCAATCCTGCCATCACGCATTCCCTGGTGGAAACAGAGGCTGGGGACTCGGGGTTGGACTCTTTCATCACCCTGTCTGAAGTCACCAAGGTGGTTAAAAAGCTCCGCAGTGGCAGGGCTTCGGGGGTGGATGAGATCTGCCCTGAGTACCTCAAGTCTCTGGATGTTGTGGGGCTGTCATGGTTGACACGCCTCTTCAACATTGCCTGGCGGTTGGGGACAGTGCCTCTGGACTGGCAGACTGGGGTGGTGGTTCCCCTTCATAAGAAGGGTGACCGGAGGGTGTGTTCCAACTACAGGGGGATCACACTCCTCAGCCTCCCTTGTAAGGCCCACGCCAGGGTATTGGAGAGGAGAGTCCGGCCGATAGTCGAACCTCATCTTCAGGAGGAGCAGTGTGTTTTTCGTCCAGGCAGTGGAACACTGGACAGGCTTTATACAGGGTACTCGGGGGTTCATGGGAGTTTGCCCAACCGGTCCACATGTGTTTTGTGGACCTGGAGAAAGCATTCAACTGTGTCCCTCGTGATGCCCTGTGGGGGGTGATCCAGGACTATGGAATTGGGGGCCCTTTACTAGGGGCTATCCAGTCTCTGTACAAGCGGAGCAGAAGTTTGGTTCGCAATGCCGGCACTAAGTCGGACTTGTTCCCGGTGCATGTTGGACTCCGGCAGGGCTGCCCTTTGTCACCGGTCCTGTTGACAACTTTTATGGACAGGATTTCTAGGCGCAGCCAAGGGCCGAGGGGGTCGGGTCTGGTTTTTGCAGATGACGTGGTCCTGCTGGCCCCCTCTAGCCAAGACCTACAGCATGTGCTGGGGCGGTTCGTAGCCGAGTGTGAAGCGGCTGGGATGAGGATCAGCTCCTCCCAAGTTCGAGGCCATGGTTCTCGACCGGAAAAGGGTGGCTTGTCCTCTTCAGGTTGGAGGGGAGTTCCTGCCTCAAGTGGAGGAGTTCAAGAATCTTGGGGTCTTGTTCACGAGTGGGGGAAGAATGGAGCGGGAGATCGACAGACGGATTGGTGTGGCTGCCGCAGTAATGGGGGCTGTGTGAACTTTGGGTCATGACCGATAGAACGAGATCCCGAATACAAGCGGCTGAAATGAGCTTCCTCCGTAGGGTGGCCGGGCACTCCCTTAGAGATAGGGTGAGGAGCTTGGCCATCCGGGAGGGGCTCGGCGTAGAGGCGCTGTTCCTCCACATCGAGAGGAGCCAGTTGAGGTGGCTCGGGTATCTATACCGGATGCCTCCTGGACGCCTTCCTCAGGCGGTGTTCCAGGCACGTCCCACCGAGAGGAGGCCCAGGGGACGGCCCAGGACACGCTGGAGGGACTATGTCTCTCGGCTGGCCTGGGAATGCCTTGGGCTCTCCCCGGAGGACCTGGAGGAGGTGTCTGGGCAGAGGGACGTCTGGGAGTGTCTGCTGAGTCTGCTGCCCCTGTGACCCGGTTCCGGATAAAGCGGAAGACAACGAGTACGAGAAGAACGCACCATGCCTAAAAACTACCAGGTTGTGCTAAAAGCAATACTCTTTGGTGTGAATATTGTCACTGAGGAAAGAAGCTTCAGAGTTAGCTATTTTCATCTGTTTTCAGTTTCAGTGAGATAAAACTGCATTTTCTATAGAGGAACGTTGGCTATTCTTTTTTACTTATACAGCACAGAACTAAACCTTCTTTCTTTCCTTTTATTTTGCATCGCCGACATTTCATGTTTTTGCAGTTTTGGTCGTTTCCTACCTGTGTTTTTTGGATACAGAACATCATCTCATACCCACTCTGAGAATGCTGTGTCGAATTTGTGTAGGTACAAATTTACCTGAGACTGACAGCAGGTATCATTAAGGCTGAATGTATTATAGCAAAGGTGCTTTGTTATTTCCTTTGTGGCTATAAACTTGTGTCTGTCAAGGAACCTGCTGGATTTGGAAACACTTCCATCTGAAAACCTGAGACTTAAGGTAGGGAAACAATACTTTGAATGTTGTTAATTTAGGTGTAGTGAGATCTCCTGGCATCCGATCCCATAAGAAAATATTTATTGTCTATTGGAAGGATACCTTACAAGTTCCAACCACTTTTAAGCCATCAGTATCATGGTTGGGACAATTTCAGTGGTTTTGTTTTTGCCTCAACAAATTGCTAAAGTAGTCATTGGCAGCTTCTGAGGGTCTGCTAACTGTTTTTAAAGATATCTAGACATTTGATCACAATCACCTCTAGTTCAAAATCTAAAATACTTAGACCGACCAAATCTGACTTGAATACATTGAAGATTTAACAGAGATTTATGAAAAAAAACTTTACAAATCAAACAGTTTGTGATTTGTAAAATATTTCACTGAAAATAAAATAGATATTAGTTTTTTTAAAACTTGATTTGTAAAATCTTGGCTCCTTGTGAATCCTGTGTTGTATATTTTCTCTTAAGCTGAATATTCCTTTACACCTTTTAACAAAAATGTTGTATACTTATCATAATGTGGAAGGTAATGTGAGTTTCCTAAATATCTTGTATAATGATTAACCTTAAGTTTTTTTTTTTTTTTTTTGTTTTTTTTTAAATTGACATGTCCATTTAAAATTTGGATAAAATATTTTGAAAATAAATTTACTCTGAAATTCCCAAGTTTTTTACAAACATAAGTAGTGCATGTTTTCTAAATATATTATCCGTTGGGTGAAATGAGATCTTTGTCATTTTCTTTGAGATAGATCTAACCCACATACAGAACAACAACAACTGAATCAGTAAAAGGGGTTTTATTTACAAGAAGTGAAACTGGAACGTGAACGGTAGAATCGCCAACTGTATGAAAAGAGGGGGAAGAGAACTGGTGAATACAAGTACTATAATGTTGC
The DNA here is from genome assembly GCF_021462225.1 of Girardinichthys multiradiatus. Taxonomy (NCBI): domain Eukaryota; kingdom Metazoa; phylum Chordata; class Actinopteri; order Cyprinodontiformes; family Goodeidae; genus Girardinichthys; species Girardinichthys multiradiatus. The sequence goes on from NC_061801.1 coordinate 29,800,154, forward strand.
GGAATACACGAGAACTAACAATGATTAACAGTTGAACGGCTAACTAGGCGAGTGTAGTCAGGCCGCCAGGAGTAGAGTTAGTCGGGACTCAGGTGTGCGAAGGGGTGAAATCCAGATGGTTTTACTTGAGCTGTAGAGTGAGTTCTCGTGAGTTCACGAGTTAATTCAATGTTCAGGTACTTGCGTTGGAGGGTGGACAGGGTATGCTTCTGCCTTTGTTCAGGAAACGGAGGATAACAGGAAGCTGCCAGCTTGGTACTTGGAAACAAAATCCACCAAACATAGGTAATCTTGATTGTCCAGAACCTTCTGGAACCGAAGTCAAAGTTCAACGAAGAATGATCAGAAGGTTCAGGTTTATGCCTGCGAAGGAACATAAACAACATCAGAACATAAACAAAGAACAAAGCATAGCTTAGAAGTGGCTGAGCTTGTTACCACAGAAGGCAAACACTCTGGCATCGAAGTGCTGGCAGCCTCCTGCTTAAATACTCCTCCAATGCAATCAGCAGATCAGTTGCACCTGTCACCCAGCATACCTGAGAAACTCCAGCACCATCTGGAAACTGAAAACAAAAGTGCAGACAAAACACAAACACACACACTGAACCCAAAACCCCGACAATCTCAGTGTGTAAGCTTTTTTAAAAATGCCACGGCTGGCTAATGACTATGAAGTAAGTATGGTTTAGATTTGAAGATTTTAAATGGATTATTCTCCTCTCAACAGAGATTTAAAACCTTTGTTTCATTTACGAACACATAAAATGGGTTGTTTTAATGTTGTTTTTTGACTTTAGGTTCATGTTTGATGTAGATAATAATAAAAATCACAATATATGAACTTGTCTAACTGAATATAAAAATATTTTTCACTAATCATAAATTCTTTTTAACCCAGTTTGTAATATGTGAAACCTTTATTGTGAAAATAAAACAAATTGGTATCTCTAATTTATTTCAAAACATTATTCAAATACTGTCTCCTTGTCGTGAACCCAACATCGTATTGTCTTGGTAAAGATGAAGTGAACTGACGGTATTGCCTTATGAAGTGATTCTTTCATGACTCTGGCATTTAGGATTTTAGTCACATGGTGGCCTCTGTAATCATTGGCTAAGTCTGACCTATGGACAAACCTGAGAGCCATTAAATGAATTACATTATATTGGTTTCTGTCAGGTACGTCCAGCATAGCAACCTCTCAGATCAATTCCTTCTATTACCAGATCCTCCTCAATCTTTCCAGTCTTTCCTCTCTCATTGCTCAATATTTAACAGGATTGACCGAATGGCAAGCTCCATTTAGCAGACATGTCCAGGTCATTTAGTGTTGGAGATCTAGGAGAGAGAGGCGCCTTTTAAAATCCGCCTCTTCCTCTCCCTCACTGTCAGTCATTCTTTTTTTTTCCTCTCTACTCCACTGCCTCAGCCTGCAGACTACCGTTGTGTCTCAGTTCTCTCTGTAGAAGCAGCTGTCATTAAGCCTAGGATTAAATGATGCACTTACCAGCTGCATGTTAATCCTTGATGTATCACTAACTCTCACACACATTTTGTTGCCTCACGTGTTTGCAGGAAATTAAATTATATGTAAGTAATATTTGAGAGAAATAGATATATGAAGCGAAACCTCAACTTTTATGCCGTTGAAGAGAATCGCGGACAGAAAGTTGGCGGAATGCTTCTTTACAAAAATTTAGTCATGTGTTCCAGAGCAAGCACATTAGATGGAGGTACTTGTCTTATGAGGTGATTGAGTGCCTCAGCTCGCTGCCATCTGCTTGCAACAAAGTGCCTTTGAATTCAGCAAATGAATATTAGTGCCTGTCACTTCTTGGCACTCTTTGCAGTTTTACTTCTCCGGACATCGTAGTGTAGTTCCCAAATTGATTTCATAATGCTTCATTTTGATTAATTGTTGATGGAAAAGAACATTCTAGAGTACAGTGTCTTGCAAAAGTATTCACACTGCTTCCCTTTTTAGATTACATCACACATTACATCCTCAAACTTCAGTTTATTTTAAACGTGACTTTAAATTATAGACATACACTAGGTGTACATATTGTAAAGCAGAATGAAAAAGTTTTCTTTTTCTTTTTTTTACAACAAAATTCTAAAAAGTCTGGTGTGCATTTGTATTTGGCCCCCATTACTCTGATATGCAGCTAAAATCCATTCATCCAGCCATTGTCTATATCCGCTTATCCTTGCTGGGTTTGGGGGGGGGGCTGGTGCTTATCTCCAGTGGTGATTGGGAATAGGGTGGAGAGGGTGGACACCCTGGACAGGCCACCAGTCCATCACAGGGGAACACAGAGACATATCACATTTTTTATAGCCGTGTTAACATTACCCACTGACTCTGGTGGATAGGACTAACTGATAAATTTAAATTCACAATGTCCTGGAATACAGAACATAAATACTACAAATTGTTACACATTCTTTAAACTTAATGGATTTTAGTTTTAGTATTATTATTAAAATAAGTGATTTTCACATTTAATTATTTAATTATGCATTGTTAAAATTAACATTTGAAAAGTTAGATCTAAATTTCTACTATTTCTAAATTTCTACTATTTCTATTTAAATATGCATTTCCATTTTTATTGAAATTATCTCATTTGTTAAGATTTAATAACATTTATTTATTAAATTGCGGCACCTTTGGCCCTCATTACAACAGAAGACTATTATATAAAGAAATAATTCATTAAATAAATAAATCATTGAGTAAAATAATAAAAAAATACTTTTAATCGAAATATGCTATATTATACCATATTAGTAAATAAAGTCCATCTGAAGTATGCACCAAAATCTGAAGAGGTTTTGAAGTGTGATATTTTAAAAGAACACAGAAGGTAATGGTCAAATAATATTAAGTTGCATTCACATTACATTATAATCAAGATTGTTTTTACAATGCTAGTTTGACTGAATTATAAATAATATTACTGGAAGATAAACAGAACACTAACCCCCAGATTCGGTGCCAAACTTGGCTTTCACATTGTTTTCGGTGCTCCTGCTTAGTCATCATTTGTTAGATTTTTGTTGCACCTCTTCGACATGAGCTTTTTAATGTGCCAGCTTGCACTGCTTCTGTTTTCTATCATGTCCCAAGGATATTGTATCAGTAAGCCAGAATTTCATGTGAAGAGAAAACAGACAATGAATTTTCTGTAAGGAGAAATCCAGATTTCATGTGTTTTTTGTGTTATCATGCACAGATGCTACAGCCGGATCTGCTGCACCAGAAGGGTTGTTTACTCTTGGTTCTTCCTGTACTTCAGCAGCGTTTGCTGATGACACAATCCTGCCAGCATCACAGATGTGAACCCCACTTACAGATGCTGCGCTTTGACAAAAACCTATAGCACAAAACACTTAACATTTTTGCTCTCAGCATAGCCCTGAATGTTGCTATTGCTTTTTACTTTTTAGACATAAGCATTTCTTGTTCGCGTTTCCCACCAGTGCAATTAGGTCAACATGCTTTATGGTTTGTGTATGTTGTATAACAAGGGAAAGGCCAAATGTGCATAATTTTGTACACATGGTAGAGGCCAACCAGTGACTAACCAGTAGAGGACAAAGCCAAAACACAAAAAAGACTTTGCCTGACCATTTTAACACACATTTTAATTAAGAACGTTTTTTAAAGGACCATTAGGGTATTCTTGTCTTTGGTGAAGTGTCTTGAAAAAGTGTTCTTACTCCTTGAACTTTTCTACACTGTTTCACATTGCAACCACAAATTTCAGTGTATGTTATTGGGATTTTATGCACTAGACAAACTCAGAGTAGTACATCATTTTCTCAGGTACCCCTAATTAAAGTCCTGTAAAAATAACAGATTTCAGATGCTATTTCTTTGAAGTAGGAAGAGTAGTCGTCTTGCAATCAGAAGGTTGTGGGTTCGATTCCAGCTTCCTCCTGCCATATGTTGATGTGCACCTGGGCAAGGCACTTAACCTCAAGTTGCCTACCGATCTGTGTATCGGTGTATGAATGTGTGAGCGTTAGTGAGTGTGATTGGGTGAATGTGGCGCTAGTGTAAAGCGCTTTGAGCGGTCTGTATGACTGGAAAAGTGCTATATAAGTTCAGTCCATTTATTTACCATTTGAATATTTTACTGACAACTGCTCGATCCATCATCCAAAAATAGAAAGGGTATGGCATAACTGCAAAACTACCAAGACATAATCATCAACTGACAGGTCGGGAAAGGGGTATTTCATCAAAGAAGCAGCCCCATGGTAACTGAGGAGCTGCAGTGATCAACAGCTCAAGAAGCAGAATTTGTTGACATGATGACTATTAATTGTGAACTCTAAATCTATTCTTTGTGGAAGAGTAGCAAAAACTAGAAAATTTCGGAAGAAATTTAGACGGGGCCTGCCTCTTGGTGCGTGCTTCTCGGACCGCAGCTTGCTATTTAAAATTCATTGTCTATGCTATTATCAGTTTAAAAAAATTACTAGTAACTCTGGAAGACTGAGGCTTTTATTTTGAAATTTTCAGTAAGCCTTATTTTAAAAGGCCAACACTGGGTGAGTTCCAACATTAGTGTGAAGCCCAGTCCTGAAATGATCTCTTGTTTAAAATGCAAAGGCTTTTATTTTGTAGAGCATGTTTTGTCATATTTTGAAAGTCCAGCATTGTTGTACTTTCAGGTCTGGGTTAGTTCCATTAGTTAAATAGAAGCTGCTTCCTATTTAAAAATCATTTTCTATGCTCTTGTCAGCTCACAAAATCCATAGTAACTCTGGAATACTGAGGCTTTTATTTTGAAAGTTTCAGTTAGCCTTATTTTAAAAGGGCCAACATAGTCCCATTTCCAACACTTGATGAGCTTCAAAAATAGTGTGAAGCCCAGTGCTGCAATCATCTATTGTTTAAAGTGTAAAGGCTTTTATTTTGTAGAGCATGTTTTGTCTTATTTTGAAAAATCCAGCTTGGTTGTCCTTTCAGATCTGGGTTATTTCTATTAGTTCTATAGAACCTGCTTGCTATTCTAACATCATTGTGTATGCCATTATCAGCTTTAAAAAATCAATAATAATTATGGAAGGTTGAGGCTTTTATTTTGAAAGTTTTAGTGCTCTTCTGACATCATTGTGTATGCTATTATCAGCTTTCCAAAATCATTAGTAAGCATGGAAGGGTGATGAAAGAAATTGCCCTTTAGGGTCAATCACTGTTGTCTGGGTGTTGAAACAGCAGTACATGCACAAAATGGCCGCCATGTAGTTGCCTCCTATGAAGATGGTCAAAGGGTTAGAGGTCGGGTCATGTTTAAGCCATAGAAATGAATGTAAATCAATGTAAGTCAATAAAAGTCCTTAAAAAGATAGATAGATGGATGTGTGTGTGTGTGTGTGTGTGTGTGTGTGTGTGTGTGTGTGTGCTTGTGTGGGTGGGTGTGTGTGTGTGTCCCGCTGGAAAAGAGTTAGTGGTAGGGTCATGTTTAAGCAATAGACATGAAGACAATAAAGGGAATTCCTCACAAAGATAGTAATCCATGGATGTGTGTGTGGGTGGGTCTATGTATTTGTGTGTGTGGGTGTGTGTCCCAGTGTGAGACACAGAGCGGCAGAAACAAAGACAGAATCACATCCAGACATATACAGTAGGAGATACACAGAGCTATAAATAGAACAGTGAGGAATGAATCAGCCAATCAGCAAAGAGCGTCAGTGTAACTTGACACCTGCTGTTTCTCACTGACGCAGCACCTCACTCTGTGTCTGCCCCTGGCCTGGCCTTATAACATGGAGGCGCATGCTCCCGAACGACTGGCCATAACTCGGAAACCATAGGGGCGATCGATGTTTTTATCAGAACGGACAGGGGAACATTAATATTCATCCTTTATTTTTGAAAATATAATAATAAAGACACAACACTGGGTGAAAAGAGTGGGAAAATGGAGAAAAAGACAAAAATGTCTGAACATGCTCCCGAACAAAGTCTAATATCTGGGAAACCGTACAAGGTATTTGAAATGTTTTTAAACTGTGGGCGACAGCTATCCCTCGTCCCCAATCATGGAGATTTTCATAGCTCTATGTAATTCACAATATAAAATAGGATGATGGAAAGAAATGCTGTCACTCATGGATTACTGGTCAAATTCTCATTGAAATTACATGGGAGGCCTACAGAATTCCTGTGAGTCTTGGCGATTGAGGGGGTTTTGACAGAAAACTATGAGACCTAGAACAATTTTGAAATTATTGTGTGAAAGCAGAGGCCCGGCCCTACAATCTGACCGAAAATTGTGACTGTAGAGGGAAATCTGTGGCCGTGAGGGCCAGTTGAAACTCAATTTTCCTGGAAAAATACCCTCTTTTTACACTCTAGTAACTGCCATCTCCACTGTTAGAGTGTGATTTTCTCGCAAACTTTGTGTTGCTTGGAGTCAAATTTTAGAGAAACCGTAGCAGTTATCAACAAACCGTTTTCTCGTCTGAAGAACCGGTGGATTTTTCTTCAAACTGAAAGTGAAACTGTGTTTCTAGGTGAAAGTATGGCGATACAGTAGAGCCTCAAAAACAGTGAATTTTGAGGATTCCTTCGCCCCTGACTCCATTCATTCCTATGGGGATTTTGGGGGGGGGGGGGGGGGGGGGGGGGGGTTGTAAATTACATCGCCATGGTAACTCGAAACGCCAATAAAAGTAATAGCACACCTCCCGGGACCGAGCCGGACGTTTTGATGTATATATTGTGGGGGTGCGCGCTGCGATTCGCAATGCACTGCTCTCCTATGCATTGCTATGGCAGGCCCCAATAAAGGCATCACTGAAAGAATATACAGGGCAAACCTAGAGGCTGGAAAAGCCTTGAGACAGGGGAGGAGGTCCCCCATAGAGCAGGTTATCAGACTTAAACATAGATCCAGAGATATAATATTGATAAAAAACGTTATGTATTAGCAGTATTGCCTAACAACAAGATGTTCCTGGTTTTGACTCCTGATTGGAGTCTTCTGGTTGAAGTTTACATGTTGCACGCATGCTTGGGCTCTTCTGGCATGCTTCCTCAGAAACACTGCACCCTCTCCTACGACAGATATTCATGTATTAAATTCAATTGAGAATCAGTGGCAACACTTGAGAATTGATATTCACAGACACTCTGCATCCAATTTGACTGAGCTTGAGCTATTTATAAAGAAGAATGTGTAAAAATGTCGATCTCTAGATGGGTAAAGCTGGCCCACACCCAGAAAGTTTTGCAACAACATTCGACAAGCATTCGGTATGCTTTTTTACAAAGTATTGACTAAGGGGAGCTGGGTATTGAACACATATGCAATAAAAAAAAAAATAACATGACATTTTCTCTCCAAAATTGTTTGCTGCTGGTTGAAAATACATTGAAGAGAAAAAAAGAGAAGAGAAAAAATTTCAAGGGGTAGGAATTTCTAAAGTTCTCCCTATTGCTGCAATGTTTTCTTTTAGCGTGGAAAATCATTTATATAAATAGACCAGCACTTTATGAAATACTTTCTGATTTTTTTTATTTGTACGGTAAAAACCTGTGAAAGTTCAGTACAGATCAGCATAACTACCTTAAAAACTGTAAATATACTCAGGCGAGACCTTCCACTTTTGAAGTTGAACTATGGCTTTGTAGAGTAACAAACATGACATAAATGCTATTGATGAATTTCAGATTTGTTGTCGCAAAAACTTGGTTCAAATGGCATTACACAGATATATTCCCATATTACTGTTTGAACCTTTAACACATATATCGACCAGGTTGGATAAGGACTTTGCAGCAAGGTAGCAGCTGGTCAATATTACATGGCTTTTTCCCATACACAGATAATTGCTTTCCACCTCTGTTTTCTGTTTAACTTACTGAAAGCTGAGATAAAGTGGAAGTGCAGATGCTGTAATTATTTGTTCTCTGGTGACCACTTTTAAAAGCACGCAAGAACTCATATGTACCATCTCTGATCCCAACTTTTTATGAGATAATGACTGCAATATATCAAAATTGGACAGAGAGAGTACTATCACCAATGCACTGCTTACAATCAGGTTTCTCTTCAGGTTCTCCCCAGAGTCTATGTGAACAAGCATACATAGTGGGAAAATATATTCCAAATCTAGCTTATTTCCATCCAGCAATATATTTGATAGATATATGTGTATGTGCCTGTGTTTGTGGAAATGGTGCTTATAAAGGATGTGCTATGATTACATAGTGTTTCATGATAAAACCCTGAAACTGTCAGGATGTGAGATTTTGGACTTTGTTTGTGGTTTGGTGTTTTTGTTTTACTAGATGCTCTTGTTTGAAGTTTTGTATTCTTGTTCATCACTTTGTGTTCTGACAATTCTGGTTTCCTTTTGCCTCCCTGTCTGTTCTCCTCTCATCATTAGTTTTCCTCTTTTAGTTGTTAATTACTCAGTTTCTTGTCCACCTTTGTCTGTATTTAAGTTTGCCTTCGTCCTTTGTTCCACGCGGTGTCGTTATGTCTCTTTGGATTTTGTTCTTGCTGCGGATCCTGTTAAGTTCTAGTTTGAAGATGCCTTGTAATCAGGATTGTCCTGTCATCCGGAACCTCGCCTGCATGTAAGTGGACTTGCTTTAAATTACAGGAGTTTACGACCACCTCTCTGCTTTTCTCCGTGCTTGTCTGCCTTTTGTTCCACCACTAAATAGAATTATGACAGTACGACACCGCCACAAGGACCAGGCAGATGGAGAGGAGCAGATCACTCTGTGGGAATATTTCCGGCGAGCCGCAGAGAGGTCCGCTTGCCAGGAGGGACGACAAGCTTCGGAGCAGCTGTCGCCATTCTGGGGCACCAGATTGGCGGTGCCTCTCCCTGGGACCAGTCCGTTACGCTGCGGGTCAGCGCCTGCCTCCTCCGCCAGCCGCAGGCAGCGACGGAGGCGTAGAACCCCAGTCCCAGACTCCGTGGCGGGTCGAGGGGACGCCTCAGCTCCTTGCTCTACTGGGGGTCCTCATGATGCCGCAACACCAGTTTCTGGATCCCGTTCGCCCCCGCTGTCTGGCTTCGCTCCGGAGGAGCGCACAGCGAAGCCGTCCATGTCAGCAGCAGCGCCTGAGCTCGTCATGCCCTCGACAGCCTCGTCTCAGCTCAAATCTGCAGCAGCTCCAGCTGTACTTCGCACGCCCACCGAAGTAGCTGAGCAAAGATTTACTCCAGTTTGTTTTTCGCCATATTCCCTGGAGTTCATGAGGCGGGTGCTCAGAAGAGGCAAGATCCTTACAGACTTAATCATCCATCTGTTAGTTTCTGGTGATTCGCCTGAATACACACTGGAGGTCCTGGACCAGCTAATAGACTGGGAGACTAAGTGGGGATGCTACTCCCCGAGTTCATTAATGGTGGAGATCCTGGAGTTGGAGCGGCAGAGAATTATTAAAGGGGCGGATTCTACAGAGCCTCAGCCGGCCGCCGCCGCCGGATCTTCAGAACCTCACCTGATCCGGGAAGAGCCCGTGAGTGGGCTGGCTCCACAACCAGGTCTGGAACACCTTATGGTTTTTCTTTGGGGGGTGCTCCTGGCTTTACAGCCTGACACAGTTCCTGGAGGGTCATCCACCCTGCTTGGCCAACCTCTGGATCTCCTGCCTGGGTCGAAGCCGGACGCCAGGCTCAAACCTCTGGGGGCCCCGCCTGGGTCCAACTGTCCGCTGTGGTTCTGGCCTCGCCGCCGGCCTCCGAGGACCTCGCTTCGTGGGTTCGCCTGGCCTCGCCGCCAGCCTCCGAGGACCTCGCTTCGAGGGTTCGCCTGGCCTCGCCGCCGACCTCCGGACTGCCTGCATCTCTGTCACCGCCGGCTTCCTAGACGCCTGCTGCCCTGCCTCTGGCTATTCCATGGCAGGCCTCCTGATCGTCTGCTGCCCTGCCTCTGGCTCATTAGCAGCCAAATTGTTGGACCCTTGTTTTTTTTTTTATATGTGCCCTTGGTCTCTGGACCTAGGTTTTTTGTTTTGGACTCAAGTTTTGCCCTCATTGGCTTTATTTTTGTTTTGGACTTTGGCCCTCCTTCCTGGCCCCCTCCACCCACCCTGGTTGGGTATTTTTGTTTTGGACTCTGTTTGTGTTTTTGTGGTCGTCTGGAATCCGACCTTGAGGGGGAGGTACTGTCAGGATGTGAGATTTTGGACTTTGTTTGTGGTTTGGTGTTTTTGTTTTACTAGATGCTATTGTTTGAAGTTTTTGTATTCTTGTTCATCACTTTGTGTTCTGACAATTCTGGTTTCCTTTTGCCTCCCTGTCTGTTCTCCTCTCATCATTAGTTTTCCTCTTTTAGTTGTTAATTACTCAGTTTGTGTTCCCTTTACATTCATTGTCCCTCTTAGCTCTGTTTCTTCTGTTTATCTTTATTCTCCAATTCCTCCTTTAACAGGTTAGCTTTAGTTACTGTTTACTTTTGTTCTAGTCATCTTTTCTCCTGCTTCATTCTCAGTTTGTTCTTTCAGTGTTTGCTTTTGTAGTCAGGGTTTCTTTACGGTCCCCTTTTTCTTAGGCCTTAGGTTTCTGTTGTTTTTTCCTGTTCCTTCCAGATTCCTCTGTTTTCCTCTATCTTCTGGTTATTCTAGATTTCTTATGTTTTGGTTATTTTACCGTAGTCTCCTGTTCTGCTTGGGTCTGTTTCTCCTTATTGGTTAATCTGTTTCACCTGCTCTCTCTGCCTCCCAGCCTCCTTGTGTCACCTGTTCCCTGTTCCTCTGATTACCTGCCCTATTGTTTCTTGTCCACCTTTGTCTGTATTTAAGTTTGCCTTCGTCCTTTGTTCCACGCAGTGTCGTTATGTCTCTTTGGATTTTGTTCTTGCTGCGGATCCTGTTAAGTTCTAGTTTGAAGATGCCTTGTAATCAGGATTATCCTGTCATCCAGTACCTTGCCTGCATGTAAGTGGACTCACTTTAAATTAAAGGAGTTTTCGACCACCTCTCTGCTTTTCTCTGTGCTTGTCTGCCTTTTGTTCCACCACTAAATAGAATTATGACAGTAACACAATAGACCTATAGTGCCAAACGCTTAGTAAGACCTAACAACATAAACAAAAATCTGCATCTTGCAGATAATAGCACACATAGATGGAACATGTAAAAGAAAAAGATCTAAAAATGTAAACATTTGATTGTTTAGATGTGTTGTGTCATTCAAAGTTCAGATCTTAACGTAAATAAAATAAACATTTAACATAAGAAATTTAAACTTAAATTTGCAGAAACCCTGCGGAAGAAGGTATTCTTTAATAAATAATTCATATCTTGGGAGTAACTCAAATAAATTATTAAGATAATAAATCAATAGTTGTATAAAACTGCAAAAACAAAGAACAAGAAATGGTCAGAGATGGCTTGCACCAAGGTTATAAGAAATGGGTGTAAACCTTTATCGGCCCTTATGTTCAACTAATATCTTTTAAATGGCACCAATGATAATCAAAAAGATTTACATTTTGAAATTACACATTTAACCTAATTACAATTAAAATTAAACCTAGCCTGCCAAGGTGTTTAAACTCTCATAATTAATACTTCCTTTATAATTTGATTAGCTTATTATACAAACATGGCATGCATGCCATGTACTTAGTGTAACACTAGTTATACTTACTGAAACAACCCATAACGTGTGGCCTGCATGCACTGTTTGGCTTAGTTATCAAAAAATGTGTTATGTTGTTGATGTCTTGCCTCGGCTCTAGTTGCCCAAAAATATTAAGATTTCCAAAATTGGCTGCCATAGAGTGACACTTAAAAGGTGTTTAAGGTCCTAGAGAGGGTGGACCAGACATAGAGTGGGGATTGACATGAATTGACTCAGGTAAAAGTAACTTAGGTTTGCCCAAAAAAAGCAGAGGCAACCTCTAACCTAAACTTTGGAAGTGGAACCGTGAAGTTACTGACACATCTAGATTTGTCTTTGCTATATCTAATACATAAACAGGAGAGGTGCAAAACCACCCTAAGGTGGTACCAGTAGGCATTGATACATGCTGTTTCCTGATGTTTACATGCATTTTAATAGTGCCAGCTAAAAGTAATGTCACGATTCTGGCGAACATTACCATTTCTGTCAATTAAAGATCCAAAAACTACCATTATTAGACCAAAATCCAGTATGTGAATTAGAGATGTATTAAAGGTTATGTTCTGCAAATGCTCTTTTATCTTGCACAGAGCAAATGGATTATATGTGACATGTTGACAATGCCTAAAGGAGGCCAGATTTAAAGTCTTTTTTAAAAATAATTCATGACATTCCAAGCCATTACCATCATTCCTCCATTGTTTTTCCTTTTTAAGCGGTGGAAGTGGTTTGCCCCCAGTTTGGGGTTGACAGGCAGTCACTGATTTGTATTCCATTCCTTCTTTGTTTCATATCTAATGGTTTCTTGTTTGATTTTATCTACTGTACAGATTTGCAGAAACCAGATTTGTCACCATAACATTTTGTACTCCTGAAACAACTTTGAAATGTTTTTTTTTTGTTTTCTTTTATTTTTTTATGTAAATGCCGGCTGCTGTAATGTTTAGCAGTCAGCATGTCATAGTTTTCTTAATAGTTTTGACCCACATGCAGAGAGACACTCAGGAGGCAGGAGAAAAGTTTAAAAAGGTTTATTTTTACAGGGATGAATAGTGGAACAGGAACCAGGACTGGAAACACCAAACTGTTCAGGAGAGATGAAGGGAGTACGTTACTCAGAGGAACGGATTAAGACAGTAGCAGAATGATTTTAATTAGCTTACTGGAGCTGGGGTTGAGCTTGGTTGAGGAAGAATAAGGTGGAGCCTGGGAGAACGGTAATGCAGCTGCTCAGTCTGCGAGTCAATCCAAGGAGGTGGTGAATTCTCAAGGGAAAGTTCAGGTGAGGTCTTGACAGTTTGATCTTTATGTGTGTTACCTGGTGAGGTTTCCGGAAACTGCATGTAAAGGTAATAGTTGGAGGGCGAGCAGGGTTCGCTTACTGAAGGAGGTAGGCTTGAGCTGTCAGCTAGTACTTGAGCCAGGTAAGTTTCTTGAAGGATTTGAAGCTCTGACTGAGGCAGGATCCAAAGCTGAGACTTTTGAGCCAAGGCTGAAGGTTACAGGGGCTTTGAGGCTTGGACTTGGAAGTCACCTAGGAAGAAGGACACGGAGAGGTAAGTAACTATGAACTTTGCTTGGCTCGATGACGTTATCACAAAGGCAAACACTCAGGCACTGGTGTGCTGACAGCTCCACCTTATACTCCTCCAGATGAGTGAAGATGATGAACACCTGCTACCCTCAGCACCAGAGGATCATGGCGGCATCTAGTGATGAGTAAGTGTTAGCAGCAGGCAAAAACAATACATGTAATCTCCCAGACTCCGTATTTAGGTTTTTGAAGACAAATTACCAAATCTTTGATCTTTGTTCATCTGCTACCTTTGAGTTGTTACCACAGTTTTCTGGGTACAAAAATATAAAAAAAATCATTTTACAACTTGGTAGGGGTTCTGCTGTTTAATTTAATTTGCAAACATGGATGGATGGATGGATGGATGGATGGATGGATGGTAAGAAAATCAATCAAAATCAATGCAAACTGCCTGTAGTGTGTTATGAAAGCTTATACTTCTATAATGCTATAATGCATCATTCATACAACTTACTGTTTTAAGCCAAAAACACGATAAAACCATTCAGAAACTGATATTTTTTAATCTTGATAAATAAATGTTTATGTCAAGTTCCATGTTCCTTCAAGACAATGCTGACTACTATTTTAGATGTTAGAACGTGTATGTGCCATGTTTATCAACATTCTTACGGCCAGGGTGCTAGTTTTTTTTGGTTTTTGATTCCAGAGAATGACCACTATCTGTCATTCAATTCAATTCAGTTTATTTATATAGCGCCAATTCACAACACATGTTGTCTAAAGGCACTTCACAACAGTCAGGTACATACATTCCTATTAATCCTAACCATTGAACAGTGCAGTCGGAGTTAGCTTTTTATTCAAATTGGACAAAAAGTTTTTCTATCTAAGGAAACCCAGCAGATTGCATCCAGTCAGTGACATGCAGCATTTACTCCTCCCGGATGAGCATGTAGAGACAGTGGACAGTGACTGGCGTTGACTTTGGAGCAATCCCTCATACTGAGCATGCATGTAGTGACAGCGGAGAGGAAAAACTCCCTTTTAACAGGAAGAAACCTACAGCAGAACCAGGCTCAGTGTGAGCGGCCATCTGCCACGACCGACTGGGGGTTTGAGAGAACAGAGCAGAGACACAAAGAGAACAAAGAAGCACTGATTTCTTTCTATGGGAAGGAAAAGTAAATGTTGATGGATGTAGCTCCTTTAGTCGTTTCACCTAGAAAGAAAGAACAGTTCAACTGAGCCAGTTTTCAAGGTTAGAGTCTGAAAAAGAGCACATAGAGTTTGTTACAGTTAAGCTCAGTCAATTGCCATGTCAAGGAGAGAGAAAGGGTTAAACACTAAAAGACAGGGCTATGTGGATCATCGGTAGAGGGTGAGCATTAAGTTGTTGCCAGCAGAAGCTCGGACGATTCCCCTCTCCAGAAAGGTGTCACAGGTAGACACAGAGTCAGGCCAGGTGTAGCTTCTAGGAAGAGAATAGAAAGAACAAGGTTAAAAGCTGAAATAACAGCAAATAATGCAAAATTGGAGAGTAGTGTGAGAATGTAGGGAAGAGGGTGAAAGTGGTCGTTATGTCCTCCAGCAGCCTAAGCCTATAGCAGCATAACTACACAGATAGTTTCATTTCAGATTATTTAGTTAAACGGCGCTTATTTACAACAATGTCATCTCAAGGAACCCCACAAAGGGTCCCACTGATGGTCATTGTTATACTAAAAACCACAAGGATTGGGATACCTCTCTCTGTCAGACTGATTATAACCATTGGAAAAGAGAAGGGGTTATACAGGTAGCAGAAATGGAGGGTGTGTTTGCACCTCAACCATAACTGAGCCGGTTCAGGTTAAACCTGACTCCCCCTTACTCCAACCAACAGGGAGGGAGGAAGTCTCCCTCCCTGATAAACTAAGCCACTCGAACTATAAGCTTTATCAAAAAGGAAAGTTTTAAGGCTAGCCTTACAAGTAGACAGGTTGTCTGCCTCACGGACTAAAACTGGGAGCTGGTTCCACAGGAGAGGAGCCTGATAACTAAAGGATCTGCCTCCCATTCTACTTCTAGAGACTCTAGGAACCACCAGTAAACCTGCAGTCTGAGAACGAAGTGCCCTGTTAGGAACACATGAAACAATCAGATCTCTGATGAATGATGGAGCTAGATCATTAAGGGCTTTATATGTGAGGAGGAGAATTTTAAATTATATTCTGGATTTAACAGGGAGCCAATGAAGGGAAGCTAAAATAGGAGAAATATGATCTCTGTTTTTAATTTTCATCAGAACTCTTGCTGCAGCATTTTTAATCAGCTGAAGGCTTTTAACTGCATTTTGTGGACATCCTGATAGTAAAGAATTACAATAGTCCAGCCTTGAAGTAACAAATGCATGGACTAGTTTTTCAGCGTCACTCCTGGATAGGATATTTTTAATTTTGGCAATGTTCCGGAGGTGAAAGAAAGAAATCCTAGAAACCTGTTTAATATGGGATTTAAATTACATGTCCTGGTCAAAAATAACACCAAGGTTTTTTACTTTATTACCGGTAGTCAATTTAATGCCACCCAGGTTAAGTGATTGACTAAGCAGTTTCTTTTTTAAAGACTCCAGTCCAAAGACGACAACTTCTGTCTTGTCTGAATTTAGAAGCAAAAAATTTAACGTCATCCAAGTTTTTATATCTTCAAGACATGCTTGTAGTCTATCTAACTGGTTGGGCTCATCAGGATTTATGGATAAGTAAAGCTGAGTATCACCAGCATAACAGTGAAAATTTATCCCATGCTGCCTAATAATTTTACCTATTTGAAGCATATATATAGTAAAGAGAATTGGCCCAAGTATTGAACCCTGTGGTACTCCACAATTAACCCTGGAGTTTAAAGATGATTTATCATTTACATGAACAAACTGGAATCTGTCAGACTCATAATATGAGTATTACACACATGCATATTGTAACATAAACCACTACCTTTAAATTCTACTTTTTTTAAGTAGAGTTTACTCCCTCCAGTTTAAACTAATGATCCTCTTTTTTCGTATCTGTTATCAAAATGTTTAAAAATTATTATACACACAGTAGTTTTGTGTTCAGTACAGGAGAGTTCTTTAAAAAAAGGTATGTCAAATATCTTGCAGCAAATAGTTTGGTGTAGAGAAATATAACATGGTTTATTATTAGCATGTCCAATACAATTTCACAGTGGTTGATAAATTCCTTTATATTACAGAAAAATGTTGTCAGTATATTCATTGTGTCTTAAAGACAGTTCCTTTATCTTACTTGCCGTCATTTTTTACTTTATCTATATTCCTTAAGAGAAAGGAATGAAGGTGGGTTTCAATCTTCGAGTTACTACCTTTTACCTGCACAGATTCTTGCTTGTATTTTGGCATTTAGCCTTTGTCTTGTTGACATCCATAGTGGTACATTTCTTGGCTCACAAATAAGGCCGCTAAACTTGGAGAAAAAACTAAAAAAATGAGTGATTAAAGAAATGTGATTGGTTGCAGCAATCAATATATTTGGCTTGATGCAGAGTGAGAAACACCGCCACAAAGTTATCTCACGTTGTGTAAGAAATGTCAACTTATTGCTCATTTACTCACCAAGTAAACAGCTACTTCAGCCTCAATACAGAGTTTATTTTTTTGGCAACAATCATTCGATTCACTAGGAGGCAAGGATTAATCATAAAAAGCAATTTAATTGAATATTGTCAAAACTTGAAACACAACAAATGTTGGCAAATGTTTAGCAAAAAATTAGATATAGATACACAAAAACAGTGTAAAGTTGGCATTTGCTGGTATGAGTCTTACTGTATAATGTAGGGAAAAAGACCATGTTATCAGTCTAAGGTAGTACAAAAATAGTGATAACATTTGTCTCACATCGTCTAACTTTCATTTAAAAACAAAAAGTGTCTGTAGGTATGTCTGTAGCTTTAACAAAATTACATATTGCTATAATTCTTAATATAGAAATCTCAATAACTGCCCTGCGATGGACTGGCGACCTGTCAAGGGTGTACCCCGCCTCTCGCCCATAGACTGCTGGAGATAGGCACCAGCTCCCCCGTGAACCACTATGGAATAAGCGGTAGAAAATGACTGACTGACTGACTGACTGTTTATATTGTTTCTTTGAATTTTAATGGACCAATAATCTTAATGAAGGTGAGACCGTAAAGCTAAATGTGTTTACAGTCTTTTTTTAAAAAACAAAATAGTCATCTAAAATGTGGGAGACCCTATAGTTCCATTTATTAAATACAGTCATTTATATTAAACAGATGTACAAGATGGTGGAAGACCTAAATAAAAATAAATGCTTTTACAGTTCTAAGCTGAAATGACTTGTTATGCAGAATATTAGTCTGCTCTTCCTAATTCCCTTATTGTTATTTAAGGTAAGGGGCCTGAAAAATGGAGTGTGCTCTTTATTTTACAGACAGACAGATCAACTCCCATTACTTGTGGTATTTCTAAACTAAATGACCCTAAAAAAGATGTGAAGGAATGACTATTTGCTTTATTTGCTATAAGAAACATTTACAAATGGCCTAGTGGTTCATTTCAGGGTTATTTCTCTCTGAAATTCATCATGGTTTTTGAAGACTGACACATCAGGCAGGGGAGGGGGAGTTTACTCTTCAACGGGGGTGTCCAAACGTTTTGAAAAGTGGGCCAGAATTCAGCTATTCAGTCTAACATTGAACCCTTAACATTAAATGCAAATGAATCATATAATACAATTTTTATTGGAAATGGCATACTTTTCATTTCTTTACACAGAAGACATACAAATCTAAACAAGTTTTTATCAAACTCACCGCATTTCAAGACTGGAAAAAAAAAGCTTTGACGAAGATTACACATATCTAGGTTAATTTTAACCATTACATATTTTTCACTATTAAATGCTCACTGTTAACTTCTAAATTCAAAAAAAGGGAACAGGAAAATAATACTAACACTTATCATATTCAGAAGTACAAAACATTGATGGCCATAAAAAGCTGTGTATTCTTTTGTTTTTCAGTTGACAATCAAAAAACGAAAATATGTTATTGGATTTTGAATTGGACATGGAAATCAAAAAAGGCTGTGTTTTTCATTATTTAAAGTTTTGGCTCGAATCAAAAATACGTAATGGAAAAACGGGATGCTTGACCAAATTAAATTGTCAATTCAAAAACCGAAGAACAAATGATATACAGATTGAAGACTCAATGCAATTTCAAAACTGGTTTTGATCATCACAAAACAAAAACTTAACTGAGATTTTAGAGTTTTTTTCACCTCAGAAAACTAAACAAATAATTTACCTGCACTAATGTCAGGGGTGATACTGAGATCTGGACAGCTGTAAATAGGTCAGGTCTGGCTCAAAGACAATGGTTTTGATGTGCAACATGTGAAGCATTTTCTTAGCAAATGTTCAAATCAGTTGGAATGTGCCTTTATCCAGCTGGCGGTAAAAGTTGACTAGAGGTTGCCGTCGGTACCAACTGCAACACTTAACCTCCCACTGCAGCACAATGAGCTCTGACTGCAGGTGGTCTGGAGCGTTATCAGGAACCATGGAGAAAGGAGAGAAAAAAACATGATATCCTTTTCAGTAGCTGTAAAATCCTGAAAGCGCTGTTCAAAATCCTCAGCCAGAAATGAAATGCCTGCTGCATACCTTCTTGATTGTGCACTGATATTGTTTTCTGAAAATTCTGATACTGATTTCTCTGACAGGTGCCTTTGGAAAAGTTGCAGCTTGGGCCCAAAAGCTTTTATGTGTGAATAAAGTTGACTTACCGCTGCATTTTGCCCATGAAGGCTTGTGTTCATCGCGTTCAGATGAAGCGTTTTGTCAACAAAAAAAAAAACTAAATCAGCCAGCCAAACGGTGAGTGCCTTTTTGGTCAAGAATTGTCCAATTTGTGTCCTAAGAGAGTAGACGCTCTGCATTGCAGACTCCCAACTGAGCCATCTTGCGTCACTGTGGTCCAAACATCTTCATATTTAGCATGGATGTCAAGTAGTTTGGCACAGAGAATGTGCTGGTGAATTGTAAGGTGGAGTTTAATAGCTTTGCCTCCTTCACTGACTTTGTTACAGACTAGAGTTGGCAATC
The DNA here is from genome assembly GCF_021462225.1 of Girardinichthys multiradiatus. Lineage (NCBI taxonomy): Eukaryota > Metazoa > Chordata > Actinopteri > Cyprinodontiformes > Goodeidae > Girardinichthys > Girardinichthys multiradiatus. The sequence goes on from NC_061801.1 coordinate 29,819,445, forward strand.
CACTTCGCTCACTAACCATGGCAGGGGCGCCATCCCTAATAATCCCAGTGACTTTATTCCATCATAGTTTCATGTCATCTATGGTGGCACAAGCAGAAACAAATAAATCTGTTCCTCTTATTTGGTCTTCACTCATGTTCATTACAGTGTCCACTCCTCTCAAAAAAATATGTAACTGAGCGGTGTCAGATGCATCTGTGCTTTCGTCGCAGACTAACTCCAATGCCTTTTGCCTCTGTCTCTTTATATCAGAAGAAACATCTTAAACTGTCCCTACCACAGGTAAACTCTTGCTTTTTCTCAGGACATAGTTTCTCCACCATTTTGATCATGCAGTCTTTGATATATTTACCTTCAGTAAAAGGTTTGGAGTGCTTGACAATCAGCGTTCCCACCTCATAACTCGCCTTTGTTTGATTTCACTTGACTCACAAGCTGTTGTAAAAAAGCACTGCTGTGCCATCAAAACAGCTTCCAGTTGTTTAATTTTTTGCTGTGTTTTTTTCCCAGTTACCTTCTTATAGTTTCTTCTGGTAGTGCCTCTTGATATTGATTTTTTTTAAAAACAGCCACTGTCTCTTTGCAAATTAGGTAGACACAGTTGTTTCACATTTCAGTGACATAATACTCCAATTTCCACTCATCCTGAAAGTGTTGGCCCTCACTGTCAGCTTTCCTTTTTTTAGTTACAGTCGCCATCCTAGAAATAGGCTGGAAAGGTTCACACAAGGGTCATGTGGCAAGAGTATGGCCACCGGTCTGCTGCGCTATTCTGGTGAAACGTAAAATTGCTATTTTGTATGGGTGTGGTTTTTTATTATTATTATTGATTTTATCAAAGAGGCCAGTGGAAATTTGAACATGGGCTGCAATTCACCCCTGGGCCAGACTTTCGACAATCAACCAGAGAATTGCACCTACCTCAGCATGTCATTAAACACAACTTGAACAGCTGATATAATAGAGCAAATACTAAAAATGACGCTTTTTAAAAATGTTCTTTACCTTGAAATAATAACTGACCCATGACATGCATGAAGCAAAACAAAAACTATACAAGTGTATTTTAAGCAAAGTTTAAGAATATTTCCAAATAATTTCTGCACAATGTAAACTTTTTAGGAAGACAACGAGCAAAGTTTAGATTTCAAATATAACTATTTTTATATAAAAGAAGTATAACCTCTGCAAAAATTGCAGTTAAAAGCTGGCAGTCTGTTTTTACACACACTTTATATAGGATCTCTTTCCACTAATCAAAGCAAACTACTAAGTGATACTAGTTCTATTAAGTTCCTTCGTACCTCATCAGGCATCGAACTTGCAAGTGTGTATATCGCACTATCCACACACAGTGACACACTTTGTGGCACATATGGCTGGAACATCTCAGATTAAAAATGACCCGGGGATCAACATATGCCGTTGGTGTTGTGCACTCATGGCATCAGTGTTTCAATTCCCCTCTCAACACTATATTCCACACTGAAACCAGCGATATGCACAGACTGTGCCAACATGGTCTGGGATTTTGTTTACATTACAAGCAGTAACTAATTTTCTCAGGATTTATGTTTAAAATAGTTTTGCAATAAAAACATACAGTACTTCAAAAAAATATGTGTTAAAGATATTACAGTCAAAATAATGCACTGTGTCTGTTCTACAGGTCTCTCTTGTAAATGAGACTACCAGTTTCAATGAGATTACCTGTCTAAATAAAAGTAAATAAACACTCTTAAACATCATTCTCAACTGTCATTTCTCAAATACTAAACAATGACATTGGGTTTAACACAAGATTTGTCAAGTTTTGTGCCATAATCATCTAGTGATCTTGAGACAACAGTGCATTGTTTTACAAAATAACAAGCCCTTATTTGAACAAACCAAGACACTGAATTTAATCATTTCAGAGATGGCTGTTCTCAGCTTTTCTACTTTAGGAAGCAACCAGGTCCTTTCATTTTTACTTATTTCTGTCACTTTCACTTCCTTGTTAGTTGTGTATTATTACTTTAAATCAAATCAGAGTTTGATTTTATAGTAATGTTATTTGTTTGCTCTTGTCCACATATGGATTCTGAAAGTCTCGAAGAGGCTTCAGCTCAGTAAAAATAAGAAACTTGTGCTTAACTGTGCAATGTACATGGGTACATCTAAATGGTGTGGGTTGGACAAAGGTCCTTCAATAGGGTGTAATGTGCTCATTATTTTGTTCATATTCAACACACAGTGGCAGAATAGTGGAAAAAGTCCACTGAATCCTATTTCCTTGAATACAGGCCCAGCTAAAAATCTTCCACTTACCTTCCCCCTCACTACTGGGTGACAACTCATACTAAATATCTTTAATGGACACAAGTTATGAAATCAATATTGCACTTTTGCAATATGCAATTGAAACCCAATTGCACATTGAACCTGTTCTCTAAATGTATTCTCAGTTAGCAAAGTCAGGCAGAGCATAGTGAATTTCAAGTGGTAATTTTTACAGCACTGCATGATTTATGGGATTTTGAGTGACTTTCAATTTGCAGGTAATGATAAAGTGAGAGTGAGGAAGTCAGGCTCTTTATTCATTTTTATCTGACCCTGGCTCGCACAAAAGTAAGCCGCCCTGTTTGATTGGAAGACCTGAGACGACATATGAGAAACATTCATTAAAGAAAACAGATAATGTTGTGGCTCCGCCTTATTCAAATTTTTTTTCTGGCCTCTCTTGCAACCCAAGCCTTTCAAGCATGGTTCTAAATAATGTGTGACCCTCCCTGTATGTTGGCTGGAATACCTCTCTCCAGTTTTTCCTTATATTCTGTTTCTGTCAGCAGCTCTGTTTGCACAGGTGAGACGGAATCCTTTATTTCTGCAGGAAATGATATTTACTTTAAGGGTCTGCCTGTGGCTTTCGTATTTATGATGTCTTTAGTCAAGCACACTAGCTGTCATCATCTGGCTGTTATAACATCTCGGTGTAATGCTTTAAGTAAATGATTTCACAAAATAAGCTGGTGATATGGAAAGCTGCTTCAACTGATTAAGGAATCATAGTGTCACTACTGCTTTTGCATACACTCCCAGGGTGTAATGGAAATCTGCTTTGCTGAAAGCTGTTGCTTCATGTGCAGATTCACAGTATTTTGCATGCTGTTCCTCATTATTACACACTACATTTACTGAGAAATTTTTAATCTAACCAAACCTTCACTTCTACAGATAATAAACAAATCATATTACATAAAGTATTGGAGTGCAAAAAGATCTGTTTTAGGAAATCTACCATAGCAAACATATTCAGAGGTTACATCATCGTTTACAGTTTCAGTATTTTCTATTAGCTGAAAAGTTGGGAAGTTTTTCAACTAAGTTCTATGTTTACACCTCCATTTCACTCTTCTCGAAGAAAGGTCCATTTCGCTTTTGAATAAAACTAATGTGGTACACATTTTATGGTTTAAAGATGCTCTATATACAGTTGTGGACAGAAGTTCAAATACATTCTTCATCAATTTGATTGCCATATGAATTGAGTATAATGTTTATGCAACAAACAACATTGATTTTTAAAAACAATTGTAATCCATACAGACCCAAAATTACACATCACGCTCACATGAAAAAAAGTTAAGGATGTTCAGGAACAACCTTGGAGATTAAGAAAGAAGCAGCGGATCCATATACAATGCCTTCTTTTAAAACTGAAATTAACAGCTGTCGACATACACAAGCCAATGATACAGGATTGATGGTCAGACAACACAAAGACTGAGCTATTTGGCCTCAATGAGAAGCAGTATCTTTAGAGGAGTTTGGTTGTGGAAGTATCATGCTGTGGGGTCGTTTCACTGCCAGTGGCACTGCAAGGCTGCACAAAGTGGGTGGAATATTAAATGGTGACTTGAAACCATGCTTAACTCTCCTGAATGCATCACTCCCCCCTCCCCCAACCGTGCAGCCGGATTGTGCAGATTGTTTACCAGGTGAAGTGAGAGATTATGGTGGCGCTGTTTGAAAAAGATTTATTAGAAGACAGACAACTTGTTTATTAAGGAAAACGGCTCTGGACCACGGAGAGAAGAGGAAGATACATTTTATACAAATATGTTATAAGTCATTATGACTTATGTTGCTTTAATAGTTATTATATCAAAGTTCCCTTTCACATTTCGCCATATTTTTTCTAAACCTAACAAGAACTATTTTCTGTAACAAAACATAGCATGTCTTACTAGGCTGCTGTTTTAATCACTCCTCTGAACAGTGATCTAATGTGTCACTACTCAGCTTGTATCTACAATATATTTCCATGTCAGCTGTTCTGATTCAGATGGGGTTTTTTGACTTGACCTTTGCACTGCTGTCTCCTGGTGGGGGTCAGGGTTCATTTGGAGCCCCCACTGGCTAAGGTGGTAGGGGATCATCCTGTAAGTGGGTGGGTTGCCGGTTCGAACCCTCGCTCTGTTCGTCTCAGTCGTTGTGTCCTTGGGAAAGACACTTCACTCACCTTGCCTGCTGATAGTGGTCAGAAGGCCCGGTGGCGCTGATTGTATGGCAGCCCCTCTTCTGTCATTCTGTCCCAGGGCAGCTGTGGCTACAATGTAGCTTACCACTGTCAGTGTGTGAATGTGTGGATGAATGGATGGATGACTGATTGTAGTGTAAAGCACTTTGCAGTCCTCGGACTTGATAAGGCGCCATGCAAATGCAGGCCATTTACCATTTAATGTAACATCATACTGTAAATCTGGATCATTTTACAGTTTCCAGTTAGATCGTACTGTGTTTATTTTAAACCAAAAATAGTGGACTGCATAGTGTTTACCCTGATGAAATGTGGCATCTACTGTTCCAGTCACTGACTCCTGAACATAGGTCTGATGTTTTACTGCTTAGCTCATGTGTGTGCTATCTTACTGTGTGAACTATTTTCAGTATACAGGTTTGTGTTTTGCAGGTAATTCTGGGGTCTTGTCAATGTTTTGTAGGGGGATTTATATTTGTGTTACACCATCAGTTATGCCTGGTTTTTGCAGATAAACCATCATAAATTTCTTTCAATAACTCAATTCACACTACATTTCAGATTTAAATATTACATCAGACTTATAAGAAAATCACTTAAATACAGAAATCTGGGCTTGATAAAAAGTACGTTTGATACCTGCTTAGGAGTTGGTATTTTAAACTGTGCTTTTTATCTGACAAAGGAGCCTCATTGGAATGTATAGTCGAGTTTATTCTAATTTATTGAATATGACCTTATTGGTCAGTCTAATGCACTTCAAAAAATAAAACTGAGCAGTTTTGTTTTGGAACTGACCTTGTTGAAGATTGAACCTACTGTTCGATTATGTGGAAAAACAGCTGCAAAGTTTTATGTCTTTGTCTCTTGAAAGGAGGGTCAGAGTCTGACTCAATGTCCAGCACTTCATTAGACAGTTTAACATTATTTTAGTGACAAATAATTAATTTTAAATATCACTATATATATTGTATACCACAATTAAAAATAAAATTAAACTACAGAAAGAGTAGTCAAATATCTGATGCACATTGGCATTTATCCAGATATTAGTAGAGATGGAAGTAAATATATGAGATTGTATGTATAATTTTCAAATTAGAGACAAAAACAAAATCCACAATAAATTCATACATGTGCAATTCTTTTTACATTTAAAACACAATGAAGTTGTGTTATGTCGTGTTAACTCCAAAAAAGAATGGTGGTAAAAAAATTATTAAAACCCCCAAATTATTATCAAATCCATGAAGATGATGAGTAGCAATTTTTGTATATTCTGTCGTATATACAGGGAAGAACAAGTATTTGATACACTGCCGATTTTGCAGGTTTTCCCACTTGCAAAGCATGTGGAAGTCTTTAATTTTTATCATAGGTACACTTCAACTGTGAGTGGCGAAATCTATAACAAAACTCCAGAAAATCACATTGTGTGATTTTTAAGTAATTAAATTGCATTTTATTGGATGACATAAGTATTTGATACATCAGAAAAACAAAACTTGCAATTACAGATATCAGACATTTCTTGTAGTTCTTGACGATGTTTTCACACACTGCAGAAGGGATTTTGGACCACTCATCCATACAGATCTTCTCCAGATCCTTCAGGTATCGGGGCTGTCGCTGGGCAATACAGACTTTTAGCTCTCCAACTCTCTTCAGGTCATTGACTAGGTCCTGCCGTGAAGTTCTGGGCTGATCCCTCACCTTGTTCATGATCATTGCTGCCCCACGAGGTGAGATCTTGCATGGAGCCCCAGACCGAGGGAGATTGACCGTCATCTTGAACTTCTTCCAGTTTCTTATAATTGCGCCAACAGTGGTCTGATTGAGTGTGTGGACGGTGTATTTATACAGATTACGAGTTCAAACAGGTGCAGTTAATACAGGTAATGAGTGGAGAACAGGAGGGCTTCTTAAAGAACTAACAGGCCTGTGAGACCCGGGAGTCTCACTGGTTGTTAGATGATCAAATACTTAAGTCATGCAATAAAATGCAAATGAATACCTTGGAAATCACACAATGTGATTTTTCTGGATTTCTGTTTTAGTTTCCTTCACTCATAGTTGAAGAGTACTTATGATAAAAATTTTAAATAGTTTAATAACTTATATACTTACATAAATAAATTGTACCACTTTAATATTTAATAGCCATGTAGTTTTTAGTAGGATACAGACTACTATATATATATATATATATACATATATAAATATATATATATTTTTTTTCTTTTTCTTCAAATGCTACCCGATTTGAAAATAACTGTTTCAAAAACTCTTGAAAATACTGGGAAGTACATGTTTTTTTTTTTTTTCTCCAAATTCCCAAAAGACAACACAAACACCAAGATAGTGATAACCAGAACTAGGAGCGTCCTTTATTTCTTGTTCATAAATGCATCAACCAACTGTGTGTGCCTTTGATGCTTTTTTTTTGAGTTTATCAAAAAAGATAAAGGTTACAGACATATGTTTTAATGCATAAATGTGAAACAGTCTTGTAACTCCTTTATTTTCTGTTAGATTTAAAACTACTACTTCAATTAATGAACTTGCACATGTTTCTTTTTTTATTTGTGTATTGATCCATGTAGTAACTTACATTTGTTTTGCACAATAGAAGGGTCTGGCTTTGTTAGTAGTTCTAGATTCCCTGGTTTGGATATAGTATGTTCCAAAATATTCTATTATACAACTGTTATCAATCCTTTTGACTTATCTTTAAGAAGTCAAATAAGGTTTATTCACAGCTATTTTTCAAAAGTACACGATGTGTGTGGCAGTATCTATGTGAAAAACCTTGATAAGAGTGGTTTTGGCTCTAAAAAAGGGCAAACAGTCCAGTAGTTGACAATATACTTTAATTTTTCTCATTTTCTACAATGTCATTATCAGTTTGTGATCTCTCCATTTCATCTTAAAACCAAAAAGGAAGAAGTCCAGGTACTCTGAGTCCACATTCAATGAAAACATTTTTTATCTTTAATGGCAAATACTTGAACATTTTTGCAACTTTATCAAATGACTAATTTAAAGCAAAATTCAAACTCTGATGTTAAATAGTCACTCCCTTTTTAAAGGTCATGGAACAGTCACTATTTCTTGCAACTTATACAATAAATAAAAGGGTTTAGTTCTAAAAAATGTGAATCTGCAAAAAAGGGAAATGGTAAAAAAGTACAGTATGATACAAATAGACTGGTATCAGAAAAACCTACATGTACTAGGGTTGACAAATAATCAACATTTTGATGTAATCCATGCAAAAAAAATGTATTGTTCGAAGATACTCATTTGCATCAAAATCACCACAGACTGACTCGTTCACATTTGCTCAAATTATCGCACTGTTTTCGGCAGCAACTCTGCAATATTAGAAATACTCAGGTGAGTACAGCTAGCAAAAACATATGTGACACTCTTTAGCTGACAAGGCAAACACAAAAGCATTGTTGGGAGGTACTCTCCCTAAGAGAAAGATAGCTAGAAATGCCAACACGTCACAAGCTGACACTGATGTTTAAAAGCAACCTAAAATAGTCAGAAAACCTCCTGTATCTGCAACAGTGAAGTAGTAAACCTCCCGGACGACATAGGTTAAAACTATCTTTTTAAATGTTAGCTTCATTCAGCTTCACTGACATGCAATCGCACCTCGACCACATACTTTTTGTTGCCATTAATAATACCAGTATAGTTTTAGCTGGATGTTAGACAACTCTTGGTAATTTCTTTGCAGAAATTGATCCTTTAAACTGTTAACAAGAGGTGGTCTGCAACTTCGCAACAACCTAGGAATGACTCAGGATCAAGTCTGCTTTTAAGGAAGCTACTAGAAGATTGTATAAGAACAAGGAATAAGAGGGTTCTGGACAAGATAGAAGCATCTCCTTCAAAATCGACACCTTCAAGCTAGCCAAATTTCCAGCTACTCACATGGACAAGCTAATAATGTAATCATCCATTCAGAAATACCTACTGTGTTTACATATTCTGCACATTGCCAATATTTTAAGCCACATAACCCTGATATAATAGTTTTGTTGTCATGTTAGCACTAGACACTAGCCGAAATAAACATTACATGTTCTTGTAATTTCTGATCACACCTACATTCATAGTGTTGAATTAAAGGGAACAAGTAGAAGCAGCAATAATACACCAAAATGTCCTGCACCATTGTATGAAACCAATTCTATTCAATGTGATAAATGAGAACTTTTATGCTGAATGGCCATAACACTACCTGGTTGGATTTTTGGTTTTGTATTGAATGGAACTATGTGTTCATATAGCTCACAAAGGGCAATTTTGCAGATTTATAAATGTAGTTTAGCTCTCTGATGCATAGCATTTGAAAATATACAGTTGTTCACCCGACAGTATTGAAGCAATGCTTTTTGCAGCTAACTTATAAGAAGCAGTAAATGTCTTGCATTAGTCAGGCACTGAGCACCGATTTTCCAAATGCTGGACAATAAGTTCTGTATTGCTCCGGTTTCACTTTGCCTTCTTTCTCTAATCCTTTTCAAACGCTGTCGTCTTGATCTGGTATATAAATGCCCGAAGACAGATTGTTTTTACCTAAAGCAAATGGGAGGCTTGTAAATATTTACTTTGCAAATTTGGAGATTATATGAGGTGAAGGGTTTATTATGACTAGCTCTTTGCCAATCAGAAATTTAGCTTGTGTGCAGTTACGTATTCATTCGGTTTTCTGGTGTTGATTATTTTTTAAATTCAACCAAGTGTGGGGAATCAAGCTGTCAGAATAAACCACATGTTTAAAACACAGTCCACAAAAAATGCAGAGAGACTCTGAAGTGTTTGCTATTATTAATTATTAGCAGCTATTCTAATTGTAATTACAATCTAAAATCTGGTGTTTTTGGATGCTTCTGTCCAGAATAATGTGTATATTCACTTGTGTTGCTATTTCACATCGTTCTGCATTTCATTCATCTCAGTTTAAAATTTTGCCGCTGGTTTGTAAGAAGTTTTCTGTTTCTTTTAATTTATGTTGACCTAGGGGTGGTAAGGAGGTCCAGCTGTCTCTCAGTTGCTCACTGTTGTGTTTTCATCAGTCTAGCTCTCATTCCACTCTGTTTATTTTCTTTCCCCCAGTGCCTTTGTTTAATAGGAAACTGATTCAAATCAGGCCTGTGCTGACTGACCTCATGTCAAGATGTCCAGGAGCAAGGCTGAGTCAGTGCAAGAGGGGCTGAGGTGAAGAAGGCCAGAAGGAAAATGTTGGATGGCTGAGGAAAAAATAGTGTTGAGATTTTGCTTGAATATGCTTATTGGGACAAGGATATTTGAAGTCGTGTTTGTTCTTTACTCAATGTAAAATATGTTTAAGAGAGATGCATTTAACAGACGTAAGGTTCCTGCTTTGGTTGCACCAGCTGGGTTTCCTTTTGCTCTCTAGAAAGAATAAAATTCCCTTCAGCATTATGTTACATTTGTCTGAAAGATTCACCACTAAATCTTTGATTGTGTAAGATATTTCGACAGCTGTTAACTATTAATTTTCAATTTGCAGCTCTCATCTACATGCATACAATTTGAGAGAACAATGATAATGCAATCTACATTGCTCATGTCCATGGTTACAATAGGAAAACAGCTAGAGCATTTGCTATACAGCAGCAACAATAATACAGCTGTCAAGAGTAAATCCGAAATGTTCAATTTCTGTCTTTGTCAATTCACTAGCTGTTCTTGAAACTATCCATACATCCAATTTTTATACCCGCTTCTTCCATATAGGGTCACAGGGGACCTTGTGCCTATCAGGATACACCCTTGACAGGTCGCCAGTCCATCGCAGGGCAACACAGAGACACACAGGACAAAGAACTATGCACTCACCCATTCACCCCTAAGAGCAATTTAGAGAGACTAATAAACCTAACAGTCATGTTTTTGGACTGTGGGAGGAAGCCAGAGTACTCGGAGAGAACCCACGCTTGCACGGGGAGAACATGCAGAAAGACCCCCAGCCAGGAATCAAACCAAGGACCTTCTTGCTGCAAGGCAACAGTGCTACTGACTGCACCACCATGCAGTTCTCAAAACCGTCTTCATTTAAATTTCTATGTTAAAACCTGCTGACCTCGGTGGTGTTTCAACATCTATGGAATTTGTCATTTCTGGCCTTGACAGATTAAGAAAAAAGAAGAAAGAAGTGAAAAACCTCAGATTAGTCGTTTAGTACTAACAGCATATTTTTACATGAAAGTTTCACATACCTGGAGCAACATACCAAGGATTAGGATTAGTTAAATAATATTATCATAACATTTTCTGGATAAACTAAACAAGGTTCTGTAAAACAAACTTCAGAATTTTTTTTAAATATGCTAAGCAGCAGGACCAAAACAGAGAAACAGAAGTTTTTTGTCCTATAAAAAACAGACTTTATTGATCTCACAATGGAGGAATTGTCCTCTGCATTCAACCCCTCCCTTAGGCAGCAGTGGGCAGGCATTGTGCAGCGTCCGGGGAGCATTTAGGGGCTAAGGGTCTTGCTCAGGGACCCAGAGTGGCAGGCTGTGGGATTCGAACCAGGGTACTTGTGGCCTCTCCAGGACACAAAAGCCCTGCTCTCTAACCACTAGGCCCCCACTCCCCCAAAAAGCTTTAATAATAATAATAATAATACATTTTATTTAAAAGTGCAGTTCATAACTGCACTCATGGACAGTGTACAAGACAAGTTAAAAACAACAAAGGACAATAAACTGACAAAACACCAGCAACTTTACATGACTAATAAAACTTTAGTGTTATTTAGTGTTGGTGTTAAATAATGACTTAATTAAGAACCAATTAACCTTTTATCCTTTGATGGCAGAGGCATTGTGTGAGGTTTTGGTCTTCAAATTAAAAATTAGGGCAAAAACAATGAGTGTGTTTTTTACCTTCTGTAAGAGCTGTTCTGAATTGCAAATTTTTCATAGATACCTGTAAATCCTATATTTTCATGAAAATATTTAGGAAATACAAGTCAACGGAGAGTACAGTTCAGGTGTTTTAAAGAAAGCTTTGGCAATAAAACAACCTATGAGACATGTATCATTTATTCGGTCTGGACTGTGAACATTGAAATTATTATCCAAAGTAAACAATGAAAGATTCCCTCATTTCACCCTAATGCATTTTTTAGTAAATTTAGTAAATGGTAAGCTGACCAGTAAATAAACTGCAAACAAAACTTAAATCTGTACTTTACTGCCAATAGCCTCCATTTGTTGGCTAAAAACAAGACTGTTAAAGATGTTTTATAGTAAAAAAAAAGTTGCATTCAGTTTTTTGTACCAGTTTGTTGAATAGGAAATATGTTTTAATAATGGAAAAAGTAATAAAAAGGCCATATGAACCTTCAAAAGCTGTCTGGCAGTAGAAGTTGTTGGGTTCACTCTCTCAGCGGGCTTCATAGCACACCCCAGGTGGTACAGCTACTGGCGGATCGCTGACCTGCTGTTCCTTCTTTCTCTGAAACACCACATGAGCTACCTAAAATACCTTTAAGAATTTTAGGTTGTTCATATAGACGGAGATCAATAGAAAACATGTAATGGCCTGTTTTTCTGTATGTGTGATGAGAGCATCTCTGTGGGTTTGTCTTCTTTCTTCTTGGACCGCATTATTGATGCTCCTCATGCATGACTTGCATTTACACACTCCCGCTCTCTCTTGTGGTGTGTGAAATCATAGTCAGTGGTCGGGTTTGATGTTTACAGGGTTGTACAACAGAGAGTTCCCCTGAGCATACGCTGATGTTAAGACTCAAGAGATCTCTTTTTGTTTCACTCAATGTCTTCCTTCTTGTGTCTATTTCACTCATTTGCTCTTACCTTTCTTTTGTTACTGTGTCTTTGTTCCATAGGAAGGGTTTTATGAAGTGAACTTTTGACAGTTAGATTGATGACAAAGACTGGAGTTTTTCTAAGTGTAGAACAACAACCTTGCTCTGAATACGCAAGCACACAGCACAGTGAAGCACCACTTTCCAATAAACAGCCTCAATGCCAGACACATATTGGTCAGTTCTTAGAAAACTTCAGTTTTACAGTTTTTCTGTTCTTTATTGAAAAACCCTTATTTTTCTGCCTTGTTAAAGAAAGGTCATACTGAGTCTTGCATTAGTCTCAAAGCAAAGCATTTGGAAAGTCATGCAAAAAATGTTGAATAAAATTTTCATTTCTCAATGTACTTGAATGTGGATTAAATATACCTAAAAGCTGGTGTTTGAATTCAAGAATATAAAAAAGAGTTTATTATACTTTGTTATTGGGCGGATATGTATTTACAAACCCTAAAAAAAACATAATTTTCTTGTGCATTTCTGTTTTCAGTTTAGCTGTTGGGGCTTTAATTTTGTCCTTGTGGATATGCCTGAAACAGAATGGAAGGGAATTGTTCTTGCATTTTAAAGCCAATAGATGAGAAAGCCAATTCCACATCTGCATGAAAGGGAGAGCCAGCATGGCAGCGCTCGTCACCCTGAATGATGTTGTGCTGCATCTGATACCAAAAATTGGGCCATGTTAGGAGCACACACTGGGACACAGTTACATCTGCTCATTTTGGTTTCTGTGTGAATTTAGAAAAGTTGGAGAGCAAAAGTAGTACGTAAAAGCAGGGTGTTCTATTGGCATTTTAAAACGATTACTGTGTAAAATGGGTTTTGCGTCCTGCTGTGAAGTGTAACCAAAACCATTGTATTAATCAAGACATGAGTGCGTACAGTGATCCACTTGCTTTGTGCATTGTAAAAGTTTTCACACCTCTTAAACTTTTTCACATTTCTGTGACAGTACAATAAACTTCAGTGTGTTTTATTGGGATTTAAAACAGTAGACAAACCTATTGTGCATAATTATGAAAAAAAATTAACTTATTTTCTTACAAGTAAAAATCTGAAAAGTGCAGCATGCATTTATATTTAACCCATTTTACTCTGATTAAACTATATAAAGTCCATTGCTACTAATTGGCGTCATAAGCCACCAATTAGTGAATATCTATTTGTGGGGTTTAGTGTCAGCATAAATGCAGCTCTTCTGTGAAGGCTTCAGAAGTTTGTCAGAGCAAATCAGTGAGCAAACAGTATCAAGGCCAAGGAACACAGCAGAGGTCAGAGATAAAGTTGTGGAGAGGTTTAAAGCAATTGAGGCTCTAAAACAATATCACACCTTTTGAAAATGAAGTATTGTTTAATACATCATCCTAAGTAGGTAAGTATGTTTTTTTATACAGTACCTTTTAAAAATAGAAAAGCATGGGTCAACAGCAAGACATGGCAGCTCTGGAGGAGCTGCACAGATCGCCAGCTTAGTATGGAGAACTACTATTCACGTGCTCCACAAATCCGATGATATTTGAAGAAAAAAACGGTCGTTGAAAGAAAATCATAAGAGGTGCACATGATCTCAAACAGACTATTTTTACAGTAAGGCATGGTGATTCTTGCTGCACAAATGTGGTCCTTCAGAAGGGACAGGGAAGCTGTTCAGAATTAATGAGATGAATGCAGCTAAATACAGGGCAATCCTAGAACAAAAACAGGAGGTTCAAAAAAGAGACTGGCAGAGGTTTACCTTTAAACAGGACAACGGCCAAAAGCATATTGCCAGGGCTACAACCAAATTGTTTAGATCAAGGCATACTGAGGTAATAGAATAGAATAATAGAATACCCCAGTTAAAGTCCAAATGTAAATTCAGTTAAGGGTTTAAAGCAAGAAAATGAATGTAAACAGAGGCCTGCAATCCACTCTTACTGAGCTTGAACTATTTTGTAAAGACCAATGGGAAAAAATGTGCAAAGCTGGTTGACATTTTAATGCATAGAACATTTTTGCATTCTCATCTACAAATAGCATCTTTTTTTCAGCCATAAGAATACACGCAAAACAAGAAGCCATCTTTATAGAAACAAATCTGTTGTTCTTTCGCTCTGCACTATAACCCTGGCAAGAAATAAATAGAATCCATACTTCTTTTCCAAACACAGCAGAGCTTCTGAAAGATTTTACAAAAGGCATTTTTTTCTGACAAAGAGACACACCAACCTTGGAAGTTAGTTATACATGCTGCTCCCTCATTTGTGTTTGTGTTTCTTAAAGGATGTCCTTTTTATCAGGGTGACACAGTTTCCGGAGATCGTACAACTCTTTGTCTCAGCCAGTTTCAGGTGGTAGAGTGAGCCACTCCAATCAGCCCTACTCCACTCTGCTGCAAGATGCCTCTTTTGATATTATTGGCACAGCTTTGTGCTGCATTGTGAATGGGAACTAGGACACATATTGCACTCATTACCTTCTGAAAGTTATTATTACATATGAGTAGCAAACAATGCATAGCTTGAGAGCTCACATTTATATTGAAAACTGATCTAATGTTAGAACATACCAATCTGATCCATATAGATCCTCCTGTTTTTTACACTCTCAAGATAAGTGATACATTGCATTGTTTGATAAAATAACACACTGCAGATAGAAATGCAGAAAATAGATTAGTCAAATTATGTCAATCCTTACTTTGCTTATTGGGCTGTTTTCAGACGAAGAACAGAAAAGCTATATTTATTCTTAGTGCTTATAAAATAATAAAGCACATTGACTGTATGTATAATAATGTTATGTAGAACATTTATTTGTTGTTTTTCTTACTCTGATACATAGACATTAGTGAAAATTTAGAATAAACTCCATAATCCTAGTTGTGTCCTAGTTCTTATTGCACAGAATATTACACCCTTATGATATTCTGCTCTTTACAGGGTAACAGTCAGAACAGCATGCTATTTGTAGCTAGTCAATTAGTCTGGCTATCTGCTATGGTAGCCAGCTTTCAGTTGGCTCCTTAACAGACACGCCACTCTTAATAAAAAATGAAAGATGGTCCACATGTAGTTTAGACATCCGGTATATCTGTGTTTTCTATAATCAGAAAAATTTCCAAACACACAGATTACTCTTTCTTTTAAGGTAGAGAAAGGTGCAGTAGCCTTCTTTGAGGTAGCTGGCTTAAAGTGTACATACAGCTGAATAAGTTCTGGTTAATTCTACAATGTTGTGCTCTATTGATATAACTGTATTGTGGACACTTCTTACTGAATGACAGTTGACATATGTGCCCCTAAACCTAAGCTGTTGTGAAGGTGTTTCTTATCACATATGGGTATATCTAAAAACATGCAGTGCATGGGTCCAAATGCGAAGAAATGACGCTGGGGTACATATTATACCTTCCACTTTGTATAGTGTGTGGTTATTGAGTTGAAAGGTGTAAAATCTACAGCTGTACTACTTTGTTAGAAAATAGTAAGTTTCTGTGTTGTGACGTAATCACCTCCTTTTTTTTCTCAATTCCTAACGGTCACTTGAATGTCTTCGGCTGAAAGGTCAATGCTTTATGCAAAGTCAATGATTCATTGGGATGATTGGTTGCTGAATTAATCAGGAAACATGGTGTCCTTGTTGTGGCAAGCAGCCCATAATTTAATTGATTCCTCTTCAGTGCAAACGGAGTATTTTTATAGTGTAGCCTGAGATTAAGTAAAACAAAATGGCATCGTCAGTTTCATTGAAGTGAGCGTATGTATGGCAAGTGGCAAGATTGTGTCATGTTGGAGTTACACAGTTCTCTTTCAAACACTAAAACAACATGTTCACATTATTTATGCCAGCTTAAAAAAACATATAATGTGAAAAAGTTGATCACATAATTGGAATAATAGTAATTGACTTGCCCTCCCCTTCTCCTTTTTTACTTAGGGATGCTAATCAAACATGGCCTTTAGTGTCATTTAATTTACCAGCCACCATTTGTTTCGAGGCAGCGTTACCATCAGTAGCATCTCACAGTGCCCCATTGATCTTTGAATTTAGACATTAACACTGGGTAATGCATGTGTTTAACTGCTGTAATGTGCCTTGTTGCACAATATACTCTACATGCTCCACTGTCATTAGGATAACTGAAACTGGAACTGTTCTTGGAAATATATTTATGAACTGAAAAGATAAAGCAGGCTTTTATCTGTCTCTCATAGAGCTTGAACACTTGTTCTACAGATCCATTTTTTCAACTGATTTGGAGAACTTACTCACAGCAAAAAACCCAACTCCCCTTTCATATAAAATATGTAGATCTCTATTTTTTAGTAACCAGATGATGGTGTAAAGTGTTTTAATTTTTAAGGTTTCGGGCTTGTGTGTTCAGACCTAAGGCAGGATGCTGATACTATATAAGGGATATTATTCTATAGCTGGCCCTGTGCTCTGGTTTCCCACGGAGATTATGGAAACTCCACTGAAAATTTAACAAGAATCAATATCACAATTTTTAATGTATGGCCCAGGTATACTAATCTTTATGCTGACGGATCATTCAGTTTCTGAAAGATGCATCACCTTTGAACTTAAAAGCACTTTGCGTTCTCAGCAACACTTGTCATAGAGTTTCAGTCCATCTGACCCAGACCACAACTAGAGTATGCTAGATAAAAACTTAATTACTTGTGTGCATTGGACTCTGCAAACCTATAGATCTCTTAATTAATGTCTACAGGTTTCAAATAAATTTTAATCACTTGGCATAATCACAGATCCGAAAAGCACTGACTGCATGCTGACACTTGCTGTGCTTTTATTGGCATAAGGGCTGAGAGTTGCCGCTGTGATATTTATCTGGTTATTAAAATATATAGTAGTGCTTCTAGAGAATGTAATACTCTAATGTGCTGAAAAGGTACAAGGCATTGTTATTCTCAGGACATAAAACTTACAGTTGAAACCAGATGTTTGCATACTATATCAAAGGACACACCTTTTTTCACTGTTTGACATTATCACACTAAACCTTTCTGTTTTATGTCAGGATTACCAAAATGGTTTCTGTTTGCAAGAATAATGAAAGAATTTCTTAGAGAATTTCTTTTACATTCTTCAAAGTAAGATGTTCATATTCACTAAGATTGCCTTTAAATAAATTTGTAAATGCCAGATGAGGATGCCATGTAATTTTTTGGTTAACTGGTTAATTAACAACATTTGAGTTAAATAGAGGAGAAGGAAGGAGAAGGAGGCTGTGTTCCAGAGATAAACATGTATTGGTGCAAAATCTGTTTATCAACCGCTAAAGCAAAATACTGTAGAAAGATGCTTGCTAAAGCTGGTAAAAAAAAAAAAAAAAAAACATTTCATTACCCACATTGAAGGCCCCTCAGTGGGGAAGAAAAACTACTCCAAAAGGAAGGGTCGTGTTTTCTGTTTATTGTAATTTTTGTGATTTTAGGGGAAACATTTCTGATACTTGTGAGTTTTGTGATCTAATAATAAAAACATCATTGTCAGGCTGCATATAAGAAATATGAAGAAAAATAGTTTTGTTTGAGAAAACAGTCTACAAATTGATTCACACAGTGTCAAATAAATTAAGTCAGATAGCGTTTTTTAAACTTGGTAGAGTATTTAATGGTGCACAAAGGGTCAGAGTTATAACTAGAAGCTCAAGTATATACATACACCCCCACTAATATTTGGTTAAATGTCTCTTAGCAAGTTGAACCTTGACTACACACTTTTTGCAGCCATCCACAAGCTTCTGCCACAATTCAGATTAAATAGGTGTCCTGTCTTGAAGGCAGAATTGGTAGACTTCATTCAAATTGTTTGGAAACAGATTGTGTTGGTCTGAGATGGACAGTTAGGTGGTAGTATTTATTTTTTTTTTTTCAATCAATGTTCCGCAATGGGCCAGTACAACAAGCAACTAAACATACCTGCAGAATGATCCTGCAACCACTCTGCTTGAAAGTTCATACAATGTCCATAGCTTTAAAAGCCTCACCTTGATTCCTTCAACCATATTTCACCTCAGTCCTTGTCTTATGTTACCATTAAGCCTTTCTTCAAAGGACATTTTGCTTGTCCATGTGCGGAAGTGCAAAGTATGTCGAGTAAGCAGTCTCTTTACTTGTGCTTTAACAGTTGTCATTTAAAGGCAGGCTTGTGCTTTGGTAGTTCTAGTATTGCAGTTTATTTGAGCAGGAAGGTCATGTGGTTAAAAGTCTGACAAAATAGGGTGTTCAAAGAGGACAGTGATCCCAAAGCATCAAACCTGGCTTTAGAATAGATAGATCTAGGTAACATTACGTTTTGAAATAATCTCCCCAAAGCCCTGAACTTTATAGAAAATTAGGGGACTGTGCTTAAAACCTGGGTCTATGCCACAAAAACAACAAATTTCAATGAAAAAAAGGTTGAAGGAATAAAAAGGTTGAATATCCAGCCAGAACTATGCCAAGAGCTTTTTGATTACTACACAAAATCTGTGGTTTATGTGCAGTTTGATAAGAGACAGGGGCACTATATACATATGCCGTATAATAACAACCATATTCGATTAAGAGTAACCTTTATCCTGTTTTCTTATTATATTGAGCTCTGCTTTTGACCTTTCTTGTATTTCTATTAGGGCATCAGATAATGTTAAGGTTGAAGATAATCATTCAAAACATTTTATGAAACAGTTTGCACACAACTGTATTGGTGGTTGAAAGCAAACAAGATGAATTAATCTTACTTCATGACATAATTTTTAGTAGAATAAATCAATTTATCCCAACAAACACCTTTTTTATTCGTTAACTGGAAATGAAATGCTAACTTAAAGTGGACAACTACGCTGGTTCACTTAAGTGCAATAGCAGCTGGATTCAGACAAAGAAACACCCAGATTTATAGTGTCTACACACAATGAACATAAAAAAATATGTGTTTATCGAAGTGTGTCTGCTGCTGTTTCTCTTACAGGACTGGCTGAGTAGGTTTGGCTACCTACCGCCCCCGGATCCTGTGACCGGCCAGCTGCAGACCAAAGAGGCGTTGACCAATGCCATCAAAGCCATGCAAAAGTTTGGAGGGCTGAAAGAAACTGGAGTATTAGGTATACACACCTGAGTTCAGAAATATGCTGAACTGTGACAGTACATCTGTTTTACTATGAGACTGCTGAGTATATCAAACTAAGTTACAGAGGAACAAAACACAAGTGGTAAAATATAATGCAGTCCTAGCAATCAAAACATGGAGAGTAGCTTTAGAAGAATCTGAATCAAGATCTCCCAGGCATAACACTGAAAGGTAATATTTATTTGGGTTCTATTTACTAGGTAATATTACATTGCACAGCTGTCTGCTCACTACAGGACAGCTTGTAAACATAAATCACACTTGCTGTCACAGAGAAAGGGAGAGAGGAGAATGACAATACATCCACGTGCCTACTGTATGTGATTGATGATGCTTGTACGGGTGAAACAGAACAGTATATTGATTAGTGTGCATTCTCCTATTCTCTCCATGCACCACACTCATAATTCCCTGCAGTTCACATTGGCAGTCTTACTCACTCATTGGCACCACAACCCTCCACTGCAAACAGTGTAATTCGTTGTCTCCCACATATACGGTAATGGCGAGTAGATACAAGTAATTCTGAGTTGTAAAGGTTTGTGAAAAAAAAATAGATTTTTATTTGATTATTTGACAACACAATTTATGCATAATGTTGAAGTGGAAGGGAAAGGTTACATGGTGTTCAAAATGTTTTACAAATATAAATCTGAAAAGTATGACATCTACAACCAACCTTTGCTGCAATTACAGATGCGAGTTTGTGTAAAAGGTTTTGAATAGTCAGACTGAATGGAGAACATCTGTGGACATCAAGTCCTGCCACAGATTCCCATTTGGATTTAGTTTAGGACTTTTACTGTTCTGGCACACATAGCTCTTTCCATCTGACCAGAGCACCTTCTTCCACATGTTTGCTCTGTCCATGTACATGGCTTGTGGCAAACTGAAAACATAACTTTTTTCCTAATAATGCTACTTTCTTGCCACCCTCTCATAAAGACCAGAATTCTGGAGTGCTTGCATCCTAGTTGTCCTATTAACAGATTCTTCCACCTGAGCTGTGGATCTCTGCAGTGTTGCCATTGGCCTCTTGCCTGCTTCCCTGATTAATGCTCTCCTGGCCTGTCAGTTTAGGAGCACAGCCATGTCCCTGTAGGTTTGCAGTTGTAACATACTCTTTCCATTTTTGTTTGGTGGATTAGACCATGCTCTGTGAGTTTTTTAGAGATATAAATAATATTTTCCAACATAACGCTGCTTGAAACTTCTTCACAACTTTTTGCTTGACCTGTCTAGTGTGATCCTGGGTCTTCACAATGCTATTAGTTTACTAATGTTCTCTAAGAAACCTCTGAGGCCTTCACAGAACAGATGAGATTAAAAAAACAGTACAAGTAACAGTTTTTCCTGTATCTGAAAGCAACTGATTACACTGGATTTATTTTAGGAGTATCAGAGCTAAGTAAAACTGCATGCCAAGTTTTAAATTTGACCAAAAAATAAATAAAACTATTTATCATTTTCCTTCCACTTCACACTTATGTGATACTTCATGCTGGCCTATCACATACAATCCCTAAAAACTACACTAAAGTTGTTGGTTGTAATGTGACAATATGTGAAAAATTTAAGGGGTATGAACAACTTTGCAAGGCACTGTGAACAGAGGTTATAACATTATTATCATGGCATGCGATTTTAGTTTTTAACTTTTTGCTCTCACCTTTACGGTCCTCCAGACCAAGCCACACTAGGTCTAATGAAAACCCCCAGATGCTCTCTGCCAGATGTCTCTGATCCCAACATGATGACGGGGCGCAGGAAACGAAGCTTGAACACACAGAACAAATGGAATAAGAGACATCTGTCGTGGAGGTAGGAACATTTTTTCACAAACTTTACATGAAACCTGCAGATCATTGAAACCCATAATTATCCTTTAATAGTAACTGAGGGGCTACAAGCAGAGGAAAATTGGATCTCTTGCTCTTAGAAAGACCTTAATATATTTTTGAACTGACTACCTTATTGCTGCTTAGCAACTTTAAATTTGATTTAAAATTTGCAGTTAATCATTTATTATCATTCAGATATTTGCCCCCAACCTACTGCATGCACTCACAAAACATATACATCACAAACGCTGAGTAAAGGAAAGCAAGACAGCT
Source organism: Girardinichthys multiradiatus (assembly GCF_021462225.1). NCBI lineage: Eukaryota > Metazoa > Chordata > Actinopteri > Cyprinodontiformes > Goodeidae > Girardinichthys > Girardinichthys multiradiatus. The sequence continues at coordinate 29,841,079 of NC_061801.1, forward strand.
ATTTATGCTTTTCACAGTGGGTGTTTATGTACTTGTTCCATACAGTGATGATTAATCAAGATAAGAAACTTCACTAATTAGTTTCTGAAAGTAAATGTTTAGTTTACCTGTAAGTATCTCAGCTTCCACTGTTTTATTGCTTCCAAATAAAACTAAGATTGGCAGAGACGGGTGTGGAATCATTTAGATTTTCTTTTGTTTTGTTTTGTTCGGGTTTCCTTTCTGTATTTGTTTATTTTCAGGTTGTGGTACTTTGATACAAACATAATTTTGAGGTCTTCATGTTATCAAAGTAAACTAATGTTTATACAGAGGATGTATGTAATGTTTGTCTTCTGTATAAGCTCAAATGCAATGTTGTCAGTTCTGTGTGTGTCTTGTCTGCAAAACTGGAAATGTTTTTGGTTTACTGAGTTTATTGTCATCTGGAGTGCCTGTGGAGTCCCACAGTAACACACCTGCTAAAAAAACACAGTGCCTTCCAAAAGATTTTATAGACTCTTTTGTAAACGGGAAGGCATTTGTGACCTGGAGAGGCCACAAGTACCCTGGTACAAATCCCACAGCCTGCAACTCTGGGCAAGACCCTTAGCCCCTGAATGCTCCTTGGGTGCTGTACAATGGCATCCCACTGCTCCCTACAGGATTGGTTAAATGCAGATCTACATATGTTAGAGCCTGGAAATCCAAGATGGTAAAGGCAGGAGATCCAAGATGGGGCCGCTGATGCCAGCCTCAGAGCGTGGCACTCTCATTGTCTGCATGTTTTTCTGTTTTTGTGGTGCTTTCTGCCACCATTACGTGGTGTCTTTCATCAGAAAAGAACTTCTAAACATCAGACAGTCTTTTCATGGCATTTTTTCACCATTTACTGATGAAAGCTTCACAGAGATCCTGGCCAGCGGAGCGGTGGCTCTCTATGGTTTATACCGCCGGAGATGGCGGAGAGGGAAGAGAGCTGGTGTGTTTGTGAAGCTCTGACAGCGGGGACTATGCTCGCCTTCAAACTACCTAGCAAATGTGTGTTCCCTGGCCAACAAGATGGACGAACTGCTTCTCCTCACCTCCAAAAACTCAGACCGCCACGGATCTGCCACCCTCAGCTTTACTGAAATCTGGCTGAGTGAGAACACCCCGGTCTGCGCAATTCTGATACCGGGCTTTGAGCTGTTGAGCAGACCGCAACGCGGAGAAAAAGCGAGGACGTGGAATCTGCTTTTATATAAACAAAGGTTGGTGCAGAGATACGAAAGTGTTGAGGAAGACATGTAGTCCTGACCTGGAGTCATTCTTCATGAACTGTAAACCCTTTTATTCACAGAGGGAGTTCTCCTTATATGTTCTGGTTGGCGCTTACATACCACCTCAAGGTTCCACTTCAGATGCTAAAAAACATCTGGCTGAGCTGATAACAGACTTGGAGTAAAAACATCCAGATTCTCTCATCATTGTTCTTGGAGACTTTAACAGTGCAAACCTCTCCAATGAACCTCCCAAATACAGACAGCACATTAAGTGTCCCACCAGGGATAAAAACACTCTGAACCACTGCTAAACAACTTTAAAGGATGCATATCCTGTTGTCACCATGGGTGGTTTGAGACTTTCTGACCACTCTCTGTTCCACCTCATCCCCACCTACAAGCAGCAATTAAAAACTTCCAAACCTTTGGTTTGGACTGCTAAGACGTGGACTGATGAGTCACAGCAGATGTTACAGGCCTACTGTGACTTGTGATTGGACTGTTTTTGAAACGTCAGCCACTGATTAAACCAACTTACTGAGGGAGTGACATCAAACATCAGTTTCTGTGAGGACATGTATGTGCAGACCAAGACCCTTTGCAGACACAATAACAATAAATCTTGGTTCACTCCTCATCTGAGGCTGCTGCGCAGGTATAAGGCAGAGGCTCACAGCAGTGGGGACTGGGCCGTGTATAAGCAGGCCAGGAACAAACTGACCAAGGAGATCAAAGCAGCGAAAGGAAGCTTCAGTGAAAAGCTAAAGAAAAGCTTCTCAGATGGAGATGCTTCTGCTGTTTGGAATGGTTTGTAAAACCTGACAGGAGCCATTCCCCCAACCCTGAGCAGAATCCTCACCTGGCAAATCAGTTAAATGGCTTCTACTGCAGGTATGAAAAGCAACAGTTCACACCTCAATCCAAGTCCTCCACATCCCATTCAGACACAGATTCTTGCCATACACCTTCCACCCCCTACCTTCAGACCCCGTGCCTACATTTAGGATATCAGAGAATGTAAATACGACCTTTCAGCACCTGATAACAAAGAAGGCCTCAGGACCTGATGTATCCCCATCTGCCTGAAAACCTGGACTGACTAACTGCCGTCCATCTTCACTGAGATCTGCAAAAAGTCACTGAAGCTGTGTGAGATTCCCTCCTGCTTCAAACGTTCCACCATCATCCCAGTACCAAAGAAAAGGATTACAGGATTAAATGACTTCAGGCCTGTCGCCCTAACGTCTGTGGTCATGAAATCCTTTGAGCGACTGCTGTTGAAGCACCTGAAGGACATCACAGGCCGCCTGCTGGACCCCCTGCCATTTGCCTACCAGGCAAACAGGTCGGCAGATGATGGAGTCAACTTGGGACTACACTTCATCCTGCAACACGTCTGCCATCCAGGGATGTACACCAGGATCCTGTTTTTGGACTCAAGGCAACTCAAGAAGTACAACCTTTCACAGGAGCTGTTGGTCATCTTCTACACTGTCATAATTCATTCTATCCTGTCCTCGTCCATCTCAGTGTGGTTTGGCTCATCCACAAAACAGGACAGGTCCAGACTGCAACGAATAATCAGGTCTGCAGAGAGGATCATCAGGGCTGACTTTCCCTCTATCCAGGACTTATACAGGTCTATGGTCAGGAAAAGGGTCATTCCTTGCGGAAACATCACAGCCCAACTGTTTATGCCAAGCCAGTTTTATCAAGCCTGTTTTGCCTAAGTTTGTCCATGCCTGCATCTGCAACTACCTGTCTGCCTGCAAGTTTCTTTTTGGTTATTAAATCTTTTTTCAACTCACCACGCCATGTTGCTTCCTGCTTGTCTGTATTCTGGGGTCCTCTACCATACCAGCCGTGACAGCTTTAAACCTTCCTCAGAATACTTAAAAATGTTGCTTTGTGTCTACTTTGCGTTGATCTATCATATAAATTCCCAACAAATACATGGTGGTTTCCGGTTATAATAAAACAATGTGTGAAAGAGTTCAGTTGGTATGATTACAGTGGCAAGACACTGGAAATATTTTGACATTTATGTTCATAAGCAAGTTGGACGCTTATGTAAGTTTGTACCTGAACAGCTGATTAACAAGCTCACAGGCAGGGGTGAATAAACTAGGAGATGGTTTCCTGTAAGTTAATGCTTCTCCCAGCTTGTGTAATATGTGTCCACTCATGCTGCACAAATCTGTGTATAGAAATACACATGTGCTCACCAAAATCAAACATCTGAGGAACAAAACAATGGGGGGGGGGGGTGGTATTTCAAACATTTAGATTTTTATTAAATTGCCTACAGAAACAGTTTAATTTGTCATATAATTAACACCATAAGTGCTATATTAGTAAATAAAACAAGTTTGTTTAGGGTAAGGGGTGTTTTAATGTGTTTACCAAGATCATTGCTTTTGTTCAGTAAGCAGAAGATCATTCAAGGACAGGATAAAAAGCTCAACAGTTCACTTGTCTTTTTGCGATTACTCTGAATTTCTGGGCAAAACATTTAACTGAACATCAAATGGGGCTGAGATAAGGACCTCTCGCCCTGATCATGATGCGTGAGTTATGAGGGTGGCTGAGTCCTCAAATGAGATTTTTGTGATGTCATGAAAAGGTGAAGGTTGCTCCACGATCACTTTTGAGGAGAAATGACATAACAGACCTTTACTTTTTTAAGAAAGGGGAACAGGCTGACCTCAAAGTATTTTAGCTGATATCATCTTGGAGCTGGCTGATGGGAAAATGACTTATCCTCTTCTGTCTAGACCACACAAATAATATTTCCAGGTCAGCATCAACACATTTGGAAACAGTGGAGAACTATGTTAAAATGTGCCAAATTTGGAAACATTTAATGACCATGTTTTGATGGTTTTCAGCTACCGTATTCATCTGTTATCAGAACCTGTGAACATAACACGTTAGCAATGCAGACATCTTTAATGTGTTTTTTTGTTTGTCTTCAACTTTACATTAAAACCAAGCCCTAACAAAGAAGAAAACATTTAGCTTCACCAACATCTCAATCACATACAATTTCCCTCAACATGAAATCTGTATTACTATTCAGTTTTAGGCATTAAAATTATGAACATAAGAGCATAAAAATTGCTATTTGTACCTTTGTAGCAAAGCATCCATTAAAATGTATTTTTTTTTGTAGAGGTCATTGTTTCAATTGCTGTGGGGCAGGGTGGGTGTGAATGCAGAGAGCGTCATGGTGTGAGGTGCTTGTATGAAAAGTGTCATTGAAGGCTGTTTTGTTTGTGTACCTCTTGTCATTCTCTTTGAAACAACAAGAATGTATTTTGGCATCTTCTGGAAAAAGAAAGGAAAGGAAAGAGAAAAAAGCCTATTTTTAGTTTCAAAATAAAGTATAACACAAATGCAGCAGAACCAGTGCAATAGAGTTGTACTTTAACACCATCCTGTATAGATACCACTTCAACTGGCTCCTCTCGATGTGGAGGAGCAGCAGCTCTACTCAGAGCTCCTCCTGGATGGCCAAGCTCCTCCCCCTATCTCTAAGGGAGTGCCAGGCCACCCTACAGAGAAAGCTCATTTCAGCCTCTTGTATTCGGGATCTCGTTCTTTCGGTCATGACCCAAAGTTCATGGCCACAGGTGAGGGTAGGAACGTAAACCGACTGGTAAATCAAGAGCTTCACTTTTCGGCTCAACTCTCTCTTCACCACAACAGACCGGCACAGTGTCCCCATTACTGCGGCAGCCGCACCGATCCGTCTGTTGATCTCCCGCTCCATTCTCCTTGAAGACCCCAAGATACTTGAACTCCTCGAACTTGAGGCAGGAACTCCCCTCCAACCTGTAGTGGATTTCATTTTCACTTAAAAGTTAAATATTTTTTATCAGAAATGTCAGAGGTTTCCTAATGTCCCTAGCCTCAAAATTCAACATGGCTGCCCTGTGTTTGAAATATAGTGATTGCTGCAGAACTAAACTGTTTGTTTGCACTGAAAGTTTGTATCTCATTAAATCTTTCACACATATAGTAAACATGTTCTGTTAGTGTTTTAATACATTAAAATTCAAAGAAGGGTCTTCAACATTATTAGCTCGTTTTGCTAGTTGCAATTAACACATAAATTAGCATATCCTACTGGCTTTCTGACTTGCAACCAGACCATGGTTAAATTGGGTCCGTGTTCTGACTTCAGACTGACTTCATTATTAGATATGCAGCAATGGCTATGACTACACCACTATGAAATAGCACAATAGCCAATGTGCTTAATAGGCCACCCCCCTGTTGCTGCAGTGGACATAAATTGAGTAAAATCACCCACTACTGATTCCCAGGGATACACGTCTGGCTCATCCAGCCGGAATCTGCTGAGCCTCGCAGGCGTTTTCAGCAGCTGCTCAGGCTGTGAGAGTGATGGGTTCAGAGGGATGAATCACCTGTCACCAGGGGCCAGGATAGTCATGGCTTATTGAAAACAAATTACCTGGAGACTCTGTCCCTGCAGGCAGGCCTTGTTGAAATAATCCCACCGCATTTCTGAAGGCTCTCAGTCAGAGGTTCAAACAGTTTTTGAGGGTATCATGATGTGTGTGTTCCAGCTGACCTGGAAAAAGAGGTGGCAACCATCCGTTGCTGCTTGCTGTACCGGAGCTATGAAGTCAGCATCTGCTAAAAGGGACCAACATGCTGACTGCTGTGAGGGTTTGTTGCAGCTTTTAGCTTTTTTGTATAACCCTGCTTCTTTCTGTCTTTTGACTGCTAGCCAACTACTGTCAATCTCCTGACCTAAACCACCTGCTGCTTGGCTCTTTTAAAAAAAGCCTTTTTCTTTTTAGTGCTGTGGAAGTCACCTGCCTACTTTCTCTGGTAGAACAACACAGAGCCGACATAATTTGTTGAAAGCAGATATCTAAAGAGCGTATGTTTTTTCTTTTTTTTTTTTTACGTATGTAGTTAATTCTGTCAAGAATGGTATTGCACATTTGATGTCAAAAACCTTTATGTGAAATGTTTGTGCTTTACTATACAGCAGTTTAAAGAGGATTTTTAAGCCATAGTCTAGTGCAAATGCCAGGGTGTGATATAAGAATATCAGATATTTTTTAGATACATTATTTTCAGTGGCTTTTTAAATATTTCAGTCTATCCATTTAAAGAACAGCCGGGTCACAAAAAGGGCCTCCAAGACCCTCACAACCTATCTGAATATAAATTATAGTGTAAAAGCAGTCATATCGCTTTTCTCGCTATCCTACCATAATGTGTCTGCCATTGGGTACTGCATTAGGATGTTTTCTTGATACAACACACCTGGTCAGGGGGAATCTTGCACTTACCACCCATAATGTGAGTTTTTTCACTGTCAACCAATCACACCAAGGCCTGAGTTTTGTTTGTAGGAGTCTTGATATTGTTCAGTTTTATTATAAACCTTATGATCTACTGCTTGGCCTTCTCCTGCTAATCACTCCTACCCTACACATAATGCCAGGGCCATTGTTTGACCGTAAATGTTTGCCTTTGAACTGCATCTTAAAAAACACTACCTCTTTAGTTTCCCAGCAACCAGCATCTAGGACGTGTTTGTCCTAAACTTACAGAGTTAAAGAGCCCAGTATATACTAACGTCTTTGTGCAAGGGGTCGGATTACGGCATAGTATTTTTCTGTGTAAAGAAAGTGAATTGTTTGTTGTAGTTGCATGCTGGGTTCTTTTTGGTTGCATCCATATCAGCAGCTGGATGCAATGGCAGTTGAGGTGCTAAGAGCATGATAGTGACCTTCTTGTAGCATTGCCAGCTGGTGACCTTGATAAGCTTGTAGCTTTAACATGATGCCAGCTTGGCTAATCCACCCTTGGATTCTCTGATGATGAAGCACTACAGTTGTGTGCCAGCCCTATAGCCCTCTCTATATGCTCCCAACACAAACATAAACCTCCACAACCTCATTGCTGAGGTTTTATCCATGCTCAAACAAGTGGGGAAACTGCCCTAAACAGTCAACCCATTATTTGATGGACGTTTAAGAGCTTACTGAGGTCTTTGTCTTGTGTGAAGAAGGTCTTGTGGCAGACCACCCTGTGGATCTAGTCACTTTGAAAGCTGCTTTAAAAAAAAGACAGTTCCACCACTAACATATCCAGTTCTAGTTCAAAAGGCCTTCCTAAACAATATAAGAAAACATTTCTTGAATTGCTTTCCATTATTAGGACACCCCCGTATAATGTGTGATCCATGTAGAAATTTAAACTCTGCCTTTTTTGTTAGTTTCTCTGTGGACAGCAAGCTGATTTAATTCAGTTGTCCTCACTATTTATTTCAAAAGAGTCACATTGGCAGATCAAAATCAAGGGAAGAATCACAATACAACAACTCACTCAAACAAGGAGAAAAATAAATAAATTGAAGAACAGAAGCTGTGATGCATATCTTTGACTTTTTCATGTTGTATTTGTAATTTCTTGCTGCAATCACAGTAAGGTATTAAGATGAGTATGGGTCAGCCAGTTTCTCTCTTTTTTTCCTGATAGTGTTCATGGTTGAAAATGTTGAATCACAGGTGTAGGTACGCCACTGCTACAGCCAAGGATAAGGGCAGGCTGCAGCGTGTCATTCGGTCTGCTGAGAAGGTGATTGGCTGCAGTCTACTGTCGCTCCAGGAACTGTACACCTCCAGGACCCTGAAGCGGGCAGGGAAGATTCTGGCTGATCCCTCCCACCCCGGTCACAGACTCTTTGAGACTCTCCCCTCTGGCAGGAGGCTGCGGTCCATCCGGACCAAAACCTCACGCCACAAGAACAGTTTTTTCCCATCTGCCACCAGCCTGGTTAACAAAGCCCGGAAACCACCCTGACACTCTCCCTTTCCCCCACACCCCCTTTTTTGCTGACAGGACACCTGTAACCTGTAACTCTATGCGTTACATTAACGCTCAGCATAGACTCCTGCTTTACTTGCACTGCCATACTTGCACAATAATCACCTGCACTGTTGTATTGCTCTTGCATCTTATACTGCTCTATATTTACTCTCACTCACTTAAAACTGTGCACATATATTTATATTATATTGTAGATATGTTTATACTGTTTAATTTGTACTGTATTGCACCGACTATGCCAAAACAAATTCCTTGTATGTCCAAAAACATACTTGGCAATAAAGCTTTTCTGATTCTGATTCTGATTCTGATGTGTTTACAAACAAAGACATCACTTTCTGAACAAGTGGTTTCAAAGTGTGAACGTCTGCCTCAGAAACTAAACTTCACATGTGACCAACACCATCTATGAGTTCCACTTAGAGGATGTCATTTGTCTGCAGCTCAATTATTTCACTTTCAAGTCTTGCACGACTGTCAGGGCAGTGTAATGCGATGGTGTATGTAAGCGAGGATACGTCCACTCGAAAGGGATTTTCAATAAAATTGAAAATGTCCCTATGGTCATTCACCTCACAGAATCTGGAGTCATACTCATCCTTCAGCTCCTCTAAAACTTCAACTAATACCCTGTGGCTGAAGTGCTGGTGAAGAGATGGATCACTTGTGGTTGTTGCTCTGAGGTTTGGGAAGTGGATGAGTTATCTGTCAGGTATCTGCAGGGCAGTTATTTTAGCTTGGGAGGGTCTGATTGCCTTCAGGATGTTGTCCAGAAGCTTGTCTCGTCCTTGAAATTCCGAGTTGAGATTGCTCAGGTGACAGGTGATGTCTGTAAGGATGGCCAGCTGTAGGATCTTGTGTGGGTCTTTCAACTGGCTGGTATTTCACCTTCCTGTCCAAAAAAGAGCAAATTTCAGGAAGGAGGCTCAGAAACTGCTCCAGTGCCTTTTCACAGGATAGCCATCTTAACCACCTGCACAACACTTTGCATCACATTCTGGAATTTGTCATTTCTGAGCAGTGATACAAGGGACTCTTGATGGATGATGCATGGAAATTGATGAAATGGATGAAATTTCATCTCTTTTTTTTTTCATAAGGCCAACAAGACTCCTTGCCTCGCATGCTTGGGACACTACCAGTACACACACTTGCAAGTTTGGACTAAATTAGACGTTTTTCCTTAATAAATATCAAAAGTGCATTCAGAATATCTCCACCACTTGTTTGGCCATGGAATGGTAGTATGCACAGCATTTCTTCTCGAAAGGAGACTTCTTCTGGAAACCTCACCCAAACACACAGCTTAGCAACATCAGTGACATCTGTGCTGTCATCCAATGCTATGCTGAAACAAGGAGCTACATGCAGATCAGCCAATAGTTGGCCATGGATGTCCTTTGCAATGTCTTCCATCTGCCTCATTATTTTTGATTGGATAACTGTAATCCACTATCTGTTTAACACTGGATCCTTGTTGTCAAAGTCTCTGAACAATATTTCTGCTGAGGCAAAAAAGCACTTTTTTACTATTTTTGTGTCTGAGGAAGGCTTTTTGGACCATTGCAAAATTCATGCTATTTCAAAACATGCCTTTGTTAGACATGCTGCAGTGGAAGTCGTTCTGTTGATAAGACTTTGCTGTGCAGAAAGTGAAGCAATGAGCTGTGCAGCTTTTCTCTTTCTGAGTTCGCTGCCAGGTGGATAATTTTCATTGAGTTTTGGATGTGCAGTTTTGAAATGGCGCTGCTCCATTTGAATCCTGAGCGGGTTTGTTTGCATATTAAGCAAAGAGGGTTTATGCGGTGACGGATAAATAAAAATTTGTCTGTTCATTTCTCTTGAAACTTTCTGTGCTCATCTTGTATACATCAGACCTTTTGTTTTTTACTCGAAACACCTGCCATGTGTTTGTTCCCTCTCTAACACAATCGTATGGATTTTTGTTTACTTCTTCCGATTCCTGATCCTCACTAATTCTCACGTCTGGTTTTTGCCTTTGTTTGGTTATAAATTGCTCCATTTTGCGTAATGTTTGTGTCGCGCTAGCTTGTAGAATCACTGTTGCCATGTAGTGCGCTCTGCTGTTACAGTGTGGCAGCGTCTTGGAAACACGATCCACCAAATAAAGCATGGTGAGCTGCATGTGACTTGGGAGCCGCGCAATGAGTATCCCTGATTTAATTGGCAGTTGTTTGTTTGATTTGTTTTGCAATTATAAGTAAGACCTGTAAGATTTCAGTACAAGATGTTTATATTCTAATCATTATTTAGTCCTCCTTGAGGAAGTACCCTAATGAGCGTAATTTAATGTGTTTAAACTCAGCAAAAAAACGGTGCCAGTAGGGGGAACCTTTCGCCCTTTAAAACAGATCAGATTAGGTAGTAAAAGGTGCACAAAATGTTCCTCCAAAGAGTAGCACAGATGAATGGTTTAGAAAGTGAGAGGTAAGTTTAATGAGTTCTGACTCCTGAAATTTTAGGTAAAAATGGCTTAAAACCTTACCAGAAAATCTGCCCACAATAAAATCAGTTGATACAAGGGCATGGTTGGGTTAGGGTTACTCCACTCAAATAACTTATATAATGAATACAAAAAAGACTAGGTTCGTGATTTCTAAATTTGTAATCATCAAGCCTCTGTTTTGGGTTTCAAAATAAATGCATAAAACGGATCATTGAAACTCTTGCTTGCATATTTAATCTTTTTTCTTGCTTTTCCCTCCAGCATTCCCCTTCAGGCTCTAACAATACTCCCATCTCTTTCCTCTTGCTCTTCTTCATCTCACTCTTCTCCTTCCTTCTGTTTGCCTGTTAAGCTCCATAGCAAATGATCCCGAGTCCGTCCAGGACTGCCTGCTCGGCAGTGTCAGGGTGTTCTTTGATGTAAGCACTTCTTTATGTAGGTATTAATTTTGATTGATGTGGAAGCATCTGACAGCACACTCTGTTCTCAGATATTTATTTGTAAGTCAATGATGCACACTCTGAAGCTCTATTGCTGCTAAACAGCCCTCCAGCCATCGAGCAGCTGATGACTCCTGCTTTATGCTGGAGCCAAAATCTCCAGCATCTGCACTTTTCACTCAACCGTACTTGCTAATGCATGTATCACTGTATAAGTTTGCCTAAGTCATGATCAGAATAATATAAAGAAAATAGACATTAATTCTGCAATTGGAAAGCCATCAGCTTAATCCGCAAACTTATTCTTTTGGAACTGAATAGCATCTGTCAATGCAATGTACTTGTGCTGCTGCCCTCACAATTTCACTGGAATTTTAGGATCTTTAGTCATTCATTTTACACTGTGTTGACAAGTTTGTCTGTAAAGACATATTTCTTTAGAATTTAGTAAACATTATTCAGACAGCTCACTAGAATTGGAATGTTTAATGAGTAAATGTGCACAAATGTCTGACTGTGACCTTGTCTCTCTGCATGTGGTAAGCTAGAGCAGCTAGTGGCCAGTGAAGATAATAAGTCCTCCTTAGGGAAAGCGGATTCTTTGCAGATGGATGTGACAATTAAAGCAGGGTTTAATTAGAAGCAGCAGCGACAGCAGTTTTAGTAAGTGTTGGTGTGGCTCTAAGGGCCATGCTTGCAGCCATGTAACGACAGAGATGCAACAAAAAAGTAAGCAGGCTGCTCAGTGGCTAAAATATGGTCTCTTTGTGAGAGTGGGAATTCCTCTGTGGGTTAGACAGACCAAGGCAAGAGTTAATTTGCAGCTCGAACAATCTCTACTGAAAATAAGGAGCTACACTGACTCTCAGGGAACTGAGAATATCTATAAAATAGTTATTATCTTATTCATCAATAAACACAGTAAAGAAGGAGAAAAATCCACAAATTCATCGCAATTTCTGCCCCTTTTAAACAATTTTATTCATTGAGATTGCTTTATTTCCACACTAGATTCCTGACACAATCTACACTGCATACATGCATGTACAAACATGGTCATCGAGTAGATGTGAGGAATTTGCAGCTGTTTTACAATTTGCATTTGTCCTCTCTTTAGCCACAAACACAACAGAGCACACATCTGACTGCATCAGGGATGAACCAAATTCAAAATGCCATTTCTAAATAAATAAGTAATGTTGATATTTTAAATGAGTCACAGCAGGTTTAAAATGCAATGAAATGGTTCACCCCTTTTAACAGATTTATTTTAAGATAAACAAGCAATGGCTGAAGTTAAAATATATTTGATTGTAAAATGTTCACACTCTAAAGTCTATCTGGATATGTTCGGTACTTATTCTACTTTCTACGACATCCCAGCTCTATTTTTGATAAAGCCACATCTCATCAAGTTGCTCTGTTTTCCTATTGACTCAAAATTACCACCAGCTTTTAGCATAAGATATTCTTTATGCAATCTACATGATACAAAGTGATTTGCTTTGGCTATACCTAACATAAATATGGGCAGACTTTCTCCTTTTTTTTCTGTTTTTGCATAAACGATCAAATAAATATGGTCGAACTTCATGGACACAAAGAGGTTTTTATTTCTTTATCCTTATGACAAGGATGCCCAGACTCTGGTTCACAGAAATTTAACACATGTACATAGTTTTATGTCACTTTAATCCATTTTATTTTGTAACACAGTTTTTGTTTGTAAAACGTAACTCCATGGCTTCATTTTTTAAATAAAGTTATAACAGACCTCAACCTTCTTGAACACCTTTGGAATGAATTAGAGCAGAGGTTGTAATTCTGGTTTTCTCATCTAACTAGGAACACACTCCTAAACCTTGTGAAAGATGTTTACAGAATAGTTAAAGTTGCTATTGCTGGCATCACTGTGTCCATCAACAAATTGGACCTTATAGATTAAGAATAGGATGTCATCGAAGTTCACTTACAAGTAAAAGTAGACAGACAAATGCTTTTAGCAATATAGTATATATTTTCCCTACTCTGCTTACTGCAGGTCTGCCTTCATGTCCTGTAAAAGTGTACAGAGCAAGTCCTTTATTTGTTTGATTAACAAATAAAGTGCACAATTTTGCATGACATGCAAATGAAATTAGGTCATGATTTAAAAAAAAGATGTTCCAATAATTTACTTTAAAGACTTGGTAAAGAAAATAAAAAACTGTAATGAGTGTCGCCAGTCTTCGCAGGATCCTTTGTCTCAGGAATTTCACACCTGGGCAAACCTTAGAAAAACCACAAACAAAACATCAGGAGCAAACTCTGAAGACAGGAGTTAGCATGTTAAAATCCATGAGAGTATGATAAAAAAACTGATTAAGTATGAGTTGTTTGGAAGTAAGCCTCATCTCAATAAACTAGAAAAAGCTGGTTATATCTAAATAGACCAATGACTGGATCAATGTCTGTTGGCCAGACTTATTCATATGGAGAGGTTTGTTGTTGGTCCAAAGCAGCACATTTGGAGACAAATACAAAACAATATCACAAACACCTTAAAACAACAAGCCATTATAAAGGATGGTGGTGTAGCGCTTGGGCTTGTTGTTGCAGCCACAGAAAGGTGGCATTTTGCAGTTACTGAGTTTACCCCAGATTCCTTTTTATGGAAATATTGTAAAGTAACATGCTGGGCTATTTGTCAAATATCTGAGAAGTCATGACCCAAAGTCTATGCAGCATGACAAATATAGCACCATATCTACAGTAATTATTTTACAGGTGAATATCAATACATTAGAATATTGTTTAAAAGTTTGTTTATTTCAGTGACTCAATTCACTGGGTGAAACAAATTATATAGATTAATTACACCCAGACTGATATTTCCAAGCCTTTATTTCTGTTTTGATGATTTACCGCTTACAGCTAATAAAAACATGACATTTAATTTCCTGGAAGATATTACTTCAGACCAATAAAAAACCTTTTTAATACATAAATGTGGGCTTAATGAAAAGTGTGTTTAATAACTGATTGGAGCTTGTTATTTTCAAATGGTGCTTTTAATCTAAAAAACGAGCCAGATCTGAATGCCTATTCCAATTTATTGAGATGTATCTTTATGTATTTTTCATTTGCTCTTTGTATCATGAAGAGCAGATGTTTTGACTCAGAGCCTGAGTTACATTACAAGTAATGTAAAGTACAATGAGACCATAAATACAAAGTGTTGTGGACCTAATTAGAACAAGCTGTTTAATAAACATCAGATCCGACTGCAATTGGTTGCTTGATTAAATACAATCAATAAGGCAGTTAGAATCAAGATGTTTGACACACTGGCAAGTTCACACTCTGTAAAGATAATCAAATTTTAAGGAGGCACCATACGAGTGTTGTCCCTGCATGTGAGCAGCGGCAGTTCACAGAGACTCCTTAGTTCATCTGAAATGCAGTGCAGGAGTGATCTGACCTTGAAGTCTTACCTGTAATTGCATTCACACACACACACTGGCACACTTATGCTCACAACATTTAGATGCACATACATGCTTGCATCTGACAAAAGCATGCACTCTGTCTCTCTATCTTTCGCTCTCACACACTCTCGAGAAACATGCAGACATACACAATCACCCTCCCTCGTCGGTTTGAATTAGGACTAATCAGTAGGTGAATTGTCTGTGGAGGCGCTGATCCATTTGCAGTGACCTTGCCTTACTACGGTTAGCAACGGCAGTCACACTCAGGCAGTACTGTATGAATAAATGGGCTATGCAGTCCCATTTTGGCAAACAAATAAATACAAAAGTTTTGTCTCAGTGTACTCTACAAGTTTCCCTTCAAATAAATGGTCCGATTACATTTAGCAGGAACTCGTTGACTGCATTTGCATATTAATGACAAAAACCCAATTTTCAAGTGCCCATTTCGTTATTGCTTTGAGCTAACATTGCATCCAAGCTACTAGACTCCATCTGTTTTGTGACAACATGTTGATACAGACATGTTTGCTAATTAATGCATTAATTAGCGGCACTAATGAACTCATTTACATGACTAGATGGGTTAAAGACGTTCTGGTAGCAGGAGAACAACAGACAGCAGGCAAGTGTGAAGTGAAACTATGGATGTGGGCAACTTCTCAAGATCTCTGAAGTGTTTAAGTGGAACAATCTGGTATGAAATTATTTTCTTTTTCTTAGTAAAAATACTCATGCTCTATGACTATCCCCTGCAGTGTATCACAAAAGTATTTGTGCCCTTTAAAAATTTCCCTTGAACTTTTTCTCACAATCTGAAAAGTGGCATGAATTTGTTTTTACCCTCTTTAGGATAATACTTTGTAAAACCTCCTTTCACTGCAATTACAGCTGCTAGTATTTGGGGTATATCTTTAACAACATTTTACATATAGAGACTGATTTTCTTTGCCAATTTGTTTTTCAAAGAAGCCAAAGTTCAATCATACTAAATGCAAAGGATCTGGGAAAATCAGTTTTGTCTCAGATCCTCAGTGGAATTTAGGTTTGGACTTTGACTAGACCATTCTAACACATCAATATGCTTTGATCTAAACCATTCCATTGTATCCCTGGCTGTCAGTTTAGAGTTGTCTGTGCAGGAATGTGAACCTCCGCCTCAGTCTCAAGTTATTTTGCAGGTTCACATTTCCTGAAGTGAGAAACTTCTTTCAAATTTGCTATGTTGTCACAATTTACAACTAAACATAAGTATTTTTTCTGATAAGTTAGTTTTTTTTGTGAGCTGCACACTGGTGCAGTTG